>NC_058133.1:169146663-169164930 GCF_016433145.1 Gracilinanus agilis
GGAGAAGAGAGGAAGAGGGGAAGAAGAGGAAGAGGAGAAGAGAGGAAGAGGGGAAGAAGAGGAAGAGGAGAGGAGAGGAAGAGGAGAGGAGAGACAGAGGAGAAGAAGAGGAGAGGAATAGGAGAAGAAGAGGAAGAGGAGAGGAGAGGAAGAGGAGAGGAAGAGAAGAAGAGGAAGAGGAGAGGAGAGGAAGAGGAGAAGAAGAGGAGAGATCAGTAGAAAAAAAGAAGGAAGAACAGAGTAAAGGAGGAATAGAAAGAATAAGGAGAAAAGATAGAATTGGTGAAGAGAGGGAAGGGAAAAAAGCAAGATGAGAGGAAGGAAGAGAAAGGAAAGATTGGAAGAAATTGGGGGGAAGGGGTGGGGAATTAGGGAACACCTCGAGAGAAATAGGGTGGGAAGGGGAGACACAGAGGGAGAAAGAAAGAGCCAAGGAAGAAATGAAGGGAGAAGAAAGAAGACGAGAGAAAAGAAAAGGAAAGATGAGGCAGAATAGAAGAGAAGCAATGAACAGTGCAGTACAGGAGATAATCAGAGAAAATTGGAGAGATGTCAAGAGGTAGAAAAAGACAATAAAGAAGAGAAAAGGAACAGAAAAGATGGGGAGATAGGGTCACATCATTTCCTTTCCCACTCTTCTCCCTTTTTTCCCATTGAGTCCCACCTACCATAAGCACAAAGACACCCAGGAATTCAGCCAAGCACTGTCGGACTAGAAGGTTGCGAATTTGGATCCAGGATTTGACCTGGGCCAGGAATGGGGACTGAGTCATGACGAGAGATGTCCGTGGAAGCCCAAAAGGACAACTTCTCTCCTACAGATCACTCAACTGTATTTGCTCAGCTAAGGCTACATAGCCAAAGATAACAAAGAGACTTTAAAACCAATTAAGTTATGCTAATCACTCTCAATAATGGGTGGAGTTAAGAGTTTTCCTGGTACCACTACCCCAACTACGTGCCTGGATTGTTTTAGGCTCCCTTTTGTTCAGACTCTCAGCCCTCTCAGATCAGAGGAAGGTTACTTTAGGGCAGCAGCATCTTATAGTGAGGGAACACTTAGTGACAGACCTGGGCTTGAGGCTCAGCATTCTCACTTCCTTTGGGCAAGTCTATTAACCTTTTTGAAGTGAATTTCCTCATTTGTAAAATGGAGATAATAATACTTGTTCAACCTATCTCATGAGTTTGTTGTGATTAAATATGTCAAGAACTATATTTTTTTTTGGGGGGGAGGGATCTGGGTAGCTCAGAGGATTGAGAGCCAGGCCTAGAGACGGGAGGTCCTAGGTTCAAATCTGGACTCAGACATTTCCCAGCTGTGTGACCCTGGGCAAGTCACTTGACCCCCCCCCATTGTCTACACTTGCCACTCTTCTGCCTTGGAGCCAATAAAAAAAAGAACTATATAAATGGAAACCATTATTGTATTCTAAGACTCCAGTAGGAATGGAGATAGCAGCTGAATCCTGAGAGAGAGAGAGAGAGAGAGAGAGAGAGAGAGAGAGAGAGAGAGAGAGAGAGAGAGAGAGAATTGGGCCTGCCCTGGGCAAGTTACTTAAACCTGTCGTCCTCAGTTTTCTCATTTATAAAATGAGCTAGAGAAGAAAACGGCAAACCATTTCAGTATCTTATCTTTGCAAATAAATTGCAAATAAGGTCAATGAAGAGTAGAGTATGACTGAACAATAAATAATTCCCAAAATTGTAGTCAATCATAGGGGCAGCTAGGTAGTCAAATATATGGAGTCCTGAGTCTAGAGTCAAGAAATCTCATCTCACTGAATTCAAATGTCTGTGTGACCCTGGGCAAGTCCTGAGCTCTTAGTCTAGTGGGGAAGACAATATACAAACAACTGTATAAAATAAACTATCTCTAGCCACTGAGCCACATGCCTGCCCCTAACCCTGTTGTTTCTATTTTCATATCTTTCTTGTATCTGGCCCCTCTTCTTGTCTATTGTCAGGTCCAAGCCTTCTAATGTAATACTATGTTCATATTTTATATTCTAGGCCTTTCTTCATGAATTTTCCATTCCAGGCAAACTGATCTACTTGCTCTCCTTATACATTCTATCTCTGGTCTCAATCCATGCTTTCACATCCACTATCCCCCTTTGCTTGCAAAGAATTCTTTCTTCATCTCAGCATCTTAGAATCTATGGCTTCCAGTCTGGACTCAGATCAAACACCACCTCCTAGAACTGTGATGGCGAACCTTTGGCACACATGCCAAAGATGGCATGCAGAGACCTCTCTGGATACATGCCATCAACCGCCAGAAGGACTCAGGCAGAGCTGCCCCCTTCCCCCTCTCCACTGCCCCTCCCTGGCCCTCTGCCCAGCAGCCCAATGGAAGAGCTTACTCCCTCCCCTGAGAGGAGCACCCAGGCCACTCCCCTCTCTTTCTCCCTCCTTTGTCTGGGGTAAGGAGTGGGGGTGGCATGCAGAGCACTCAGTCTGGGGGAGTGGACAAAACACAACAGGCAGTCTGGGGGTGGGGTGGGGCACATCACATGTTTTCTAAAAGGTTCACCATCACAGGCCTAGAATTATTAGGACCCTCCTTCCGCCCTACATTATGACTTTGTGTCTATTTTATGTATATTTTGTATTCACTTATTTGTATCCACATTATCTTACTCGATAGAATGTAAACTCTCTTGGGGAAGGAATTGCTTAATTTTTATCTTTATACCCCTAATCTAGCAGAGTACATGACATATCATGAGGACTTAATAATTAATAGATGATTGTCGGGTCTTTCCGTTCTTCTGTCTATCCATACCATTTATGGCCTAATTTTGCTAACATACAGATGTGATAATTTTTTTAATATATATTAATTGTGAGAATTTCTTTGTAATCCTGTGTCTGGATTCTGGGTCAGAGATCTGATCCAGTCTACTACTTTTTGTATTTTCTTTATTTTTAAGAATCCAAAGAACATCTTTTCTTTTATCAGAATTTGCTTAATAGAAAGGAGAGACAAGGATTCTCTCCCTGCCTACATGAGCTTCATCACCTCTAGTTTGGGAAGGGGTGGATAGTTTGGTGGACCATTTCATACTTAGCTATTTACCAGTTAGAGATGTCCTGGAATGTCCTAGGAAGGGGCTGAATAATGAAGTCCCAAAGTGTATTTATAGATCTGCCTGCCAGACCTGCAGGGTCATTGGTCATCAAGAGGGTCAATGATTTATCACTTTATTATCACCTAGAAATTTATTAAATTCTAGCCTAATCATAAATTGATATTTTTACACAAAATCAGTCTCTTGAAAGAATTTTAAGCATTACACAGATCAGAATATGTCAAATTTCTGATAAAAGCCTTTAGAGGTTTCCTAATGCCTGTTCAAACTTTTTAGCCTGGTATTGAAACTAGAATAGCTGGAAGTGGATGGTCTAATGATAGAATACTGGGTTTTCGGCCCACAAGAAATGGATTCAAATCTCACCCTCGGATAGTTGTTCAGTCATTTCAGTTTGTCTCATTCTTTGTAACCCCATTTGGGGTTTTCTTGGCAAAAATATTGTAATGATTTGCTATTTCCTTCTCCAGTTTATTTTATACATATCACATAGACAAAGCTAGGAAGTTTCTGAGGCCAGATTTGAATTCAAGAAGATGAATCTTCCTGACTTCAGGCTTGCCACTCTATCTGTGCCACCTATCTGCCACATCCTTACTTATTATCCTTACTTGCTTCTTGGGAATCTAGTGGCCCACATTGAATGCCTTGTGACTCTGCCACTTGGCTGGTGGCCTGAGGGTAACACCAACTTGTGGTTAAATTATGTATTACACTTTTTCCGCTCCTTAGTTTATAATTAATTAAATAATGGTGTCTCAACCAGCTTCTCCCTAGGTTACAAAGAAAGAAAATGAGCCAGGTGGAGATCCTATTGCTATTATAATCCGACAAAGTCCTCCCAAATTGCCATATAAGTGAAGTACCATTATCATTGTTATTTATCTTACTCTCATCTTTTTCAATGGAGCTCAGATCTGAGTTATCCTGAAACAAAGCACTCTTCTGCTATAATTATTTTACTTTTAATGTTCTGTAGAACTATTACACATGTGGATAATCATAACTGTTCTTCTGTAACTGAATAAAACAATTAAGATAAAAGCTCATCTTTATCTCACTGAAAATATCTTCAGGATGATTTCAATAGCAAAGAGGATTGTGTGATGCTATGTTCATCAAAAATGTTCCCACATTTTTATTTCTTCTGCAGGGTCTCTATATTCTGGAAGCTTCTCTATTTAATTTGGATATTATGAGTATTTTATTTATTTATTTATTTATTTGTTTATTTTAAACTCTTATCTTCCATCTTAGATTCAATACTATGTATTGGTTCCGAGGCAGAAGAGTGGTAAGGGCTAGGCAATGGGGGTTAAGTGACTTGTCCAGGGTCACCCAGCTAGTAAGTGTCTGAGGCCAGATTTAAACCTAGGACCTCCCATCTCTAGGCCTGGTTCTCAAGCCACTTAGTCACCCAGCTGCCCCCTTTATGAATGTTTTTAAATCAATGTTATATCCATGCAACTGGGGGCAATTGTTCTGTTTGTGCTTATGATTTTGGTTCTACTACCATTTATTTGTTGAATTCTCAAAGATCTTTTGACATTCATATTTACTAGCAAGTTTCTGTTCAAGTTATGATTCTAGCCACCAGGATATTTTGTGGGTGCTAAATTTATACAGCTTTCAGTGATGTGTTATACAATTGTTGTTGTTCAGTCTTGTCCACCTTTCCATAATCCCATTTGGGGCTTTTCCTGGTAAAAATGCTAGAGTGGTTTGCCTTTTCCTTCTCTAGATCATTTTATAGATGAGGAACTGAAGCAAATGAGGTTAAATGACCTGTGCAGGGTCAAACAGCTAGTAAAGAGTCTAAAGTCAAATTTGAACTCATGAAGATGAGTCTTCTGGGGTCTAGGTCCAGGGTTCTATCCAGGCTGTGCCACCTAATTGTCCTGGTATGTCACATGGTTTCTACCATTTCCTGTATTAACAGCATTGACCAATAAATGCAAAATCATTAAGATAATCCAGACATAATTTCTGCTGACCTGATCTTGAATTGCCATCGTAAACTCCTCTAATTCTATAAACAAATTTCCATGACTCAACCCATTATTCAATATTTGTCAACATATTATTGATTGAGTTCATGCAGATATCACCTAGAGGGACCTTTTCATCCAGTGTTTGGATCTTTGCTGATTGAATGACTAACTGGTTGATGGATTAGCCATTTCATAGACTCCAACTCTCAGTAAATCTATTTACTTTCGCTTTGCGAAATTATGACTGCTTATTTCAAAAGTATTTCTAGAAGTTTTTAACCTGTTTGTCATGTGCTATAAGAATGTCTATCAATACTCCTTCTCCTTTTTGATGAAAAAGATTTAATTTTTTTCATAGTTACCTCAGGGTGATGAGTATACTTCATTAATATTGTATGTTTTTGTTTGGATGCTATCCCAATTTATTATGGTCTATTTTACAGATCTGAAAGTCTGTGTTTAGACTGGTAACAAGGGTAGCTAGGTAAGGTAGCTCAGTGGATTGAGAGCCAGGGCCAGAGGCAGGGGGTCCTAGGTACAAATCTGGTCTCAGATACTTCTTAGCTGTGTGACCCTGGGCAAGTCACTTCATTCACATTGTCTATCCCTCATCACTTTTCTGCCTTGGAACCAATATACAGTATTGATTCTAAGACAGAAAGTAAGGGTTTAAAAAAAAAAGATGGATATGACTTACGTAGCAATTGCTTTGAATATGTTCTTTCCACTGAGTTCTGATTTTTGTGCTTTCATTGAGTCTCTTGGTATACATATCCACCTCTTTTCCCTTGAGAGTTTCATGCTTGATATGTCTTGCCTGAAGGAAAGCAAAGTATTCATTCAATGGGTTCGGCTGGACCTCTGGAATCACACTCAAAATCTTTAACCTCTATCTTTCCTTGGTATTCATTAAGAATTGTACACTGGGGTGCAATTAGGTGGCTCAGTGGTTTGAGAGCCAGGCCTAAAGCAGGAGGTTCTAGCTGTGTGACCCTGGACAAGTCACTTAAACCCAATTGCCTGGCCCTTACTGTTCTGCCTTAGAACATATACAGTATTGATTCTAAGACAGGTGGTATGGGTTAAAAAAAAAAAACGAATTGTACACTGATATGAAAAAATGTTCTAAATCAGTGATTCCCAAAGTGGGTGCCACCGCCTCCTGGTGGGTGCTGAAGTGATCCAGGGAGGTAGTGATGGCCACAGGTGCATTTGGGAGCTGAGAATAACTGATAACTGTAAGGGGTGGTGATAGTATGTGACAGGGGGCGCTAAGTAATATTTTTTCTGGAAAGGGGGCGGTAGGCCAAAAAAGTTTGGGAACCACTGGTCTAAATCATTATCAATTAGAGAAATGCATATCAAAACAACTCTGAGGTACCACTCCACACCTATATGACAGAAAAGAAAAATGACAAATGAGGGAATGTGGGAAAATTGGGACACTAATGCACTATTGGTGGAGTTGTGAACTGATCCACCCATTCCAGAGAGCAATTTGGAACTATGTTGTAAGATTAAAATTGTGAGACTAGCCATGGATTTTATTATTTTATTAATCAGAAAGGAAAAGGGGAGAAGGATGAAAGAGAGGAGGTAAATAGCTTTTATGGAAGATTTACTCTAATCTAGTTTCTCCATTTAGCTTGGTGTTCCGAAGCAGTCATGTGGTCCTCCCAGTCAGCCCCCAACTTGAAAGTCCAGAGCCCAAAAATCCAGTCTTGCCTCAGTTTATCTAACTTTCTCTCCACCAGCTGACTCTCACACATCACACCTACTGAGCCAACTGTCTCCTTTCTCTTTTGCCTTGACAGCCCAGGGGACATCCCACCTCCCTTTTTGTCTTCCCCCACCCCCACCCCCACCTCAATTGCTAGCTTTTCCAGCTGACCACAAGGGGCACCAGAGTTTCCATTTGTGATCAGAGTCCTCCCAATACTTTCCTTTACATAATGTTCAAAAGGCTATAAAACTGTACATAGCCTTTGAACTAGCAATACCACGAGGTCTATATCCCAAAGAGATTTTTTTTAAGGAAAAGGACCTATAAGTACAAAAATATTTATAGTCGTTCTTTTTGGAATTGAGGGGATGTCCGTCAATTGAACAAGTTGTGGTATATGATTATTACAGAAGAGTTTTGAGCTATAAGAAATGACAGAATGTTTTCAGGGGAAAAAAATGGGAAAGACTTAAATGAACTCATACAAAGTGAAAGGAACAGAACCAGGAGAACATTGTACACAGTTACAACAATATTCTATAATGATCAACTGTGAGTGATTTAGCTATTCTCAACCACGCAAAGATCTGAGATAATTCTGAGGGGCAGTTGGGCAGCTCAGTGGATTGAGAGCCAGGCCTAGAGATCCTCGGTTCAAATCTGCCCTCAGACACTTCCTAGCTGGGTGACCTTGAGCAAATCACTTAACCCCCATTGCCTAGCCTTTATCATTCTTCTGCTTAGGAACCAATACACAGTATTGATTCTAAGACAGAAGGTTAAGTGTTTTAAAAAAAAAGTCTCTTCACCTCTAGGGGGAGTCTGAATGCATACTGAAGCATACTGTTGGTAACTTGATTGTTTTTGGTCAGTGTTTTCTTTCATAACATGATGAATATGGAAATATGTTTTGCCTGACTGCACGTATATAACCTATATCAAATTGCTTGCCTTCTCAAGGAGGGGGAGGGAGAAACCTTGGAATTCAAATTTTAAAAATGACTGCTAAGAATTGTTCAACAATTGTAATTGGAAAAAAGAAAATATTGAAAAAGAAAATAAAGAAGGCAAAACACACACAACTGTAACATTCACCATGTTCAAATACTATTTAGCATCATTGGAGAAAAATTCCATGAATTGGAGAAGTTGCTTAATGTTTTTCAGTGGTGTCATGGATCTTGATGTTATCCACAGGTAATCCACCTTTTAAAGCTCTGCCAACAGACTTGGACACAAAGCAGGAGGAGACTAGGGCAAAGCGGCTTGTCAGAAGGGCAGTCCCCTTTCCAGCATTCTCTAAACTCTGAGGCAATTTCAGACTTGACCCTGAGGTAAAACTTCCCAGAATGCCTTTGACATTTGAGGGGGACTATGAATAAGACGGACAGAGGCCAAGGCTAGCAAACAGAATGTAGAGCAACAAACATAGTGACCTTGGTCATCATCAGCAGAGAGGGGCAGAGTCAAGGAGTCAGAATGATGTCTCAGCAATAGTCTGCCGTTATGGATTAAGAAGAATACGTTCAAGCATGGGCGCTTCCCAGGGATGCAGATGCAGAACGGAAGGTGGTATCAACCCCATTCACTTGTACCTCGGCTTTACACTTGATATATTCTTATATTTCACTTTATCATCCCATGATCAAAGGTAATGGACTTCTCTACTAGCAGCAATGCAATGCTCCAGGACAATTCTGAGGAACTTATGAGAAAGAATGCTATCCACATCCAGAGAAAGAACTGTGGGAGCAGAAATACAGATGAAAACATGTTATTTATCGCTTGTTTATATGGGTATGTGATTTGGGGTTTTGGTTTTAAAAGATTGCTCCGTTACAAGGATGAAGAATAAAGAAATAGATTTCGAGTGGTAATATATGTATAAATAACCCAATGGAATTGCCTACCAACTCCAGGAAGAGGGAAGGATGAGGGGAGGGAGAAAATATGAATCATACAACCATGGGAAAAACTTTTAAAAATAAATCAATCAAAAAAATAAAATAAAAGTTTATCATCCCAAAATCTAAAGTGCTCTAGGGTATATTTGGATGTTCCCTTTCTAATTAATATGATTGTGACCTCTTTATCACTAATTAATCTGGTGTCTTGAACCTCCATGCCCGTTCCTTTTCCAAAGGTAGTTACTCATTTACAATTCATTAAAAATTAAATCAATAATAAAACAAAGTCAGAGATAATTACTTGTAATATTTTACCTATAAGAAAGATCATAGCAAGAGTTATCTGTTTTTCACTATTGTTATAATGATACTTCTCCTCTACTAGATGTATGTAGATGAAGTATAGAAAGAGGATGGGATGACACCGCCCTCCTTTATAACAGTTGCCCAGGCAGGATCCTTTAGGTCAATGGATGATATCCCTTCAGGACCCACCTAGGGTTAATTGATATTATATAATGGGCTCTTTAGCTTGGTATCTGACTGCATCTCTCCCTTCCCAAAGAAGCTTTGAATAACCACTTAGGGGAAGGTACTTTAAACTTTGATTGTATTTAACCAATAAGGATAATGGGATTGGATAGAGGTATTGGGAGACCCTAATTAAAATGATAATGTTGAATCTCTAAACTGTAGGCAAGTAAATGAATTAGGATGGTTAGCTTCTCTCTGGTACAGCCTGGCCAGAGCCACACCAGAGCAGGCAAACTGCTGTAAAATGTTTCAACTTCTTCTTCACTAGATAATAAACCTAACCAGTTTGAGATACCCACCCCTTTTCACCCTCTTCTTCTTCTCCTGCCCACTTCCTGGATCCCTCCGGGGGCCCTGGGAAACCTAGGTAACCAAGATGATGGATTTCCTAATTTCTAGGGGCAGTAGAATCAGAGATGATGGTCTGGGTACAGGTTGTTGATGTTACAGGAAGAAACAGGAGGAGCTTGCAAAGCTGAGTCTGCAAGTCTTAATCCCACAAAAGACCAGGATCCACTGATCTCAGGTCTCAGGGAAAGAAAGGAACCCCTGCCAGGGCTGCCAGGGTGGTTTTATACCCCTCTGGGCCAACTGCCCTCTCCTGTGTCCTCACGCCTCTCTGGGAACATTCCGACATCCAACGGATCCACCTGTCAATCACAGTGTGAATTCCTGGCTCCCAGAGATTCAATATAACACTATAAAAGGAGATGACTTCACTTCCAGAAATAAAATTTCACCTTTCCATACCTCCAGACACTGATTAAAGTCTCTTATAAATCTTAGATCCCTCAAGAAAATAATTATATTTAATCTCTCTGGAAATAAGGTAGGTTTGAGATAGATTAGTCCTTTTTCTTTGTCACCTCTTCAGTCATCACAGAAAAGAGTCTTTCCAGAATATACTAACTAAACTTATCAGATCTTCACAAACTCTGGATAGAACAAAAGTACAGGTGGCAACTGTAAGGGGTTTAGTGGATTGAGAGCCAGGCCCAGAGATAAGAGGTACTTCAGAGGCAAACTTTTCTCTATCCCACATCATTTCTTGGAAGAGTGGATTCACTCTTCCCACAGTTCCTACATAGCATACATCCCACCAACTTCCCATCTTATGGTGGCAACACTAACAAATGAGTCCTTATCTCAGCTAACACCAAACTGGTTCCTAAACATTACTGCTGACAGTCCCTTCTGGCTCCTCAGGTCACTGAGGCACCCAGACACTGGAACACTGGTATATCACTTTCTCTCCTGAACCTTTTAAAATTCCCAATGTCACGGTTTTCAATCCCTTTACCTAAAATGAAAGCACAAACACCAAGGCAGGAAGAGAACCCAGGCCTGTATTCAGGAGCACACGTTGGCCTTGGTGAGGGAAGCCTAAGGCCTCTCTGTTTACAGCATCATTTCTCACTTGACTCTATTGGTAAGGGTCAAAGAGATCCAGCAATATCAAGGGGCTGAAAATGATGACTAAGGCTGACTAAGGTCTTTTTTCTTCCCTAAATAAAAAAACCTTTACCTTCTATTTGAATATCATTTCTTAGATAGAAGAGTGGTAAGGGCTAAGCAATTGGGGTTAAGGGACTTGGCCAAGGTCACACATAGTGTCTGAGGCCAGGTTTGAACCCAAGTCCTCCCTACCCCAGGCCTGGCTCTCAATCCGCTGAGCTGCCTAGCTGTCCAGACTAAGGCCTTTTGAAAGGACCCCAAGTTAAGTAGACCATCAGAAAAGGTTTCTCTTAACAATATAGTTAACAGACTAGGAAGTTATAGAACGTCTCGAGTCACTTCCATCACGTATCATCACAACCCTTCCTCATGAGGAAATGCTATCAGAAGCTCTTTGTACATGTGCTAGTACTAGTTATGCTTTTCCCACAATATCTCATTGGGCTCTTAAAGATACAATAATAATGGGAGCAGCTAGGTGGCTCAGATCTGAGGCTATAGCCTCAGACACTTCCTAGCTGTGTGACCCTGGGCAAGTCACTTAACCCCCATTGCCTAGCCCTTACCAGTCTTCTGTCTTGGAACCAATATACAGTATTGATACTAAGATAGAAGGTAAGGGTTTGTTGCATTTGGGTTTTGTTGTGGTGTTTTTTAAAGATACAATAATGGTTCTAAATTGGTCTCCAGAATGGTTGAACCAATTCACATCTTTACCAACAGTGCTGGTCCCACCATTTTGGAGACCAATTTGGAACCATGCCCAAAGGGCAATAAGACTGTTGCCTCCTTTGACTCAACAATACCACTTCTTGGTCTGTATCAAAGAGATAAAAGAAAAAGAAAAAAAGACCTATATGCACAAAAATACGTATAGCAGCTCTTTTTGTGGTGGCAAAGAATTAGAAACTGAGAGGATGCCCATCAATTTGGGAATGGCTGAACAAGTTGTAGCATGTGATTGTGATGGAATACTATTGTGCTTTAGGAAATGACAAAGGGGATGGTTTCAGAAAAACGTGGAAAGACTTCGATGAACTGAAGCAAGGTGAAGTGAGCAGAAGCAGGAGAATATTGTACACAGTAACAGCAATAAGGTCATGATACCCATCTATGAAAGAGTTAGCTACTCTGATCAATATGATGATTCACAATAATTCCAAGGGATTAATGGTGGAAAATGTTATCTACCTTCAGAGAGAGGACTGAAGAATTCTGTGTGAAGATTGAAGCATATTTTTTACCCTTTATTTTTCTTGAGTTGGTTTGGTTTTTTGCAACATATCTAATTTAGAAATATGCTTTGTATAACTTCACATGGTGTTCTCTCGGTGGGAGGGGAAGGGAGTAGAAGGAGGGAAAGAATTTGGAACTCAAAATTCTTTAAATAGTTTTAAAGATAAGATGACATTCATCTATACTCTATGAAAAAGATAAATAAAATAGTAATTGCAAGGGCAAGTTGTAGAAGTTGGGGACAGAATTCCAGAGGAGACCAGCAACCATCCAAGATGTAGGCAGACGTAGGGCTTTTAATAAGCCCACTTTGGACATCTTCCCCTCTGTTTTCAGTGGAGTCGACATGGGGTCTGAGATCTACTCTCCAATTATGTATCCTTTCTGTTTTTCCCATTCTGTAGGGGAAAGATGGATGCTAGAAAAACCAAAAACAATTCTCCCTGATTTCCCTCCGTGATCCTGGTTTGTCAGATTTGGCGATTATAAAACTATTATTTTTGCAAATGATAGCTTTTTAAATGATTTCTCCAAATGCAGATCTTGTATTAAAATACAGATGAACATTTAATACAATGATAATTCTGTGTATTTAAACTCTGGCAATGGCTTTAGGACTAGGAAGAGCCAGAGAAATCCAGAGAAGTAAATTTAAAGTTTTTGTTGTTCAGTCGTTTTTTCAGTCATGTCCAACTCTTCATGACCTCCACTTGAAGTTTTCTTGGCATAGATACTGGAGTGATTTGCCATTTCCTTCCCCAGACCATTTTACAGATGAGGAAACTGAGGCTGACAGGGTGAGGTGACTTGCTCAGGATCACACAGCTGGTAAATAAATGTCTGAGGTCATATTTGAAATCAGGAAGATGAACCTTCCTGACTCCTGGCCTGCCACTCTATCTGTACCACCTAGATGCAGATGTAAGGTTCTATATTATAATTTTAAAACCATTTGTTAGGATTCAATGGCCTTCCTGGTTAAGATGTCAGCAGAGTAAAAAGCAGCTGCTTAACCTCTCCTAACCAAAACATATAGGACTTCTCAAGGGGACATAAAAACAAATCCAGACGAACGAAGCTCTTGAATTTGGACCCCACAATAGGGCACAGAGTTGAAGGTACGTGGGTTCAGGCATTTCCATGCTATAAAGAGGTGAAACAGCTCTCACTAAATTGCAAGCTGAGCAACCCCCTCCCCCACACACACCACCTACAGTGCCAAAGCCAGCTCAAAAGAGTTAGAGCAAGTTTGGGGCACCCATTAAGTCATTGGCGGCTCTAGGGCCTGCTCCTGAGAGCAGCTAGATTTAAGACCCCAAGAGGCTAAAGAAAGCGCGAATTTTGAACACAGACCTTGAGTGCAGACAGACCCTGAGTGTGAGGATAAAGCTGAGAAGGTGCTGGGCTAACAATGGAAAGCCAGAATCAGGAACCCCAGAAGAGAAAGATCAACAAGAAGAAATCTTTAACACTCGACAACTTTTAAACAGAGAAAATCCAGACAACAGAGCAAACAGAAGAGGAGAACAAACAAGCAATCACATTCAAACCTTCCCAAAATGATGAAAACTGGTCACAAGCTGTTGAAGAGTTCAAATCTGAGATTATGAGAAACATGGCAGGAATCTGATAAGAAAATAACAGTTTAAAAGGCAGAATTTCACAATTAGAAAGTGAGGCTTAGAAATCAAATGAATTGATAAGCAAATTGAAGACCAGAAATGACCAACTGGAAGCCTTGAAGAACCAAACAGACCAGATTCAAAAGGAAAACCAAAAGATTATAGCCGAAAACCAGACTCTAAAGGCTAGAATTGAGCAATTAGAAAGCTAATGATCTCTCAAGACAGCAAGAACAAATAAAACAAAATCAAAAGACTGATAAAATAGAAGGAAACATGAAATATCTCAATGAGAAAGTGACAGACCAAGAAAACAGGTCTAGAAGAGACAATATGAGGATCATTGGTCTTCCTGAAAAAGCAGAAATTAATAGAAATTTGGATTCCATACTAAAAGAAATTATTCAGCAAAATTGCCCTGAAGTTCTACAACAAGAGGGCAATATAGACATCGAAAGGATCCATAGATCACCCTCTACACTAGACCCTGAAAAGACAACCCCCAGGAATATAATAGCCAAATTCAAGAGCTTCCAAGTAAAAGAAAAAATTTTACAAGAAGCCAAAAAGAGACAATTCAGATATCAAGAAGCACCAATCAGGATCACACAGGATCTGGCAGCCTCCACGCTAAAAGACCTCAAGGCTTGGAATATGATATTCAGAAAGGCAAGAGAACTGGGTCTACAACCAAGGATCAACTACCCATGAAAACTGACTATATACTTCCAGGGGAAAGTATGGGCATTCAACAAGATAGAAGATTTCCAAGTATTTACACAGAAAAGTCCAGGACAAATGGAAAGTTCGATAGCCAACCACAAAAATCAAGAGAAACATGAAAAGGTAAATAAGAAACAGAGGGGAAAGAAAGAAAACTCTTATTTTTTAAATTTGCCTCTTTAAGGGCTTCAATAAGATCTAATTATTTGTATTCCTATGTGGAGAACTGTTATGTGTAATTCTCTGTTATGAACTCTAATCACTATTCTAGTTTTCACTATTATAGTAATTAGAAGAATTATTCATAGGGAGAGGTAGGAGTACTATATGGTTGAAGATGATATGAGGGGTGGGAAAGAGGGGGGTAAATAGTAGAGGACAACAAGAGAAACTTGAATAAGAAAAATAGGATAGACTTTCTCCTCACTCCCTGCTCCCCTTGGTTTATCCTTTCTGTCAGAAAAGATAAACCAAGGGGAACAGGGGAATGAGGAGGTCAAAAAAGGGAGGGGAGAAGAAGGGGAAGGGAATTCATTAGGCCTTAAAAATAAAAAAGAGGAGAATAACAAGGGAGGGGGTAGAAAAGGAAGTAAATCAAGGGAGGGGACAAAGGTTACTGGCTTAAAGCAAACCACTGGTTTAAAAGGAAATAGTGTAAGAAGAAGGGGTAGAACTAGGAGAGGATACCAAAATGTTGGGGAATACACAACTGATCATTATAACTCTGAATGTGAATGGGATGAACTCACCCATAAAACGCAAGCAAATAGCAGAGTGGATTAGAAACCAAAACCCTACCATATGTTGTCTACAAGGAACACATATGAGGCGGGTGGACATATATAGTTTTAAGGTAAAGGGCTTGAGCAAAATCTTTTGGTCTTCAAATGAGAAAAAGAAGGCAGGAGTGGAGATCATGATTTCTGACAAAGCCAAAGTAAAAATAAATATGATTAAAAAAGATAGGGAAGGTCATTACATCTTGATAAAAGGCAGTATAGACAATGAGGAAATAACATTGCTCAATATGTATGCACCAAATGGCATAGCATCCAAATTCCTAAAGGAGAAACTGGCAGAGCTACACACGTTAAAACCAGTGGAAATGTGCATCGGCTATGGGGGGTGGGGGTGAAGGGGGGTGAAGGGGAAAGTAAGAGCATGAATCATGTAACAATGTTAACTTTTCTAAAAAATAAAAAGTATTAAAGGAATAAATAAATAAATAAATAAATAAATAAATAAATAAATAAATGAACCATTTGTTAGCATGTACTGAATTAGAGACAAGCTGCATATTTGAGAGGTTAGTGTTTTAGGAGGAAAAAATGACTAATAGTCAGGGCCAGATTCATCCTGAGATATGAGTTGGTGAGTAAGCATCATTTGATTGGTAGGAGGCAATATACAGGTAACTTTTGCTTTCATTTTCAAACTGTTGGACACCTTTTAGCCTCTCTGGGCTTTCAAAGAAAGCTCTGCTTCTGAGGGAGAAGTGAGCTGAAAGAAAGCCACACCTCCACTGAGGAAGGAGGAAAGGAGCTTCTCCATCCTAGCAGAGCGGCACCTCCTTGAGCCTTGCCCACTGGTATTACCTGCTGCTTATATTATATATATATTATATATGTTATATATAATATATATTATATATATTATACCTGCATGAAAGCATTTGGCATAAGAAAAGAAAACACTTTTCATCATATAAAAATTTAAAGTTTTTGCACAAACTAAGTCAATTCAGTTAAAAATTAGAAAGAAAAATCAACTAGAGGGGAAAAGTCATTGAAACAAGTTTCTCTGACAACTGAACTATAGAAGGAACTGGTTCAAATATATAAGAACAAGAACCATTCCTCGAAAGATAAATGTTCAGAGAATATATGACTAGGTAGTTCTCAAAGAAAGAAATCCAAGATATCGACAGCTATATGTAAAAATGTTCCAACTTGCTAATAATTAGAAAAAGGCAAATTTAAACAGTTCTGAGGTTCTTCCTCACACTCTTTAGATTGGTGAAAATGACAAATGTTACTGAAAAACAGGCTGATTAATGTAATGTTGTTGGAGCTGTAAATTGATCCAATCATTCTGAAAAGAAATTTGGAACTATACTAAAAAAAAAATCCTTTAACCCAGCGATGTCACTACTAGTACTATATCTGTCACACAAGTCCCCACCTCACCCTTAAAGTTCAATAAATGAGGAAAAGGATCTATAAATACAAAATATTTATATCACAGTTTGTTTATTCTGTTAGAGCAAAGAACTAGAAACCAAAAGAAGTATTCACCAATTAAGTGATGGCTGAATAAATTATGGTATATGAATATAATGAAATATTTCTATGCCAATAGAAACCTGGGAAGATTTGTAAAGAAATGATGTAGACGTGAAGAGAGCAGAACCAGAACAATTTAAAGAGGCCAGTAGGTGGTTCTGTGGATGGAATCAGGAGACCCAGAGTCAGGAAAATCTCAATTCAAATCTGACCTCAAACACTTATTAGCTGTTTCTCCCTGGGCAAATCATTTAATCTTCATTTGCCTCAGTTTCTTCATCTGCAAAATGGAGATAATAATAGTTTCTACCGCCCAGAGTTGTTATGAAGATAAAATAATATATGTCAATCATTTCGTGAATCTTAAAGTACTAAATAATGCTAGCAATTATAATGAAGACTACCCTGGGTGATCTCTTTTCCTCCACACTGTGTCCTATGGCAATCTCATCAGCTCCCATGGCTTCAGTTATCACCTTAATTCAGATGATCTCCAGATTTATACATCTAGCCTTCATCTCTCTCATGAGTTCCAGTCTTGTGTTAGCAACTGTCTTCTGGTCATCTCAAATAAGATGTACTATAAGAATCTAAAATTCAACATATCTACAAATGAATTCGTTATCTTTCCCCAAAAATCCTCCTCTCTTCCAGACTTTCCTATTGCTGTTGAGGACATCACCATGGTCCCTCTCACGCAGGCTTGAAATCTCAGAGGCATTCTTGAGTCTCCACTCTCAGCTACTCCATTTATCCAATATTTTGCTCAGGACTATTATTTCTACTTTCACATCATCTATCTTGTCCACATCCCCTTCTCTTCATTCACACAGCCTCCACCTAGTGAGAGCCCTCATGAGCTCTTGCCTAGACTATTGGAATAGTCTATTGGTTGGCTTCCTCATCTCAACTTTCTCCCCACTTCAATCCATCTTCCATCCAGCCATCAAAGTGATTTTCTATTTTTTTGTCTATTCTTTTTTTTGTTAATAGAATTTATTAATAAGTGTCCCTGCCCTTCCCTCCCTTCCCTAAATCAAAGAAGGCATCATCCAGGAGACAGAGATGTATATAAACTATTTTGTCAACCTTGAAAAACACAGAACCACCAAAGTAGTTAGAAAGAACTAGTCTTTAATCAAGACAAGGAAGACAATGCTCTGGTGTCCAGTCAAATGCTAGATATTACACAGAGACAAAGCTCTGGGACTCAGGAAACAATGTCTACAGGAAACGCATCTTTAAAGGGAATTATCCAATAACCTGAAGAATTTGGGGTCTTTTATACCTTTTGGGGAATAAAGGATAGGAAGGTTGAATTGATTAGCTTTACAGTGGACACAAGGGAAGGAGGAACTGGACTCCCAGGGAGAGGCCTCTGATACAAAGGGAGAAACTTCTAAGACTAAAAGTTACTTAAGGGGGCAGCTGGGTGACTCAGTGGATTGAGAGCCAGGCCTTGAGATGGGAGGTCCTAGGTTCAAATCTGCCCTGAGACATTTCCTAGCTATATGACCCTGGATTAGTCCCTTAACCCCCATTGCCTACCCCTTACCATTCTTCTGTCTTAGAACCAATACACAGTTTTGATTCTAAGATGGAAGGTAAGGGTTTAAAAAAAAAAGAGTACTTAAAATTTGATTAAAAAGCTAATTCTAGATAAGCTGAGATCATTGGGTACTTTAAGGTTTATTGTTCT
>NC_058133.1:169167089-169183017 GCF_016433145.1 Gracilinanus agilis
GGGGTGAAGGGGGGTGAAGGGGAAAGTAAGAGCATGAATCATGTAACAATGTTAACTTTTCTAAAAAATAAAAAGTATTAAAGGAATAAATAAATAAATAAATAAATAAATAAATAAATAAATGAACCATTTGTTAGCATGTACTGAATTAGAGACAAGCTGCATATTTGAGAGGTTAGTGTTTTAGGAGGAAAAAATGACTAATAGTCAGGGCCAGATTCATCCTGAGATATGAGTTGGTGAGTAAGCATCATTTGATTGGTAGGAGGCAATATACAGGTAACTTTTGCTTTCATTTTCAAACTGTTGGACACCTTTTAGCCTCTCTGGGCTTTCAAAGAAAGCTCTGCTTCTGAGGGAGAAGTGAGCTGAAAGAAAGCCACACCTCCACTGAGGAAGGAGGAAAGGAGCTTCTCCATCCTAGCAGAGCGGCACCTCCTTGAGCCTTGCCCACTGGTATTACCTGCTGCTTATATTATATATATATTATATATGTTATATATAATATATATTATATATATTATACCTGCATGAAAGCATTTGGCATAAGAAAAGAAAACACTTTTCATCATATAAAAATTTAAAGTTTTTGCACAAACTAAGTCAATTCAGTTAAAAATTAGAAAGAAAAATCAACTAGAGGGGAAAAGTCATTGAAACAAGTTTCTCTGACAACTGAACTATAGAAGGAACTGGTTCAAATATATAAGAACAAGAACCATTCCTCGAAAGATAAATGTTCAGAGAATATATGACTAGGTAGTTCTCAAAGAAAGAAATCCAAGATATCGACAGCTATATGTAAAAATGTTCCAACTTGCTAATAATTAGAAAAAGGCAAATTTAAACAGTTCTGAGGTTCTTCCTCACACTCTTTAGATTGGTGAAAATGACAAATGTTACTGAAAAACAGGCTGATTAATGTAATGTTGTTGGAGCTGTAAATTGATCCAATCATTCTGAAAAGAAATTTGGAACTATACTAAAAAAAAAATCCTTTAACCCAGCGATGTCACTACTAGTACTATATCTGTCACACAAGTCCCCACCTCACCCTTAAAGTTCAATAAATGAGGAAAAGGATCTATAAATACAAAATATTTATATCACAGTTTGTTTATTCTGTTAGAGCAAAGAACTAGAAACCAAAAGAAGTATTCACCAATTAAGTGATGGCTGAATAAATTATGGTATATGAATATAATGAAATATTTCTATGCCAATAGAAACCTGGGAAGATTTGTAAAGAAATGATGTAGACGTGAAGAGAGCAGAACCAGAACAATTTAAAGAGGCCAGTAGGTGGTTCTGTGGATGGAATCAGGAGACCCAGAGTCAGGAAAATCTCAATTCAAATCTGACCTCAAACACTTATTAGCTGTTTCTCCCTGGGCAAATCATTTAATCTTCATTTGCCTCAGTTTCTTCATCTGCAAAATGGAGATAATAATAGTTTCTACCGCCCAGAGTTGTTATGAAGATAAAATAATATATGTCAATCATTTCGTGAATCTTAAAGTACTAAATAATGCTAGCAATTATAATGAAGACTACCCTGGGTGATCTCTTTTCCTCCACACTGTGTCCTATGGCAATCTCATCAGCTCCCATGGCTTCAGTTATCACCTTAATTCAGATGATCTCCAGATTTATACATCTAGCCTTCATCTCTCTCATGAGTTCCAGTCTTGTGTTAGCAACTGTCTTCTGGTCATCTCAAATAAGATGTACTATAAGAATCTAAAATTCAACATATCTACAAATGAATTCGTTATCTTTCCCCAAAAATCCTCCTCTCTTCCAGACTTTCCTATTGCTGTTGAGGACATCACCATGGTCCCTCTCACGCAGGCTTGAAATCTCAGAGGCATTCTTGAGTCTCCACTCTCAGCTACTCCATTTATCCAATATTTTGCTCAGGACTATTATTTCTACTTTCACATCATCTATCTTGTCCACATCCCCTTCTCTTCATTCACACAGCCTCCACCTAGTGAGAGCCCTCATGAGCTCTTGCCTAGACTATTGGAATAGTCTATTGGTTGGCTTCCTCATCTCAACTTTCTCCCCACTTCAATCCATCTTCCATCCAGCCATCAAAGTGATTTTCTATTTTTTTGTCTATTCTTTTTTTTGTTAATAGAATTTATTAATAAGTGTCCCTGCCCTTCCCTCCCTTCCCTAAATCAAAGAAGGCATCATCCAGGAGACAGAGATGTATATAAACTATTTTGTCAACCTTGAAAAACACAGAACCACCAAAGTAGTTAGAAAGAACTAGTCTTTAATCAAGACAAGGAAGACAATGCTCTGGTGTCCAGTCAAATGCTAGATATTACACAGAGACAAAGCTCTGGGACTCAGGAAACAATGTCTACAGGAAACGCATCTTTAAAGGGAATTATCCAATAACCTGAAGAATTTGGGGTCTTTTATACCTTTTGGGGAATAAAGGATAGGAAGGTTGAATTGATTAGCTTTACAGTGGACACAAGGGAAGGAGGAACTGGACTCCCAGGGAGAGGCCTCTGATACAAAGGGAGAAACTTCTAAGACTAAAAGTTACTTAAGGGGGCAGCTGGGTGACTCAGTGGATTGAGAGCCAGGCCTTGAGATGGGAGGTCCTAGGTTCAAATCTGCCCTGAGACATTTCCTAGCTATATGACCCTGGATTAGTCCCTTAACCCCCATTGCCTACCCCTTACCATTCTTCTGTCTTAGAACCAATACACAGTTTTGATTCTAAGATGGAAGGTAAGGGTTTAAAAAAAAAAGAGTACTTAAAATTTGATTAAAAAGCTAATTCTAGATAAGCTGAGATCATTGGGTACTTTAAGGTTTATTGTTCTGACTAAGACAAGAATCTGTCTGAAATTTCCAGGAAGGCAAGTTCCCAAGGGACAAAGGCAAACTTGGGGCTTCCATAAAACAAAGTTGACAATGTCTTTCACATTTTCATTTTTCATGGTCTATGATGCCAACCTCCTTACTCAATAAACTACAGTGGTAGCCTTTTACCTTCAGGATCAAATATAAAATATTCTTTCTGGCATTTAAAACACATCACAATCTGGCCTATTCCTACCTTTCAGTTTTCTTATATCTTGCTCCTCTCCACATAATCTATAATCCAGTTTACAGGTTGCCAACTTTGTTTATGGAATCCCCAAGTTTGTCCCTGTCCCTAAGGGAAGTCCCACACTCAGCCTCTCCCCCTCCTCCTTCCCTTCTGTCCATTGCAAACCAATTAATTGAACCTTCCTGTCCTTTATTCCCCAAAAAGTATATAAACCCGCAAATTCTTCAGCTCATTGGGAAATCCCCTTTCAAGGTGCTTTCTTCTAGATATTGTTCCCAGAGTCCCAGAGTTTTGACTCTGTGTAGTATCTAGCACTTGACTGGCCATCAGAGTGTTCTCTTCCTTGTCCTGATTAAAGACTTTTTCTTTCTAACAACTTTAGTGGTTTGGTGTTTTTCAAGGCTGACAAGGTCTACTATTCCTCAAACATGGTGCTCCCATCTCCGAATTCTGTGCCTTTACTCTAGCTGACTCCCTATACCCAAAAGCTTTTCCTCTTTCTTTCTAAAACCTCCTGATTGTACCAGCTTCTTTCAAGGCTCAAATAAAATCCTACCTTTTGCAAGTGGCCTCTCCTAGTCCTGCTAGTTACTTATATCTTCTTCTTTTAAGATTACCTTCCAACTCAATGGATTGAGAGCCAGGCCTAGATATGGGAGGTCCTGGGTTCAAATCTGATCTCAGACATTTCCTAGCTATGTGATCCTGGGCAAGTCACTTAACCCCCATTGCCTAGCCCTTATCACTCTTCTGCCTTGGAACCAATATATAGTATTGATTCTAAGATAGAAGGTAAGAGTTTAAAAAAAAAAAAAAAAGATTGCCTTCCATCTGCTCTATGTATATCATGTATGTGTACCTAGTTATTTTCATGTTTGTCTCCCCCATTAAAATTCAAGCTTAGGGGCAGCTGGTTGGCTCTACGGATGGAGACTGAAGTCTAGAGACCAGAGGTCCTGAGTTCAAATCTAGACTCAAACATTTCCTAGTTGCGTGACCCTGGCCAAGTCACTTAACCCAATTATTTAACCTTTACTTGAAACCTATTGATTCTAAAACAGAAAGTAAGGGTTTAAAAAAAAATTGAGCTCCTTGAAATTTCTGTTTTCCCAGGCTAAGAGCAATGCCTGGCACATAGTAATTATTTAATAAATGTTTGTTGAGTAGCTAATGGTTGACTAGAATATTGGGACAAAATTTTTTATTTTCTGTCTTAGAATAGATACTAAATATTTATTCCAAATGGTAAAGGCTAGGCAATTGAGGCTAAGTAACTTGCTCAGGATCACACAGCTGGGAAGTATCTGAAGTCAGATTTGAACCTATGATCTATTATGTTCTAGGCACCAGGCACTAAGAACTTTATAAATATTATCTAATTGGATTTGAGTCCTCACAAAAACTCTGGGAGGTAGATGCTACTGATATCCCAATTTTACAGCTGAAGTTAAGCGACTTGCCTAGGTTCTCACAGCTAGTTTCTTAGGTAGCATTTGAACTGAGACCTTCTTGAATCCAGGTCCAGCATTCTATCCACCTAGATGACCTCTCAAGTCCCTTTCACCTCTAAGATTCAGTAATTTATTGGCAACTTCCTTATATCTTTGCTTTTCATTTGTATCTTCCATGCCTGCTTTTAATTTAGAGTGGAAATTTGCTCCCATGCCTGGAATTCTCTCCATTGGGAACTAATCCCTGCTCTGCTTCAACACTCAACTCAAGTTCAAGAAGGTGGGGCAAACTAGGTGGCATAGTGTTTAAATCTGGCCTCAGACCCTTCCTAGCTGTGTGACTTAACTGCTATTGCCTAGCCCAGTGGTTCCCAAACTTTTTTGGCCTACCACCCCCTTTCCAGAAAAAATATTACTTAGCCCCCTGGAAAGGAATTTTTAAAAAATTTTAATAGCAATTAATAGGAAAGATAACTGCACCTGTGGCCATCACTGCTCACTTGGATCACTGCAGCACCTACCAGGAGGTGGTAGCGCTCACTTTGGGAATCACTGGCCTAGCCCTTAAGACTCTTCTCTCTTGGACTCAATACACAATAAGGGGTTAAAAAATAATAATAGCACGTTCATTCCAGGGTTGTTGTGAGAATCAACTAAGATAAAAATGATAAAACACCTAGCACAGGTACATAGTAGGTGGTATATTACAATCATCCCTCACTTATCACAGGAGTTATGTTCCAGAGATTTTCCCTCCCCAAAAGGTGAAAATCCATGAAGTAGTGGCGTTGTATTTATTTTATTATTTATATATAATTTAAGGCTTTATAAACCCTTCCCACTCCCCTATAAACCTTTTTCACACTCTTATTAACACTTCATATGCTTTTAAACACTTTCTGAATGTATGGACACAATGCAGGAGAGCAAACAGACCAATTCTACAGTCACTGAGCCAACCAGCTCCCAAGATACAGAACACAGCATGGTGGTTGGTCCCCTTTTATTCTATCAGTCTCCCAGATTTACATGCCTAGTCTCCCCAATGAATCAATTCACATAACCAGCTTATATCTCTAAAGATCTTTTACAAAAGGTGCATACAATATTGCACTTTCTAAGAGGAAATTACAATAATTTGAGGATAAGAGGGAAATAAAAGAGGAAGAAAGCAAAACTAATGACTGCTAAGTGCACTGACAAAAAACCAATTAGGAGGCAATCCTCTTTGGCATAAGAGTTTACATTTAGAGTAAATGCGTTCAACTCCCTTCAGTTCAATTCACTACATCCCAAAGTTTGGATCTTTTGATGCAGTGTGTGGTTTCTGCAAACATCTTTATGGTGCCTTCTCCAGACAGTTCACTTTTTTGATTTGGGGAGTAAGTGAGTTTCTTTTCCTGAAATTACTCTCAAAAAAAAAAAAAAAACTTTAAATCTTGAATTTTAGGAAAATTATCCAATCCCTCCTGAGGAGGGTATTGGCCAACACCCGGATCAACTTAGGACACATGCCTGAGTTACAGGGAATAAAAATAAATTCTCAAACGAAAAACCAAAAACATAAAGTGAGAAGTGAGAGAGAGAAGAAGAAAAAAAAGGAAAAGAAAGGGAAAAAAGCAGAATCAAATTGTATATAAAAATTCTGAGTAAGCAAGAATAAGCCCATAACAGGTCCTTGAATCAGTGCCCAATTAGGTGATTTATGTCTCACAATCCTGTAGGACAATTGCAGCAATTATGTACTTACCCAATTGGCAGCCCGGACTACAGAAAATTTCCATATATGAAAGAGAGAAAAGGGATTAGATTTTGAAGTAAAAGGGAAGTATCATTCCCTGGTCTGATTTTACCTTCACTCTCAGGGAGATGGGAGCCAAAATGGCAGTCAAACTGAGGTACTTGTCAGAAATCTGGCACAAGGGAATCCTGCATCTGACATTGTCAAATAGACTCTTCCTCTAACCTCAAAACAAGTCCTCAGTCTTGGCGCAGATTCTCATCAATCCCACTGGGATTGGTTGGTCTCCTTGACCTTGTGCTTCTAGGTATTGTACAGTATTTCTTTTGCGATCCCTTCTTTCTGAAATTGGACACAATTGTTAGTCAAAGTCCCATAATATTTGACAATCAATGGCAAGTTTCCATAGTCTAAAGCTTTTGGGTATGCACTGATATTAGAGCTAATGGATATTTTAAACTTATTTTAGTGCAAAATAAAAAAACCATAAATACTGGTTACATGTACTTCAAGTACAAAAAATAAGAGAAGAAAGAAACTTCAAATATCCTATTGCACATAGAAGGAAAAATGATGATGAAATTTTTTAAAAATCAGAAATTCATAGTGTACATTCCATGGCAATGTGTCAGCCACAAGTGTGTCCAACTTGTCTATGGACTTATATCTCCAGTCCAATCATAGGAGGAGCAAAAATATAAATAATGTAACAGAACATATAGCTAATAGCCAAAACACAGTAACTGAAAGTGACATAGTATAACGGAATATATTAGATCAGATTAATATGTGAACTTAAAAACAAACTTAAATCTTAAAACAATCAGCAAATGCAATAAGTGTGACAGGATATAGTCACTCAGTATCTATAGAAGGTACCTATTTATATGTGAGCAATGAATCCAAGAGTTCTTTTCTCCAATTTTGATAGCTGTTAGAGAGCTTAACAGAACTTGGAACAGACCTTCCCAGGCAGGCTGAGTTGTTCCAGCATGTTGCAAATTCTTTATATATACCTTGTCTCCTGGGTCTAGGTCATAAAGTGAGAAGTCTATAGGTCCTGCTTGTACTTCAGCTCTGGATTCAAGGAGTTCTCACAATTTGATCTGCAAGTCCTGTATATAGGAAGCCATAGAAGTGTCCATCTCTCCCTCCCTCCCCCGCCCCTCCCCAGTAATGATGTGTATGCAGAAGAAAAAAACTTAGCCTGTATAGGGGGATGCCCAAAAAGCATCTCAAATGGAAAGATGTGTAGATCTTCCCTGGGCCTGCTTCAAAGGTAAAAGAGGGCAAGAAGGAGAATTTCAGGCCTTTTTAAAACGAGTCTCAGTGCACAATTTTCCAATCACAGTCTTAAAATCTCTATTCATTCTCTCAACTTGGCCTGAGCTCTGCAGATGATACAGTACATGGAATTTGGGAGTGATCCCCAAACAAGAATAAATCTGAGACAAAACTAAATTGGTAAACTGAGTTCCCCTGTCTGTTATAAGATAAATTAATAAGATGTTTAAGATTAGTTAGGAGGCTTAGCGAGCAGGGCTGGAGAATTCTAAATGGAATGGGGAAGCAGGAAGTTGTGCTTCTCTCTCTGAGATGGACTCCATGGTGGTTGGGGACAAGTTGTAACTGACCCCCTGGTAGACCTCAGAGGAAGTGGAGTTTGTATCCTGATATCCAGAAGGAGGAAAGTCATCTGCCTGTGGGAGGTTTTGGATGAGACTATAAAATCTAATGTGAGTTGCTGGTCAGTTCAGGTTGGTTTAGCTCCCTGACTTACCCAACTGAAGGAGTACTGGCTGAAGACCTGGGAAAGCTGTATCATTGCTGGATTTTGACAGGACTCAGCAGTGAGCATCCCACTTTCATTCCTGATCTCGATTGTACCCTGCCCTGCTATAGTTTCTAGCTTAGTGTAGATAAGTCCATTCTCTGACCCTGAGGCTTGCCCATAGACTGGTAGAATAGAACCCACTTTCCCCTTCTTTCTGTCTATTGTTCATTAAATTAAATTCTGTTTATAAAACCTATTGTCAGTCTACTCACTTGTTAGTCTCACAGACTCCCTGGCTAGGTGGATCAGTGTGACAGTTAAGGCCCAACAGTCACTCCTGTCAACTGCCATTCCCCAAACTGCCAAGCCCAATTTCCCTAACTTGTTTAGTCCCAGTCTATTGTCCATTCCTGTCTCCTACTCACCCTTCTGAACCCAGATAAAATATATAAGTTAACCCCAGGTTTTACCTTAAGATGTCTGAATCAATACATGATGTGTAATGGGAAAAGGATAGAGATAGGATAAGATTTAAGAGAAGTGGAAGGCTTTATTAGGGCACATACTAGGAACTCAAGGGAAAGGATTTTAGCAGGCAGAAGACAGAGGAGGAACAGTTTGGAAGTGACAACTGCTAGAGTGACTTGACTTCTTGTGGGAGGTTAAGGGCTTCCTGTCCCGGAATGGTGGAGGAAAGGCAGGCTTATCAGAACTCATCTACCTCACCTGACTGTGGAGAAAGACTATTACCCTAATTCATTTTTAAAGGTACTCTATTTAACTGGGAAAGATCTAGAAAAGGATCTGACTATACCTACTGTGCTTTTCAGAAGATTTTATCTAAAAAAATCCTGTCATATTGGCTTTGAGGTTTTACCTCAGGGGTCAGACCCCTTGGGGTGAACTTAGCTGTTGGAGTTCATGCATAAGTTTTTGGCGACAGCTTTTAGGGAATAAATCAAACCAACTACTGAGGGTCATAGATAGTTAGCTTAGTCAGTTTTGTGGATATCTAGATAGAAACAGGGAGCTAAATTATCCAGAAGACCAGAATGCTCCCTCTTGCAAGGGATGTAGAGAATTATGGGAAATTATCTAGATCCCTTAGAGTTAGGGACCTCTTGTTCTGCTCCTCAGTTTGTAGTCCCTCTTCAAATAAAAGAGATATTGTTTTTTATAACAATTGTCTCCAAGGCATTTACACAACTGACCCAGGGAGAGAAAGTGATTTAGTTTCACTCTCACTAACCAGAGGTTAGAATACCCAGCTGGGTATTCAGGGGATCTCTGAGTGGATCTACCACTATCCACATCTGTGGGTCTCTCCAAATATTTTTTTTGTAGCTGGCAGACCAAAGTGAGGAATAATCTCTTTTAAGGGTACCTTGGCAACAAAAGCAGCTGTTGCTTGGGCACTAGGAAGCATTTCCAGCCATCTGGTCAACTGATCCACTATGATCAGACAAAATTTATAAGATCCAGCCTTTGGCATAGTGATAAAATCAATTTGTAGGTGTTCAAAAGATGTGGAAGTCAAAGAACACCCACCAAAAGCTTTGCCATGAAAAGCATGCTGATTATATGCTTGACAGTTGAGGAAGGCTGCACAAACTTTAGAGGCTATGGTAGTTATACCAGGGGCTATCCATACTCTTTTAACAGAGTCTAGAATGCCTTGTGTGCCAAAGTGGACATTGTTGTGAATGGATAAGCATATTTGGTGATAAAAACTTCTAGGGAGTAGGGGTTTCCCCTCAGATGACACCCATACTCCATTGATCTGTTTTGCTTTAAACTTTTGTTTCAATTTTCCCACTTCCTGTTCATTATAGGAAAGGAATAAACTTGAGTTGTTATTAGTTGCCAAAGTTAAAATTAATTCAGGTTAGGGTTCCGGGTTAAGATGGCGGCAGAGTAAAAAGCAGCTGCTTGATTTCTCCTAACCCACGCATATAGGACTCCTCAAGAAGACATAAAAACAAATCCAGAGGAAAGAAGGGACCCCACAACAGGGCGCAGCATCGGGGGTACATGGAAACGGGGCATTTCCATGCTATAAAGGGGTGAAACAGCTCCCACAAAAACACGAGCAGAGCAACCCCCTCCCCCACCCCACACCACCTACCGCACCAAAGCCAGCGCCCGGGAGTCGGAGCAGGTTTGGGGCACCCATTGGGTCGTTGGCAGCTCACCAGGGCTTGTTCCTGGGAGCAGCAAGACTTGGGACCCCCTGGGAGGCTGAGAAACTCACGGACTCTGAGCGCAGACCCTGAGCCCAGACCCTGAGCCCAGGCACAGGCGAAGGGGCTGACACAGGTGCTGGCTGAGGCACAGATTAAAGCGGGGACTGGGGCGCGGACAAAGGGGCTGATCCTGAGTGCAGGAGCTGACCTTGAGTGGGGACCCAGTGCAGAGAGGTGCTTGACTGTGGAAGCAGCTCCCTGAGACTGTTAAAGGAGTTTCAGGCAAAAGAATGAGCAAGGAGACCACCAGGAGGCTTGTCCCAAAACAACTAGACCTGAGACCTCAGGAATCTCTAAAGAGCCACAAACAGATCCTGGGCACGAGCATAAAGCTGAGAGGGAACTCAGCTTAATATGGCAAGCTGGAATCATCAGGAAAACCAGAAGAGAAAGATGAAGAAGAAAAAACCTTTAACACTTGACAACTTTTACACAGAAAAAATCCAGACAACAGAGGAAACAGTAGAGAAGAACAAACAATCTAAACCTTCCCAAAACAATGAAAGCGGGTCACAAGGTCTTGAAGAGTTCAGATCTGAGATCATGAGAAAGATGGAAGAGATCTGGCAAGAAAATAACAGTTTAAAAGGCAGAATTTCACAATTGGAAAGTGAGGCAAGTAAATCAAAGACCAGAAATGATCAGATTGAAAAGGAAAACCAAAAGATTGTAGTGGAAAATCAAAAGATTGTAGCGGAAAACCAAAAGATTGTAGCTGAAAACGAGTATCTAAAGGCTAGAATTGAGCAATTAGAAAAAGATGCCCCCAAATCAAAGAATTAATAAGCAAATTGGAGACCAAAATCAAACAGCTGGAAAACAGGTCAGACCAAACTGAAAAGGAAAATCAAAAGCTTATAGCAGAAAATCAGACTCTAAAGACAAGAATTGGGCAAGTAGAAGCCAATGATCTATCAAGACAGCAAGATCAAATAAAACAAAGTCCTTCTGAATATTACAAAAAAAAAACAACAACAACTGCTCTACAACTTAGAGAAGAGTAAGGGTTCTAAACTCGAGACTTCTGGTCATCAAAAATGTAAAAATTTAAATTAATATCAATAATGATAACTCCAGGTTCTTATTTTCCATAGAGTTTTATTAATAATCACTAAAGATAGAGAATGCAGATTAAAGCCTAATCTAACCTAACTGATTATCTACTGGCTGGCTCTCAGCCAAACTCCCCAGTTGCAATCAGAGAAACGAGAAAGAGGTTGGTGCCACACCCAAAACTTTTATCCCCGTCCATTCACACAGAGTTCAAGCAGCATAAGCATGAAAATGGGATGCTGGGTAAGATGGATTGGGTCCAAAAAGCCTTGGGATGTAAATTCTATCTACACAATATCTACTCTAAAAGATACTGAGCTGAGAGCTTTGATTTTGTTGTGTTTTGGTTTGTTTTATTTTTAAGGAAAGAACTTCAGCAAGGAAAATATTAAATTGTAAGGAAGACTTAAATATGTGTATATAATTCTTCTAACAAATTACATAGATTGTGGGACCTCTGTATCTTTTTAAAAAGTTATCTTTAGAGAAATGCATTGTGGAAAGACAGCAGAGTAGGGCATGAAGCATCTTCACCTTTCTAATACCCCCCACAAACAGCCAAAAATAACTCCACAGAATCAGTGCTAAAAGTGACAAAAACAGACAGAAGTTGGGAGCAAAGCTAAACAGCCAAGAATAGAGGAAGGTTATTGACTTTCCTGGCCTCAGTCCCACTGCCATGGACCCTGAGGCAGGAACAGAGCAAACGGAGTGAAACCAACAAGGTAGCCTCTGAAGGCAGGATTGGCAACCTTATCTTATTTGCTGAACCTTGGAGCTTGCATCCCCAAGGATACCACTGCAATCCCCAGGTAGAAGGTCCTGAGAGTAGATGCTTCCCTCCAGAGACTCTCATTACTTCACAGCTAAGGTTTGAAGGAGAGGACACTAAAGAGTCTACCAGCACCAGGACCTAAGAACAAGAACTCAAACCTTGCTGCTAACAAAGAAGGGATTTTGGAGGTCAGAGGAAAGTGAACTAGACACTTGCTCTATCCTGGGCAGCAGGAGAGGAGGAGTTCCCACACTGGTAAGTGTGGTTGCTGAGGGACTAGGGCCTCATCAGCTGTGGTCACTCCCAGAAAAGTAGAGACCCTGGCTGCTGCCACGGAGAGAGATGGACTGTCTGTTTGAAGTTGCAATGGCAGAACTGCCCATAGGCTCTGGTTGAAGCATTTGAGTGGTTTGAGTAGGGGACTGGGAGTACATCCAACCCTAGACTATAAAAATTAGAATACCTAATGGGACTAAGAAAACACACACACACACACACACACACACACACACACACACACACACACACACACAAACAAACAACCTGAAACCTGAGGTAACATATCCCAAACACACTTGAAACACTGGAACTCCATTTAAAAAGCCAATAATAAAGTCTAAAGGTCTGGTTGCTAAATTTTTTTTTAAATAAACAAACAAAAATGAGCAAGTAAGGGAGAAAGAATCCAACTACTGATAGCTATTATGAGAACAGAGAAGACCTCCAAACTCAGAAGACAGCAAAGTAAAAATACCTTCTTCAAAAATAGCAAAGAAATAAAATTAATGGCCATAAGCTCAAAAAGATCTTTTGGAAGAACTTTTTAAAAGACCTCAAAAACCAAATAAGAAAGAGTAAAGAAATTAGAAAATATAAATAAGAGAAAATCAAGAAAATTATGAAAGATCACCCAAATGGAGACCCAGAAACTCAGAGAAGAAAATAATGTATTAAGAACTAAAATTGGACAAGGGAAAGCTGCACAACAAGAAATAATAAACCAAAAACAAAAGAATGAAATAATAGAACTGAATATAGAACATCTTATCACAAAAACAAGCAGCTTGGAAAATTCATCAAGGAGAGGCAATAGAAGAATAAGTGAATTCCCAGAAAGTTATGATAAAAAAAAAAAAAGGGTTTCAAACAACATAGAGTTAGACAGCATCCAAGAAATCATCAAAGAAAACTACCCAGAAATTCTAGAATTAGAGGGTAAAATAGAAAATGAAAGAATCTACTGATCACTACCTCAAAGAGACCCAAAAATGAAAATGCACAGAAACATCATTGCTAAATTGCATAGCTCCCAGATTAAAAAGAAAATACTACAGAACAAGCAACAAGAAAAACAAAAAACAATTTAAATACTGTGGAGCTAAAGTCAGAATAACACAAGGCTTGGCACCTGCAACATTTAAAAAATGCAGGACATGAAACACATTTCATAGAGCAAAAGAACTTGGCCTACAGCCAAGAATAATATATCTAGCAAAGATGAGCATAATTATAAAAAGTAAAAAAAAATGAATCTTTAAGGAACTAAAGAAGTTTCAACTATTCCTGAAGGAAAATCCAGAATGTAGCAGAAAATTTGATCTATAAAAAACATACAGGGGGCAGCTGGGTAGCTCAGTGGAGTGAGAGTCAGGCCTAGAGACAGGAGGTCCTAGGTTCAAACCCGGCCTCAGCCACTTCCCAGCTGTGTGACCCTGGGTAGGTCACTTGACCCCCATTGCCCACCCTTACCAATCTTCCACCTATGAGACAATACACCGAAGAACAAGGGTTTAAAAAAAATTAAAAAAAAACAAAACATACAAACATAATGAAAGACTAATCATAAGCGGCCCAAAAAGTCAAAGTGTTTGATTCTTGTATGAGAAAATGACATCTATGGCCCCTGAGAATGTCATCATTGCCTGGAAATTTTGAAGGGGCATATATGGAGGGAAGACTCAAGGTTAAGGTAAATGGAATGGAATGAGCTAAAATGATCATGGAATAGACCAGGAGGAAGTAAGGTAGAATGGCTAACTCATACAGAGGAGGAATGAGTAGAGGAACTGCCACAGAGAAAGGGAAGAGGGGATGGAGCACTGGTATTACTAGAACCTTACTCTCATCAAACCTGGGATAGGGAGAGAACAACATACTCAATTAGAAAAGTAAAAATCTTCTTAACATACAGAGAAATGGGAGAGAAAGGGGGTGGTATAAGGGAGGGAATAGGAATCCTTTTGGGTGACTGAGGTAATCAGAGAAGCAAGGGAGGGTTAAGAGAAAGGACAGCAAGGGTATAAGTAAAGGGAGGGAAGAAAGGAATAACTAGAGGGGAAATATGAAGAGGTGGGGGGAGGGTAAAGTGAGGGAATAAATGAGAGACTCTTGGGAAAAGATAGGGGAGGGAGAGCTATTTATGCTCATTGACTTAGGGATCCCATTACTGGGATTTGACCCTAATAGTGTTATTGAGAGGGTTAAAAGCTGTGTATGTATGAAAATATTCACAAAAACTTTGTTTGTAATGACAAAATAACTGGGAATAACACAAATGCAATGACTTGGAGAAATGACTGAATAGATTGTGGTATTTGAATTGTTGTGAGGAAGATTAATAAATGAGTATTTAGGAGACCTAGCAGGCAGGGCTGAAGGATTCTAAATGGAATGGGGAAGCAGGAAGTGTTGCTTCTCTCTCTGAGACAGACTCCATGGTGGTTGGGACAAGTTGTAACCGACTCCTGGGAGACCTCAGAGGAAGTGGAGTTTGTACCCTGGTTCCCTGGGATCCTGAAGGAAGACTGTCATCTACTTGTGGGAGATTTTTGGTAGAGACTATTAAACCCAATCTGAGTAGCTGGTTAACTTGGGCTGGATTAGCTCCCAGATCTACCCACTTGAAGGAGTATTGACTGTGGTCCTGGAAGAGCTGCAACATCGCTGGAGTGAGACAGGACTCTGCAGTGAGGATATCCCACTTTCCTTCCTGATCTCCATTGTGCCCTGTCCTGCCATAGTTTTAGCTTAGTGTAGATAAGTCCATTCCCTGTCCCTGAGGCTTGCCCATAGACTGGTAGAATAGAAACCCCTTCTCCCTTCTTTAGACTATAGTTTTCTTAAATTAAACTTTTGTTTATAAACCCTCTTGTCATTTACTTGCTGGTTTCACAGACTCCCTGTCTAGGTGGAGCAGGGTGACAGTTAAGGCCCAACTGTCACTCCTGTAAACTGCCATTTCCAAACAGCTAAACTCAGTTTCCCTAACTTATTTGGTCCCAGATTATTGTCCATTCCTGTCTTCTACTCACCCTTCTGAATCCAGATAAATATTTAACTTAACTCCCCCCTGTTTTCCCCATAAGAGTTTGGCTAACCCAGCCCAAGTTAACCAGTAACTCAAGTTGTGATGTAATGGACTGTATTATGTTGTCAGAAATATCAAATATTAGAAATATAAAGAAGCTAGCTCTGGCTTTCTATCCACCAAGACACCAAGCTGTCCCTTTTTTTTTTTTTTTTTTCTTTTAAGAGTGCCAGGTGGGGCAGCTGAGTAGCTCAGTGGACTGAGAGTCAGGCCTAGAGATGGGAGGTCCTAGGTTCAAATCTGGCTTCAGACACTTCCCAGCTGTGTGATCCTGGGTAAGTCACTTAACCCCCAGTGCCCACCCTTACCACTCTTCCACAAAGGAGCCAATACACAGAAGTTAAGGGAAAGAAAAAAGAAAGAAAGAAAGAAAGAAAGAAAGAAAGAAAGAAAGAAAGAAAGAAAGAAAGAAAGAAAGAAAGAAAGAAAGAAAGAAAGAAAGAAA
>NC_058133.1:169187840-169243919 GCF_016433145.1 Gracilinanus agilis
TCCTCCTCCTCCTCCTCCTCCTTCTCCTCCTCCTCCTCCTCCTTCTTCTTCTTCTTCTTTCTTCTTTTAACACTTTCATTCATTCATACCTTCAGTCTGCCACTGTCTCCATAGTAGGTTAAGAAGTATCTTCAGACAACTGAGAACCATTTTGCATTTTTATTTTATGTGTTGACATGGCCAATGAGGGCAACTAGGTAGCACAGTGGATAGAGTGTCAAGTCTAGAGTCAGGAAGACACAAATTCAAATCCAGCCTCAGACATTTACTAGCTATGTGACCCTGGACAAGTCATTTCATCCTGTTTGCCTCAATTTCCTTATCTGTAAAATGAGCTGGAGAAGAAAATGGCAAACTATTCCAGTATCTTTGCCAAGAAAACCACAAAAGAGGTCATGAAGAATTGTACATGACTGAAACAACTGAACGACAACAAGCAATGTAGCTAAAGAATTGATTATCTAATAGACAGCCCTGTAGAAAGTTTGCCTTCACAATGGTTTCAACTTCATTTCACTTAGGCAAAAATAATAAGATCTTACATTTACTGGTACTTTCCAGGTGTACTTTCTCACATGTCAATTTTTAACCCTTAACTTCCATCTCAGAATCAATACTATGTATTGGTTCTAAGACAGAAGAGCAGTAAGGGCTGGTCAATGAAGGTTAAGTGACTTGCTCAGGGTCACACAGCTAGGAAGTGTCTGAGACCAGATTTGAACCCAGGACCTCCCATCTCTGGGTCTGCCTCTCAATCCACTGAACCACCCAGCTAATCCCTTCACATGTTAGACAATTACATCCTTACCACATGTCTGGGTAGGAAATAGGGCAGGCATTATTCCTACTTAATAAAGAAACTGAGGCCAGTTTCCATTTCTGTATGACCACTGAATGGTATTGGGGGTAACGATGAGGGAGACTGTCCCCTAACCTCTGCTGACTTTTTTAAGAAACCATAAGCTAGGGGGCAGCTGGGTAGCTCAGTGGATTGAGAGCCAGGTCTAGAGATGGGAGGTCCTGGGTTCAAATCTGGTCTCAGACACTTCCCAGCTGTGTGACCCTGGGCAAGTCACTTGACCCCCATTGCCTACCCTTACCACTCTTCTGCCTTGGAGCCAATACACAGAATTGACTCCAAGATGGAAGGTAAGGGTTTAAAAAAAAAAAAAAGAAACCATAAGCTAGTCATAGTGATTCAGATGTAATAACAAGTAATAGAGAGATAAGGGAAATCGATCCTAGCTTTTATAGAGTTCAAAGTAGTGATACAGATGGGGAACAGAAGCAATATTGTTACTGGGGTTTTCTTATGATTTCTGTTCTCAACTATCCTCCACTCTGACTCTGATAACTTCTTTTTAGTTTTTGGGTTTTTTTTTAACTCTTGCCTTCTGTTTAGTATCACTTCTAATTTACTCATTGGTTTAGTATCACTTCTAAGACAGAAGAGGTGGTAAAGGTAGGCAATGGGGGTTAAGTGATTTGTCCAGAGACACACAGCTAGGAAGTGCCTTAGGCCAGATTTGTACCCAGACTCCAAACCTGGCACTCTATTCACTGTGCTACCTAGTTGTCCCTTATATTTGCACCTTGTCTCTCCCATAATTCTTTCCTTAATATGTCCTTCCATTTGAACACCAATTGCCTTATCTAATAGGAAGTATGGTACAGTGAAAAATAAATTGGATTTTAAGTGAGAGGACCTTGGGTTCAAATCTTGATCTACCACTTAACTACCAACATCACCTTGAAGAAGTGCCTATACTTCCTTTTATGAAAAATGAAAAAGATTTCTGGTCAAGATGGCTACCTGAAAGGGAGACAGACTGCCCTGCTCACAAATTTCTTTTCTAGCAAAACCTGGAATTTTACACCAATCTGAATAATCATCTAGAAATCCAGTGAGTGGGCACCTAGGTAGCACAGTGGATAGAGCAACAAATCTGGAGTCAGGAGGACCTAGGTTCAGATCTGACCACAGACACTTCCCAGCTGGGTGACCCTGAGCAAGTCACTGAATTCCAATTGCCTAGCCCTTACTATTCTTTTGCCTTGGAACTGACACTCAGTTTTAATTCTAAGAAGGTAACAGTTAAAAAAAAATAAGCCCACTGAAGAACTACTATAACTCCTCACATTCTAAAAATGCATAAAAAATTCTGCCAGAAGCCCAAGAGCAAGAGGAATGCCACTAAAACCATATTCAGTGCAGGATAGCCTCCTAGTGGGACCAGAGAGGGCCAGGGACATACATAAGTCTTCAAGACTCTGTGTACAGACAGAGAAAACCCTAGCGTGATCAAAAAGTCCCAGAATGAAGACCTTAGAAGCCCCAGGAGCAAGAGCCTTATGGCAGCAACCAGCAAGGCCAATGAACACTGAAAATGGGGCTCTGAAGTCACTAGCATTTTGTCCCAAAATGTCAGAGAAGGCCTTGAAGATTCAGCATCTAAAATTTTAAAACCCTGGGGATATCTAAGCCTGGCTTATACTTATCTCTTGGAGGTAAAAGTCAGCATAGGAACCCAGAAAACCCAAGGCAAGATCAAGCAGTGCCAGGCACCCCACCACAAAGAGCAGCAAAGGATGGGGCCTGGCCCTGGCAAAAAGTCCCAATTCAGGAACTAGAGCTAGAGAAATGAGTAAATTTTTTAAAATGCTGATGAGAATAAAAAATTATTACAAATATAAAAATTATTACAAATCCCCTTCCAAAGAATAACAACTCTGTAATAATTGCAAGCAAAGACTCAAAAGAAAAATTGTAAATTTTCCACAAGGACAACATGAATATGTAGAAGAAATGAAACAAGGGATAAAAAAAAATGAAGTCAAAGTTCTGGAGGAAAAAATTGGAGAGTAATTTAGAAGAAAGAAAGCATTTACCCAAGAAATAGACTCCCTGAAAACTAGAACAGATCAAATAGGACTCAATCACTCCACCAGACAGCAAGAAATATTAGAAAATCAATATATTTAAAATATAATATATATATATATGATATCAAAAACAAACTCAGGGGATTGAGAACCAGGCCTGGAGGCAAGAGATGCTGGGTTCAAATCTGATCCAAAACACTTCCTTTCCAGCTATGTGAGTTACCCACCTGGACAAGTCACTTAATCTCAATTTCCTAGCCCTTACCTGCTTTTGAAATGATACCGAGTATTGCTTCTAAAAGAGAAGATAAGGGTGTTTGTTTTTTTAATGTTCTGGAAAACATGTCAAGGAGAGATAATTTAAGCATTGTTGAGCTTAGAAGACTAGAGATGAAATGCACCACTATCTCCTATCCAAAAGGTACTAGAATTAAAATACAAAGAATCACATATATCTTTAGACATAGGCTCTGTGGGAGTTTGTTTCCCAGGACTATGTATATTTGTTCTAAAGTTTTTATTTTTGTTGTCTTAATTATTCAAGTGGGGGAGGGACAGTGAGTGGGAAATTTATTCTTGTAAAAATAATTTTTTAGGAAAAAAAGAACCATTAGATTGGCTGAAAAATAATTTTTATTGTCTAAAGTGATTTTATTTTTAAATTAAATTTTTTAATTTTGAAAAATCATTTTTAAAAAATTCACACTACATTCCAAGACATAAGTGAACATTTCCCAGATCCATTAGAACCAGTAGATGAGTTGATGATATAATCCACCAACCACCTCTTGCAAAAAACTCCAAAAGGCCAAGAAATGTCAGTCAAAACCAAAAGCTCCCATACCAAAAAAAAAAAAAAAACCACACACACACACACACAAAACACGTATGCATGTAAAAAGAAGTGGTTCAAGTCAAAAGACCACAATCAATCACCCAGGACCTGAAAACCTCTACCATAAAGGAGAGGAGACCTTGGAATATAATATCCCAAAAGACAAAACAGGTTTACACCAAGAATAATTTAACCTTACAGAGATGAACCTAACCATTTAAAGATCACTGATGAAAAGAACTGAGTAGAAACTTTGAAATAGACACAAAAGAGTAGAGTCCTAGAAAGAAAAATGTATTTGAACAATCAGAAAGAGCTATAAAACTGCAGTGCTAATATTCTAATAGAAAAAAAGTATTCCTGCAGAAATTCAGTGTATTCAAAGGGATGTGAGGGAGTTAAATAAGAAAATCAGGGAGCAGCTAAGTGGCTCAGTGGATTGAAAGCTAGGCCTAGAGATGGGAGATCCTAGGTTCAAATCTGACCTCAGACATTTCCAAGCTGTTTGACCCTGGGCAAGTCCCTTAACTCCCACTGCCTACCCTTACCACTCTTCTGCCTTAGAACCAATACACAGTAGTGATTCTAAGGTGGAAGGGTTTTAAAAAAAAAAACAAAACAAAACATATACAGACTGGTTCTATTTCAAGGGTTTAAAGAAGAAAAAGAAGTAAAGGCAAGACACACATACTAGTGTAGAAAGGAGGAAGAATGGGGAAGAATTTGCCATCTTACATAGTTGAGATGCAGAATATACAGACAGGACAGTGGATAGAGCATTGGGGTTGGACTCTAGGAGGCTCATCTTCCTGAATTCAAATCTGGCCTCAGATAACAAGTTGGAGAAAGAAATGCCAAACTACTCCAGGATCTTTGCCAAGAAAACCCCATATGGGTTCACAAAGAGTCATGACTGAATAAAAGACAAATTTCTAATTTGAAAGGGAGAGTTCAAAGGGGAAGGGGACTAAGAACTACAATCTAAAAGGGTACCTTAAATTGCCTCTTAAACAACTGTGGAATGAATGAACAAATTGTAGCACATTGAAATAATGGAATATTATTAAGAAATGTTGAAAAGAGAGGCAATTTCAGGAAGTCTTGTGTAGTATGAATCCAAACAGGGTGAAGTGAACAGAACCAGGAGACCAGTTTATTTGAGGAAACATTGTAAAGAAAATCTACTAGGGAAGACCCAAGAACCCAGCCACATCCAATATCTCCAGAGGACTTACAATAAAGTACATTATCCATCTCCTGATAGGTGTTGGACATAAGGTGCAGAAATATATATTTTAAAATCCTTGCCTTCTAATAGAATCATTTCTAAAGCAGAAGAGCAATGAGTTAGGCAATAAGGATTGTGACTTGTCCGAGGTTGCACAGCTAGGAAGCATCTGAGGTCACATTTGAACCCAAGTCCTTCCATCTCCAGGCCTGGTGTCATTCCACTGTGCTAACTGCTCCTAACAGATAACTATTTTGGGACCTAACCACTGTAGTGGATTCATTTTGCTTGATTATGCTTATTTGTTTCAAGTTTTTGTTTTTGTCTTACTCTGTTTATTAGGAAGGGAAGGTTTGATGGTGCAGGAAAGTGAACATTAGTGAAGGAAAAAGAAAAGGGCCATTAAAACATTTTTTTATAAATGCACAGAAGATGGGACAAGCAGACCTGTTTTAAAGTTCACTGTAGAATGTTGTATACCTTTAAAAAATGCAAGCTGTATAAAATGGAGATTTAGGATTTGGAAGAGAATCCTTTTCATAATCTGCTAAGTGCATATGACATTTAAGTTTGGAGTATAAATTGGATAAAATGGAGATTTTTGGCCTAATAGCCTCCAAGGTCCCTTCCAGATCCAATCCTAAGTCCTATATTTAAACTTGAAACAGCAAATACCAAATGGATTGCCTCCCTGGACTTCTTTTTAAGTCTTGACTCCTGGTCTCCTTTGCAGACTCTACTAGTCAGCATTTGACAATATGTCAGTTACTTCTTACTAAATAAGCTGGGTTAGGACTATTGTGATTTTTCAAAATTTTGATATTGGCAACTTTATTTCCTGGGAAGGAACATTCCTTACAAGAACATTCCTACTTGATTCAAGTACAAGAATGCAAGAACATTCATTCTTGGCTCTCATTCATTATGAGGTGGGAGTAGATTAAAGAGAAATGAGGAAGATTTAAAAGAGACGGAGGCAATAGCATAAATAAAGATTTTATTTTTGGGGGACGGGGAAGAGTGGATGTTACCTTTTCCTTTACCTGTCACATTCCACACCACCCTCAGGAATCCCCCCCCCTGTGGCAGGAAGAGCAGATCAGCCACCTAATGATGTTAGGACTCCCCAGATGGTAATATGTAGGATAGGGAGGGGAGGGGATGGAATCCTCCATGGAGTCATCTTGGGCCATCAAGATCGGAACCATCGTCCTAGGAATGAATTCAGGATGGAGGAGCTGTCCCCCAAGTCTGGAGGCCGTGGGGTGCCTGAATCTAGAGAAGAATGATACATGTGAGCAGAAAGTGCCAAGCCAGAAGTGTGTCAGGTAGAGGAACCTGCATTCCAGGCACACTGGCCTCTGGAAATTGCCTTTCATCCCCCAGCTCTAGGCCTGTGCATAGACTTAACTCCCTTGCCTGGTTGAGTCTCCTCCCTGACTAGTAACTCTTTACTTTTTATTTATGTCCAGGTGGTTTTTCCCCTTAAGAACAGAATGGTTTCATTTTTGTCTTTATATTCCCAGGACCTGACACAGGACATGGTACACAGTAGATGCCTAATAAGTGTTTGTGGAAAGGGAAAAAGGAAAACTAGATGGAGCCTGATAGTGGGTAGGGGGGCCCTTGGGCGAGAGGGCAAAGGGAAGAGAGAGAATAAGACAAAGAGACCCATTAACTAAGCTTCTCTTTTGAGGGTCTTTCAGCCCTCCAGGACAGAAGCTCCTGAACAGTTTCAGCATTGCTTCTCCTCTCCCACTCACCATCTCTATAATTGCCATCTGCTTCTCGGCGGGTCACTGTGGTTTCTTTGTGGCCCTCACTGTCAACGACAGTGCGACGCTCCTCCACCGTCTGTGGGAACAGACACTCCAATCATTCGAGTTCAGAATAGATGACATTTTCCATGGACCCCCCAGACCACACCCCCATCCCACCACATCTAGCTCACCCCATCTGGCCCAGTTATCTTGGTAACTGAGACACTTCTGAAGTATGACTTAGGCTGGGGCTGTAAGACTTGACCTAGGCCCTCCTTTGAGACCTGAGAATCAAGATCTGGTGGGGGAAAAAAGAGGTGTTAAAAAAGAGTAATCAGGTAATCAGAAAGCAGGCTGGAAATGCTCAGTCAGGAGCAAGAAGTAAACTGGGGTGGAAGGGTAGGTGTAAAAAATCAGAGAAGGTAATAGGGGACCCTCACAGCCCTGCCCCTTCTCTCAGACTTACCCTTGTCCTCTTTGGTTCTAGCATCAGGGATTACTGGCCACCTGTCACCAAACTGCAAAAGGAACCACAGCTAATGAAAGAGGTCCCTTCTGAAGATAAGTCCCCCATCTTCTCCTCCATCATCTGCCCTGCTGCACCTTTCTGAACTACCTTCTCTACCTAAAGGCCTGACAAGGGCACTGGATTTGCAATTAAGGACCTAGACTCTGGCTCGGCAACTTGCTACTTCTGTGACCTTGGACAAATCACAAGGTTCAATCCTTTGGGCCCATCCTTTATCTCTAATGGCTTGCCTAAATGTAGGCTAGATGATCTCTGGAATCTCTCTAGCCTCTAGTGATCACTCACCGAGCTTGTCCCAACCTCCACTTCTTCCTAACTTTGCCCCACTATCTTCCAGGGCTCAGCATTCCCCACCCTGCCAAGTTCTTCTCCTCTCAATCCAACTCTGCCCCCAGCATATCCCAGGATCTAATGTATTTAAAGTTTTGTCAAGTTGGAATATCAGACCTTCTCAAAGGCTGTGTTTTTCCCCCTCCATTAGGAGTTCCCCAAGATTGAGGAGTCTTATCCCACAGAATTTCTTTCAAGTCCCTTAGGCAAGGGGTATTGGGTCAGGGAGAATGGGACTCACCCCACGCAAAGGCCTCTTGGAGTCCCAGTCTGGGCCCCCTTTGGGAGATGAGTGCCCCACTTCACTCTCCGAGCTCCCACTGAAAGTCTTAGGTTGGTGACTATCTGGATACTTGAGCATTGAATCCCGGATGGTCTCCCCCTCCCTCTGCTTTTCATTTGGGGCCTCTGGCTCTGGGCCTGGGAGTTCTGCAAAAGGGGATGGAAAATCAGCGCTGGGACAGGGGAGAGACTTGTGTTTCTTCTGCCTCCCCAACGTCATGACTCTTCTGGTTCCCTCATATCCGTTCCCTTCTTGTCTCCTAACTTTGTCCTGGTCAGAGTTCTTGCCCACTAGGGAGCCCTGTTATCAAAATGCTGAAGGGGCCACACCCACCAGGGGGGCGGGAAGGCAGGGTCCAGGCTCCCATATCTCCGAAAATACGGTTGAAATCCCGAATCAGTTCATCAAAGCCAAAGTTATCGTGGAAACGCATCTCATCCTCAGGGCCAAAACTGAAGCCAAAAGTGAACTCTTCCGGGGATCTGGGTCCTCCGAACCTCGTCCCCCAGGTCCCTCCTCCTTCTTCCTCCTCTTCATCTTCATCATCCTCTTCTCTAGTCATCCCTCCAAAAAAGGGATCCCTGCGCCTGGGAGGTAGAGAAAGATCCACAAAGACCTCTGAAGAGCAATTACCCCAAGCTAGGAGGGCAAAGGACCATGGGGGAGAGCTGGCAGCAGCGGAGTCGTTGAATGTTTTATTTGTGTTTTCAACAGACTGCACAGTGAACCATTCCTCACCCCCAACTCCCATCCTCATCACTCTCCCACGGCACCCCCGAGGGTTTGTTGCATCAGTTTAGGCTGGATAAACTCTTCCTTCAGGCTGACCTCATTATTCTTGGGGGTGGGAGGTGGGGAGAACGGGTGTGTGTGTTTCTGGGAACACCCCATACCCGCGTGGGGGGGATGGGTGTGTGTATACACACTCGAAAGAAAATTGTCGATACCTTGACACACACCACTCTCTCATTCCCCCCTCACCCCCCACCCCCCACCCCCCGTTGGCCAGATATAAGGTTTAGTCAGGATTTGAGAGTTCATGTCAGGGATCGAGGGCCCGGTCGGAAAGTCCCTCCTCTACCCGTCCGGGCCCAACTCTCACCTCTGAGGCGCCGGGAATCCGAAAAAGCCCCGGAAAAGGTCGAACAGGCTCATTCCTCAGGCGGGACTCGAACCTTCCAACTCCCCGCACCCCACGGACCCGGCGGGGACCAGACGGCGGTGCCCCGCCACACTGCCGGAAAGTGATCTTTCGGCGGCGGTGGGGAACGAAGGGGGGGGGGGGGCCCGATTCGGCCACACTGCCGGAAAGTGGTCGGCAGGCGGGGCAAGGTGGAGAGGAGCGGGCGATCTGGCCACCCTGCCGGAAAGCGAGAGGGCAGTCTGGCCGCACTACCGGAAAGCGAGGAGGGAGGACTGGTCACCCTACCGTTGATCTAAATTCTCGAGGGTAGACCCGACACTGATGGAAAAGTAATCATACTGTCGTAAAACGACCATGAGAATGGGTTGATGGGAAGGTGGGAGAGGCGAGGCCGGCGGGAGGCGGGACCTGAGGGGCTATAGGTTGGACTGGGCAGAACCGAGCGGAGGCGGGGCCGAGTTGGAGGCGGGGACAGGGTTCTACTTCCGAAAAGAGAAGGATGCTTCGGGACCGGAGACTTCTCGTTTGGAAGATCTTCTCCCCATCTCGCAGAGAAGAGGCTTTCAGAGACAAGTGGCTACCAAAGCTGAATCCTCTTCGCCTGGCTTTGCCCTCCCGGCCGCTTCTTGAGGGGTCCCTCCAGGGATCGCCATCCGGGGAGGCGTCGACTCAGCTCTTGCTCCCCGGCCCCACCCCCTTTGTGATTGACAACCCGTCCCTCCAGAGGTTTAATCTCCACCGAAGACCCCAGGGTACCCAGGCCCACTGCGCTAAGAGGGGAGGAGGGCAGAAAGCAGCTGGTGCAATAGAAACCCAGGAGCCCCGGGTTGAAGTAGCTGCGGGAGATGGGGCAGGAAGGAAGAGGTCTCTGGGGCTCAAACTGACCAGGAAACCTAAGCCAGAAACAGTGCAGGGCCTCGGGCACAAACCTGCATTTCGAGGCGCCCTCCCACGCCTGCCCCGCCCGGCCTAGCAGTTCCCAAAGCCCTATAGGATACTTGGGCTTGAACCCAGATTTCCTTTGGGGGAAACAAAGCAACTACTCCGGCTAGAAGGAGCAGGGAAAGCCTCATCACAGGGGCCGAGTGGATAGGGAGGAGTCCCGCCAGCCCTTCAGGGTAGCAGAAGCCGTTTGAGTTAGAACAGGCCACGAGAAGCCCGAGATTTCTTCAGTGGAAGAACACAGAGGCAACTGTGTTGCGGGGCAAAGCAAAACAAAACAAAACCCTCAATAGAACCAGGCCCCTCATTGGACAAGGTCCAGGTAACCATCTCTAAAGGGCCTGCCAGCTCTGACGTTCTAAAATTCTGATTCTTGTCTGGCTGGTGAACAAGATGCCTTTTTTCAAGGCCCTTTCTGGCCCTATGTTCACAAAGGCAGATGGAGTCATGAGGACAGACTGCCACCATCCTCACCATCAATTATTAAACTTTGAAGGAACAGGAGCTTTAGTTCCCATTTGGCCCCTAGGGTAGCACAGATCCTGAAAAGTAGGGGGAACAATGGTGAGATGGTAATAAAAGTTGTAGGGGGAGGGCAGTCAGATCGATTTTATTGCTTACCCCACCCCCCATCCCCCAACTGTGTTTTCTGTTTCCACCCCTTTCCACCTTAAAAAAGGGCCTCTACCAGCATCAAGACTCACAATGAGAAAAGTTCAGGAGCTTCTTGGAGAGAACAGAAAGAACTATTATGGTCTATACCCCCAAGAAGAAAACCACAAAAAAATGGTTCTGCCAGTGTAGTGTATCCTACTCCTGGGTGCTTCCCAAATAATGTTTAGAGCAGTTCATGTTCCACTGCTTTTCTGTCTGAAAACACTGTTTTCAACCCAGTTTCTCCCCCCTGTCCTCGGCACTCCCTAGTTTAACACTAAGGTGAGATGCTTCTGAGAACTGAGCTGAATGACTCTTAGGGTCAGGAAGAAGGGGACACCGGCACATCATGGTTAGGAGTTGTTAAAGGGCGAAGATTTCATTTTATTCCACTGCCTTCGGAGCCTGCTAGTGGAGGCTCAGTTGGTACAGTAATACTTATTCACCCAGCTGGTCATCAGGGAGACTGAGGACATCCTAGACGAAGCAAGAATGGGCAGAGGCTGAAGGTAGAGGTTTTCTTTTTATATATACAAGACACATTAATCCATTAAATTTGAGGACACAGTACAAAAAAAAACCACTTCAACTAATTCATCTGACAATTCTGTTCATATTCATGACGTTTTTTTTGTTTTGTTTTCCTAATAATAAAAAGGGAGACTTAGGGCTGATGGGCTGATGATATCTATTTGGGGTCCTCTCCCCCAGCCACTTCCCACCACCAGGGTGAGCAGGAAGAGGAAGAGGAAGGCCAGAGCCCACAGCAAAGAGTTTCATAATCTTGAATGCAGGGGTAGTGTGGGGAGAGAAGAAAAAAGAGAAAGGAAAAAAATACAAATCCTATATTACATACAAGAGGATAGGTAGGAGAGGAAAGAAATGGGCCTTCAGAAGTGAAGCTGAGGCCTGGGGCAGGCTGCGGGGGGCAGCAGGACCCTCCGCTCCACGTGCTTTTGTGTTGTAGCTGTTTCCTTAGGTGTCAGGCTGAGAGGCCCTCTCGGCAGGTAGGGGGGCCAAGGAGGTGAAGAGGGCCAGGACCTCAGTTGGCCCCCCAGCTGTAGCTGTTGTAGGCAGACTTGCTGCTCTGGGGCTTCTGCGGGATGGAGCTGGTCTGGCTACGTTGCCCGCTGCCCGTCTGCAGGGAAGGGATGTGGGGGGAGAGGGGGGGAGACAGGGAGGAGAAAGGAGGCCAGTTAGCAGGGACCTTTGGGTGGGAAGGCCTGGGAACTGTCATGTTCCTCCATTTCTCCTCCTGCCAAAAGATCATTCAGAGGCTACACTCTCCCTTAAGCCCTTAATCCAAAGAAGTTGTTGTCTGCATAATCGGTGGAACCCTTGGAAGTTCTAGTCCCTCTCCGGTCAGCAAAAGCACAATTCTGATTTCAAGACAAGAAGAAAATGCAGAGGGCAAGACACCTTCAGAGCTCATCTAAGGGACTACATGATTTTCTGCTCATTCTTCATCCTACCCCATCAACCCACCAAAAAGCCCATTCATCTGGAAAGAGACTCTCAGATGAGTGGTTAAAATTGCTAGTTTAATTGACTGATCCCCTATGACTCTTTATTTGCAAAACTGCCTTAGAAAACAAGGGAGTATACATACTGCTTTCAGCTGTGGAGATATAGGGCATATATATAACAGAACGGGCTCCACAACATCCCTCCCACCCCCATCACATCACTGGACCCCTATATACTGAGCAGGGTTGTGGGGGAGACTTGTCTAAGGCCTCCAAGATTTAGATGCTTTCCCAAGAACCCTATCCACGCTAGTAGCCAAGTGCCTTCTACAGTTGGGAAGAGAGAAAAAGGAGAGGAGGAGAAGGGAAGGGGAGGCCGGAGAGCCCAGCAAGGTGTGTGTGTGTGTGTGTCTTATGTGTGTCTGTGTATCCCGATTTGTGGCCGCGCAATCTCTCTTCTCCTTGATTTCCCTGGGGCTGTGGCAGGTGGGGTTTGGGGCTGGCAGGGGGTAGGTACAATTATATCATTCAGAGAGTTTCATTACCTGCTCCTCCTGCTGGCGCTGGCAACAGAGAATCATCTGCAAATATGGTAGCTGAGGCAGAACCAGGATATATGGAAAATAAAGGGACAAACTTTGACAATAGAAATCCATGGTTAGAAGGGAAAGCTATAGTGGCAGGAATGGGGAAGGGTGGGGCATGGTCCAGGGCTATTGGGAAAATAAAGGGGATAAAGTGTGCCACAGTGGGGAGGCGACTTAAAACCCCTCCAAGTAGCTATCGGGCTGAGCAAAAAGCTCCCCAACCTGGCCCCCTCTCTGTCAACTCCCTTGCCGGCCGCTTGTGTCGTGTACGCTTGTGTCTGTGTGTGTTGTGTGCCCATGGCCGGCGCTGGGGAAAGGGAAGGGAAGAGGGAAGGGGGAGGCAGCTTTAAGGAGTGGGAGGGAAAGGATCAGTGGGGGGAAGAAAGACAAGAGGGGAATGGTGTTTTACCTGGCCATCCTGCTGCAGGTGGTGGTGGAGGATCTGGGAGTGTGGCTGCTGATGGGGGGTCAGGATGTGCATAAAAGGGGCTGGTGGATAGGCAGCGGCTGTGGCCGGATTGATGGGCCCTCCACTCCCCAGGGCTGAAGGCAAGTTGAAGGAGGCAGCAGGAGTCCCAGAATGAAAACCTTGTTTCTCAAAGGACTGCTGTTCAAGGATAAGCACAATGGGATCAACAAGGACATTTCTGATTATTACTGATTATCTTGTAACACTTCATTCTTCATTTTTGGTACTTCCTTGAATTAAACCAAAAACTCCCCAAGAGACCAATATCCATAACTTCCATTGTTTTTTATTCTGGTAGTGTAACTATACATTAAAAGTGCCAATGATACTCACTAAATTAATTTAGGATTGTTATGCATGAGGGTAGGTAACATTCAGAATCACTTTTGAGTTCTTAAAAGAAATGGTGGAATAGTTGGAAAATTCTTGGGTCCTGAAGGCTTGAACATGGTTATCTCCCTGAAATCTCTAGTAAATTATAGAAAGCTGCTATCACCGGGAAACCGTGAGTAAAAAACCAAATCCATTAGATAATCTATAAGTCTTATTACTTTAGCTACTAAGGTCCTATTTCTATTTCCCTACTATCGATAACTTTCTGTATTCCTCTACTTTGGGAATGACAAGGTCCAAAAATCAGAGTAGGTGAGAGCCATGACAAGCTCGGTCAGTTGTTAAAGGATTACTGAGCCTTGGCTCCCTCTCATCTTTATATGCCATTTCTACTCTTTCATTTCATTATGAAGAGGTAAGAAGGAGCAAAAATTATCAACCCTTAGAGAAGAATTAGATTTTTTAAATTTGCTTGTCCTGATCCAAGAACTCAGGTCTCTTAACACCAAGTTCAAAGCCTACCCTGCACCGTCACAACACACCATCTCTACTAGCAGCTTCCTTTTCTCTATCTCTGCTTAATGGGCTAAGAACCTACCTGAGTTTTGGAGTACACAGAACCCGAAATATCTGGCACGCCTGTATTACTGGAGGTGACTGACACACCTGAAAAAGGAAGAAATAGATAAGAGGGTTAACATAGCTGACTGTCCTTTGCCCTGGTCCCTGAGTTAGTGGGAGTGAGAAGTGGATGGATAGGGATGGTCAAGGTAATGGTATCTGAGGCTCTTCCAGCTAAGTCACTGCAGGGGAAGCTTCAGTTCAGTTCTAAGTATTAAGAGCCCATAATACAAGGGCCCCCTAAGAATTAGCTTGGCTCGTCCGAGTATGGGGTAAAAGGTGAAAAGTCCAGCTTCCAGCGAAGCCTACATCCAGACCAGAGTAACATGAACAATCTCCAGGACCCTCTGTCCCAAATCCCAACAGGAATTCAATCGCTTTTAAAGTTAACTTAAAAATCATCTCACCCTTCCACTTTTCCACCCAATTATGTCTACCTCAATAGGCTCCAAAGCTCTATCCAAGTACCAAGGAAATTCCTGGGCCCCAGAGCCATGCCAAGGTGAATGTCAAAACAGAAGAGGCCGACTCAGGACTCAGCCTCTATAACCAGTCTCCCTTACCTGACCTCCATGCTCACTCAAAAGCGGTCAGTTTCAACTTACTCACCCCAATTTTCCCAGAGGCCTTGCCTCTGCTAGAAGTCTACAGGTTAAACAAACTAACACACAGATCACCATGTAGGCTCCAAGGATAGAGGTCACTGTTCACATGGATCAGAGAATTCAAACGCAATTTACAGAGTCCCATCATGTTAGTTGCCAGTTTAAAGTCAGATATCCTGTCTCACATATTCCTTACTGACAGGAAGTCCCTCCTCCTGCTGTAGTTCCAGGGGAATCAGAGAGGGATACAAGCCAACTTCTATAGTAATCAAACCACAACTAAAGATCCCTCCATCTATATCCTTATGTATAGTTTATTTCCTATCCTGTAACACATGGGGTGCTCATTCCAGGCCTAGAATCCAGGTTCTCCTTTCCATTCAAGCCCACCTTGTCAGCGTCCAGTCATCTCAAAATGGAGCCTAGATACCCCACTAAGGCCTTTCCAAAAAGAGGAGGGTCATTCAATCCAGAGAAATCCCTCCCCCACAAAAACCCAGGCCAGACAACATGCAGGAAGCTCCCAAATGACGACAAATATTTATTTCCCTTTTCCCAGGAAAGTCCTCATTTTATCTTAAGAAAGGCAGCATGGATAGTTGAGAGGGAAAAGGACAAAGAACCCAGTCAGTAATATTTCCTTTAAGCCCTCAGTGTTTTTCTCTCCTAAATTTGAAATGGAAGCAGAATTCCTTACTTCCAAGTAAGTATTCCAGGGCAAGGGCCCAGTTACAAGGACCTAAACTTAAGGGCAAGTGTGTGAGAGAGCAGGATTGTTGTTAGATTAGATGAGACTAATTTAGAAGGTAAACCCAAAGGCAACACAGATTTGCCTTTATTGCTATTCTCTAAAACAGTGGTTCCCAAACTTTTTTGACCTACTGCCCCCTTTCCAGAAAAAAAATATTATTTAGCTCCCTGGAAATTAATCTTTTAAAAAATTTTAATAGCAATTAATAGGAAAGATAAATGCACTTGTGGCCATCACTGCGCCCCCTGCATCACTACAGCACCCACCAGGGGGCAGTGGTACCCACTTTGGGAATCACTGCTCTAGAGTCAGCTAGCCAATACTGCTGGGCTCCCCTTGGGAAATCAGGGGTCAGTGATACAACAGGGTTTAGGGAAGGGCTAGGTTTTCCATTTGTGGAAGGGGAAAAATATGGGTCCTCTAATGACATCCTGTCTAGCTCTCATCAGAGGCCACTGGAAATAAATCCCCAGTTCCCATAATTCATAGCTATTTGAGGCAGAGGTAGAGAAAGAAGAAAATCCTGTCTCACAACTAAGAAGTAGGCAAAGAAATTAAGGTTAACAACAAAAGAACTTAGAAGAGAAATGGCAACTCCTTCACCTCAATGAAGGTACCGGGCAAAATCCTCAAGATGGCACATGCCTTTCTCCCCACCCCAAAGGAAGTTTTAGATATATAATATATATATTATATATATATCAACATAATGTGAAAGGTTGTAACAGGAGAAACAGTATGAACACATCTTCCCTTAGGAGGGTGGATTACAAACACCTATGACTGGGAAAGTTGATCAAATTTCCATATCATATCATTTACGGGTTTCAATAAGCTTAGGAGAGACGTGAAAAAGTAGGCTTCTGACTAGCAAAGAAGAGAAAATTGGGAAGAGACTGTTCAATGAATTTGACACCCTTCCTCCCTCCCTCCCAAAGAAGGGTCTAGTCCCAAACCCAAAATGACTCCATAAAATGAAGACTGATTGTGTGTAAGCTGGGTTGGGAAAGGAGCCAAGGAGAAGACACTGACAAAATGTTACCTACAGGTCTTCAGTTATATCCAGAAATTCTTGAGGACCACTAAAGAGTCACATGTCCTTGAAGGAAAAGAGGCAGAGTGCCCTACCTCTGACTAGAAAGGATTCATAACGGGACTAAAACATACATTAAGTGGTTGCTAATGACCAAATCATATCCAAGTCAGTCACTTGGTCTCCAAGAGGCAGAAAGAGCAGTTAAGCTACTGAAAACTTTTCCTAAGTTCTGGATCCCCAACATAAATTCGTCTACCTTTTACCATAGGTGCTACCCAAAACACCTTGCCTTAGGGTAGAGACAAAGAGAGGGATGAATGGAAAGGTGAATAGAGAGTAAGCTAGGGAAATCAGGAGTTTCCTACAAATTTAGATTTCCTCAACCAACCAATAGGCTGGGAACTGAAATTGCTACTCTCTTCCTGAGAAAGCCACAATGTACCAAAAATTTAACCAGTGGCCTCTCTGGCTGTGCTGGGGGTTTGACTGATAAGATTATCCTTCCACCCCTCCAGCCCCCACATCCACAGCACAACATTAGCTCCTATTGTCCAGAGACATGCACGGAAAGAACGCCAGAGTTAGCTAAAGAAATACCACAGTTTATTGAAGACTACAAATATTTGTTACAAGTTGAGAAACTACATGCCTTCCAGAAATCAAAAGCAACAGCAGGTGTGTGCATTGTGGCTTCAGAGGCACTGCACCGCTTGTACTCGAAATGGTTAAGACAGGGTCAGACACACTGGGGTAGGGAAGGGGGGGAGGGAGGAGGGGCAGGATCAAAAGCCCAGAAGGTATCCACCAACTCATTCCCCCAAGCCACGAAGGCCTTGGCCTCAGCTCAGCAGGCTCTCCTCAGTGGTCTGGTTTCTGAAACAAGACTTCAGTGCAAATTCACACACACACACAAAACACAGCCCCCAGCCATGGGCCAAATTAGCTCTCAGCCGTCCAGAAATGCTTGTAAGGGGGTGGATATTTTCTTCCTAAAAGGAATCAGATACATAAAAATAAATGAATTTAAGAGGTTGATAAGGGATGGGGAATGACCAGAATCCCCTATAGGGTTGGGGAAATGGGACTTCTGAAAGGAATCACATCAAGTTTCCAAAATCTGGGGGTAAGGGGAAGGGGTGGAGGGAGGCATAACAAAGCTTCCCCCCCCCATCCACCCTTAGTTTTTCTGTAACCACAGGACCATAAAACCCCATATATCTTGTCCTCTCAGATTTCTGACCCTGGCCCAGCCAGTATCTAAAGCTAAAGCTTGGTGATAGGAATAATAGAGTTTATCCTCCCCTATCAAGTCAAATCTCCCAGGTGCTTGGGGTAGAGATTCTCTGCTCAGTAAAAAGGGGTAGATGGGCTTAGGACCTGGGTAAGGAGTGGCCCGACAGGACTTTCCATAAATTCCATAAAACTAAGTCACACAGTACAGTGTCATGCCTCCACCCGACTAAAAGTAGTTCCTGAGGTAGTCACGTGCCCCATTTCTGTTTTTAAAAAATCTGGAATTGTTTACCCACCTGGTGCCCACAGAGAGGGGGAGAGCACAAAGCTGCTGCCTCCAGATTATTCTGGAGCTGAGACTGAGCTGAAGGCTCTAAGGGACTCATAAGGAGGCAAACCCCACTCCTACCAATGCAACATTCTCTTTCCCATACACAACTGAGCCTGCAAGCCGCTGAAAATGAAGAATAAGACTAAGAAAATCAGGCAGGTGCCAGGCAGAATGTCTTTCACCCCATCATCTACTTGAGGGGCTACCACCATCTCCCTGCAATCTACTCTTTTCATGGTTAAGCTCAAAAACACAAGTCATTAAAGGGCTGTCTCCTCAGCACAGACATGCAATCAGGTTTGTGCAAAGAGAACGGCCATAAGACTGAAAGAACCTCTGAAAAGATACAACTCTCCTAGCCCACTCCCTTTCTAGTTCTTCCTGTACTACTACTAACCCTCCACCCCCTAAACTTCACTACCTGTTCTCTTATCTGAGGAAAAGAAAAGGAAACCACAGGAAAAACCCAGGCACATAAAAAGAACAGCACTGAGCCAGCCACAGCCTCCTGAGGACATACTCAATCCTAGGTACATTGAACCTCTCTCTCCCCTGGAGTTTACTAGTGCCACACAAATTGCCACCTGCCTCCAGTGACATCATCTGAACCAATTCTCAGGTCCTTTTGCCCAACAGCACTGCTTTCCCCATGTTACTACTAGCCATGCTAACTGGGTAGCAAATACATGCCCTGAGCATAGGCCAACTTCAGGGAAGTGGGTACTAGAACACAATGCCAAGCTTTTTTGCTGGAGCTCTACAGGGGCTAAAGGCACCTAAGGGTCAACTGTCCAATGTCTAGCACCTCTCCTTCATAGGATTCTTCAACCCTAACTCTCTGACTCCTCCAAGACTGCCCCCATAGCCAATTCCCTCTGAACACCAAGACATCTGGGATCAAGTTGGGCTTACCAGTGTTGTATCCATGAGATCCATACCCACTTGGCTGTTGGAAAGGGGTGGCCGATGCGTTCACACTGACATTCACACCATGCTGCTTGGAAGAGGTAGGAGCGACCTAAAAGGAAATGGGGTGGGGCCTTAGTGATCTGGAAGGACAGCCCCACCTCTGTTCCATGGGCCTAACTCACAGCAGTAGACTAGTCAGTTCAAAGGGGGAACTTAACTCCATTGTGGAATGTGGGATGTTCACTTTACTACCTGGATGAAAGGTCTAAGAACCTACCAATGTTGTCAAGAATGATCAAGTGAAGGTAACTGGGGGGGAGGGAAGTTCAGGCTAGCAACATATCTGTGGGAAAAAACTAGATGAGAACACATTCCTCATTTATTCTACAAAGTAATGAATAGTCATTATCCCCAAAGCTTTGGGGTCAATAATGCCTTCCCACCTACTGATAGAGCCACTGGGGAAGAGTCAGTTTGAGTGAAGGAAGATCTGGAAAGTTCTCCTCCAGGAAATGATCAAGGTAAGGTACTCACAGGGAATACAGCAGGCCCATACTGGAAGGTGCTGGGGAGGCCCGGGACCCCTGTATAGTATGGCAGGCTGGTGTAACTGTAGCCAGGAGGCAGCGCCGGGTTCAGGAATGTCTGCTGTGTGGTATGGTGAGTCTGTGTCTGATTCTGCTGAGGCTGTGCCAGGGTTGTGGCTGGGGCTGGGGATGAGGCATCTCCACGGCCGAACTTCGAGAGGTCACCTGTGCCAAGAAAGACTAAATGTACAAGGGTCCCTTCACCTCTCAAGTCAATGTGGAATTACATGTTCCTTGGGGGTATCTTTTCAAGGCTGCAAAAATGTAGTAACAACTCAAGTAACTTACACAGTGTCATATTTTAAATTTAATAATAAAGGTGAAATGAAAACCCAGGTCCTGACTCTTTTCCTCATCTACATATCCCATGGGCTTCTAAGGACCATGTAAAGGTTTCCTCTGCCTATTTCTGGATACCAGTGAGTCAGAGATGCCATTCTCTCCATCTGGAATCTTTTATCTTCCTTACTTTCTTCCATTCCTAGCTATCAAATTCTGTACCTCTCTGACACTCCCGACTATTGAGTACACACCAAGTGAACATTGAGAACAACAATCACATTCAAAAACATTTCCTGAATGCCTATTACGTGGAGGGCACTACAGTGGACACTGAAGGTGACGATGCTCCAGCTGGCCCATGGGACAACAGTAAGGGATTTTTAGGATATATCCCTCAAAATTCTGCATAGCTTCTTCTGCTACACTGGTAATCTATACTCTCTTTCATCGCTCTGGAGATGGGGCTGCCTTTGCACTCATTGGCCATGTCTCACCAAAGCTAGCTTCCCTTCTCCATTAAGTGCATACACATGGGTGAAAGAGAGAGATAGGGTCAGTGAAGAGAATAAAGGATTAAAACATAAAAGCTATATTGACACAGTCCTTCACTGCTACAAAGCCTATTACATGTATTCTCTCAGGATTCTTAGCCCTGTCAGAGATTCTTCCAGATAAAGACAACAAAGCTCAAAGAGATTAAGCAATGAGATCACATGGATCATGATCATTCTGACTCCTAGGTCAGGGTATCAAGATAATCTCAGATCAGAGAAACTAAAGACCAGAGAAACCAGACATCTAAAAAGCAAAAAGACTGCCATCAGTAGAAAGACAAGGAAAGAAAGATGAGCTCAAGTAGCTACAGATTAGAAGATGCAGTCATGAGGGTCAGTGCATTTTCCCAGAAAAGCTGGTGAACAGCAGAACCATAAGCACAAAAGGAAAAGCTGGGAAGAAGCCATAGCAACATGCCATTTCCACTAGCAGTCCAAAGTAAACATTTTATATTTGTTCTAATTCCTTCTTGATGCTGACTATACAATTCAAAGGCAAATCCCATGAGCTCCCATTATGTCCAGCCCCATCCAAAACCTACCAGAGTAAGGGTTGCTGGCCAGGCTACCATCCCTCCCAGTCAGCGGAGTGGTAGGTGTAGGGAACGGGATGCTGTAGTAATCCTAGAAAACAGAACAAGGAGAATGAGACTCCATGCCTTAGCCCCCATCCCAGTGATTCTCCAGAGGATAAGAAACAAGATGTCAGAGTAATGTGATACAGCCAACCACTGATAGTGCTGGCTATAGCTCACAGCAGTTCTGCTTCCTCTGGCACACACTGTCCCCCCTGCGTGACTACAGGCAGAGTCACACAAGGTCTACTGGTGTGCCAGTTTAAGTAGCCCAAGTACCTACAAGGATCCTTTATCCTGATCTATATCCTAGGCGTGCCGAAGTCCTTTCCTCAAGAGTCACAGACAAGATTATTTTCTTGAGCAAATAGATATCACTCTGGAGTACAAAACCTTTTCTCAAGGAGAAAGTAAGATACCCAGAGTCCCAGGACACTGAGGAATGTTGGATAGAAGTCTCAACTTGTCATATAATTCTTATTGCATTAAGAAGTAACTTCTCATAAATTCCTAATTTCTCTGAGCACCTTATCAGGACTCTACCCCACATACTCACCAAGGGGAATCTTGTCTGAAGCATCTGTAAGTCGTCATAACCATACACTTGTGGCTGAAAGATACAGATGTTATCTGTGATGAGGGAAGGTTAGTCACTGGACCCTTCCTATACCATACTCAAAAATATGGCAAGGACAGGCCAAGAAAAGAGTCAAGAGAAACCAATAACCAGCTTCAAAAGAGAAATTCCATTCTATCTCCTAAATGAGAATAATTCCAAAAGACCAGAAAAGAACACATATGATTTACTTCTTTTTTAAAGGGGAAAAAAGCAAAAGGCCCAAGACGGTAATTTATGCATGATCATACTGTTAGTGGTAGAGTGAATAGCTAGATGACTCAGTGGATTGAGAGTCAAGCCTAGAGACAAAAGGTCCCCAACCCAGAACACTTACTGTGTGACCCTGGGGCAAGTCACTTAGCCCCAATTGCCTAGGCCTTCTGTTTTAGAATTTTTAATAAAATGGGAGAGAGGAAGGGAGGGAAGAAACCCATTAATCAATTTTTATCCACCCTTTTCAAAATCTGGTATAAAATCTCTCTCCTAAAAAGCCTTGTCAAATAACTATATATTCTGTCATTCAGTGACACCTCAGTTCTAAGTTCATGCTAGGATTTTTGAACTTGCATGAATTTCAATTAACATTCTTGGAATCAGAAAGTTAAGATATGTTCAATCTTCTGGTAAGTCTGGAGTCTACCATGACAAAGCAAAAAATTCAATCTCAAGTTTTTCCCAAAGGGTGTCAAAGACATGGAGAGGAAAATAATTTTCTCCAGAGAAACTGAGAAAGATCCCAAATTCAAACTACTAAAGAGCCATTACAGAAATGAATGGTGGGGAAAGCCTGATTAGAACTCATTTATCTTCTGGTTTTAGGAACCCCCCCCCCCAATCTAAACTCTTCTTTTTATCTGATTCCAATTAGCTTATTCTGGAATATTCTTATTATAGTATCTCCTCTGTAGACAACTATGAAGCTAAAGAGGAGGGAAAAAGAAGGACATCCTTACTCTTCAGAGAGATATCTCCCAAATCCCACTTACCGGGTAGGCATGTAACAGCCCTGGAGCCATGATATATGGATTAGGCAACAACGGTGGGACCCCAGGAGGAAGGTTTGGGGGAGCTTTTCCTGAAAGAGAAAGGACACTCCTAATATGATAAATGACCATTCCTTGTCCTCTTTAACTCAAAGGGGTACCAGGTATCTCCCAAATAGGGCTACCTGAAGTCGTGGCGACTGAACTTCTGGTTGAGGCGGTGACGGTGGAATTACTGCCCAGGCTAAGGCCTAGACTACTGCCACTGTTGAGACTGGATGAGACGCTGACCACAGGGGGAGGCGCCGAGACTGTGCTGGATGCAGTGGAGAAAGTGCTGGAGGAAGAATGGAGACTCGCCTCACTTTCAACGCTTGTGTGCTACAAAACAACAGGAGATAGAGAAGTAGAAGGGAAGAGAAATTGGCACTTTAGGTAAGAAGTCCAAGACCCTGCTACTAAATAAGTAATGAGCACATCTAATCAGAAGAGCTGAGAGATTACAAGAACACCCCATTCCAATGCAATGGGAAGACTATAACCCCACCTTGCTAGCAGAGGTCTGAGGATTATCTAAGAGTTACTCCAAAAATCAGGAAAGGTAACTAACGCAACTACTATGGAAACTTCTTACAAGGTATCTGAGAAGCTATGCTAATTAATATGGGAGGGAGCAAAGTTAAGAACTAAAGATGCCATTCCTGGTGTTAGGGAATGTTACATGGTCATGCATCACGGCTTCCTTTTTGTTACTCTGTCTTCTAAGAGAGACCATGTGGGAGAGGAAAAAAAGGCCTTAAACTTCTAAATATAATCATAATCTCAACTTAAAGATAAAGTGATAGAAAAATAAAGTGACTTGGCTTAAGGTCACAAACAAGACATTTAACAGGAATCTGAATTCAGACCCCCAAATTGTTCCTGCTTTCATTATACCACAATCTAAGACAGGGATGTGCAAAAGCTGTTTCTGCCTAAGTAACCAGCCTCTGCCAGAAAAAAACAAGATGAGAATGTGGCACCCACCAAAACATGTCTCATATCCAAAACAATCCTTGTAACATAAGTGCTAAGTTACTCCATCATCCAGGAAAATAGTCATATCAGGTCAGAAATTAAATATCTACTCAAATACAATGACAACCGGGAACCCCATAAAAAATTAGCATTGTATAATGGAAAGAACACAGATCTGGAATCAGAAAATCTGAGTTCAAAATAAAGAATTTAAAGACCTGTCATGTGCAGGAGAAATTAGATTTGTTTGTTTTGGCCTCAAATAGAATAACCAGGTATAAATTACAAAGAACAAAATTAGAATGTCAGGAAAAACTTCCTAATAACCAGAGCTACCCATACATGGAAATGATAATCTTGAGATGTGGTAGGTTCTCTCTCCTTAAATGTCTTGAATGCGAGTACGGGCAGCTGTACTCTTGTGGGGATTCCTTTGGAGCACAATTTTGACAAGATGCCCACTGAGATCCTTTCCAACTTTCAAAATTCAGACTCTCAGAAATCATGATTATTGGTAACCTTAAGCAAGCTCCTTAACCACTTTGGGGCTAAGTTCCCTCATTTATAACATGAAGAGGTTGAGTTAAAGGATATTAGTAATTTCTTCCAACTCTAAATACTATGGACCTATAATCTCAAGAGAAAGAAGAAGTACCTTCATCATTAGAATGGTAAAAGGATCTTAAAGGCAAGTAGTATTTTAAATTTAGTCAGTCAATAAATATCTACTTAGCACTTACTATGTGGCAGGGATTATGCTAAGCACCAAGGATGTAAAAGAGGCAAAAGACAGTCCCTGTCCCTAAGGAGCTCATAATTACTAAAGTTTCTCAAATACCTGGGAGTTTTATAGACTCTCAAAAAATTCAAATTCCAACTATAATTCCTAGCAAATTTAGGCCTAATAAAATCATGCTGTATAGTCTAGGAATTAGGTGGTCAGCTTTGCTACTAGGCAACTCAATTAACCTCTCCAGGCCTCAGTCTGGTGGGTAGGCGAAATTGAGTTCCAGAGTAGATTGAATTTTTGAAAGGAGATCAAAAAACACCTACCCAAATTCTCCTCTCTAGAAAAGATAAGGATTTTGAAACATCTTGTTTAATTAGTACTCTAGGACAAAGCCACTTTGGGGGAAATGCCACAGACAGGTGATAAAATTCTGCTGTTAAAAGTTCCACATATGCCCCTCCATTTTAATGGTTCAGACTAGGATGTAATGCACATGCCAGGCCAAGTTAAAAGGAAATCATAACATAACAGCAAGGAATCACACAAGGCTGACTGAGTCAAAAGATCATGGATGGCCTCTGAGGTATCTTCTAGCTCTTAATCTATGACCTTATGATCTAACCTCAGGGCCTTGAATAACTCTCAACAAATTGAAGAAAAAGGTGCCACTCTGCACTGGTAAAAGGAGTTGCCTAAACCAATGAAATTATAGGTCTAAAAAAAAAAAAAAAGATAAATAAGCATTTGGCAACTTTCAAGAGCCACCCAAAGTTCTGAAATAGAACAAATCTAGGTGATACATTGACTGGAATGAGAGGTCCGGAGTCAAGAATATTCAATTTCCCTTGTTCAAATCTGGCCTCAGACATTTTATTAGCTATGTGATCCTGGGCAAGCCACTTAACTGTTTGCCTCAATGTCCTCATCTTTAAAATGAGTTAGAGAAGGAAACAGAAAATCACTCCAGTACCTTTCTCAAGAAACCCCCAAATAGGGTCATGAATGTTGGACGTGACTTGAACAAAACTACTAAAGCACTGGTGCACCCCTCAATGTTATATTCTCTTACCCTTTACTTCACTTGCCATCACCCTGTCACCTCTATCCTCTTGTCTCATTCTCACTTGTAATCACCTGAGCTCTTAAGAAAATGTGTTTAAAAAAAAAAAAAAAAAAAAAAAAAAAAAAAAAAAAAAAGCAACCTGAAGTAACCTTTGTACATCAAGGAATTTGGAAGGCAGGTATGTAGGAAACTGGCACCACTTAGTAGTTCAACATGTATCTACTAAGTGCCTACTATGGATAAAGTACTCATTTTCACCTACACACACACACACACACACACACACGCACGCGCACACGTGCACACACAATTCATTTCATATCAATCTTTTTAAAATCATTTTTATTTTATACAGGAATTAAGTGACTAAACTAAGGAGCACAAAGTAAGTTGCATAGAAGTGAAGAATAAAGAATTTCCTGACAAGAAGCAGTAAACATGAGGAAGTCCTATTCCCCAGCTGCAATGTCAACTTACACTCACCAAAAGAGTTGATGCTGAAGTTCGCCCAGACGATGATGATGACGAAAGTGTATTCTGTTGGGTAGATAATGTGCTAGACAGAAAAAAAGAAAGTGCTATCAGTCAAAGGATTTCAGCCATTTATTTCTTCTTGGGATGCTATCAGGCAAGGAATCATGAAAAAAGGAGGGGAACTAGAGGGCCATCAATTACTCTATTTGATCAGTAAAACAAGTGGTTGTTGGAAAATGAAGGAATCTCCTTTTTGTCCCCAAATTTGTGTTGTTTTTTTTTTAACCCTTACTTTCTGTCTTGGGAACAATTCTTAAGATAGAAAGGCAAAGGGTAGACAAATGGGGTAGCTAGGAAAATGTCTCAGGCTAGATTTGAACCCAGGTCTTCTCAACGCTAGCCCTGGTACTCTACCCACTGTGCCACCAAGTTGTCCCCTGCCTCCAAAGTTTTTAAGTTGTCTGATTACAGCAAAATCAGGGCTATAGTAACCTCTGTTAATAATAATGACCTTCACTGATTTATAGAATTTTAAGGTTTACAAAATGCTTCCCATGGACTTATTTAATTTGAGCTCAACAAGATCATTCAACTAGAAGATGTTTGAGGTAGAATTTGAAACCCTTCCTGACTTCAAATTGAACACTCCATATGGCTCAGTAGACCCTCTGTTGAGTGTTAGTAAGGACCCCAGAAGACTACTGTGACCAACAGCATCCCTATCCATTCACCTGCTGTGTTGAGTGGTGGTAGTATTTGGAAGCTCCTCACTGTGGCTCAAACCACCCAATGCAGATGAGTGCTGATTGGCTGTGGTCAGCAAGGAAGCTGCAGATACTGTGTCATTGAGAGGGGGGATGCTGGGAGCAGAAGGTGAGTCAGATTTCACCGCAGGGCCAGTAGCACCTAAGGAGAAAGGGGAAAGAAAAAGGAAATTAAAATTATAGAAAAAAGAAAGGTAGGAAAAGAGTAAAGAGGTGGCCACTATTCAAAGTTGCCTCAAGTACAAATGCAAATTATTCATAACAGTCCACTTTGATTTCTATAGTACCTATTTTCTTTCTTTCTCCCCTCCCCAACAAAAAACCCCTTCCCTTCCCTCATAGCATCAATACTGAGTGTTGGTTTCAAGGCAGAAGAGCAGTAAGGGCTAGGCAATGGGGGTTAAGTGACTTTCCCAAGGTCACACAGCTAGGAAGTATCTTGGGCCACATTTAAACCCAAGATATCCCTTCCCCAGGCCTGGCTCTCTATCCACTGAACCACCTCTCTGAACCCTTCATTTTAAACAAAACTTAGAATTCTCCCAGGAAGAATTTAAAAATATTTGTAAATGAATGTCTACCAATTACGAAATGATGTTGATTAAAAAAACAAACTTTGATTTACATTCTTTTTTTTTTTTTTTAAACTTTTATCTTGGGGGCAGCTGGGTAGCTCAGTGGAGTGAGAGTCAGGCCTAGAGACAGGAGGTCCTAGGTTCAAACCCAGCCTCAGCCACTTCCCAGCTTTGTGACCCTGGGCAAGTCACTTGACCCCCATTGCCCACCCTTACCACTCTTCCACCTATGAGACAATACACCGAAGTACAAGGGTTTAAACAAAAAAACAACTTTTATCTTCTGTCCTAGAATCAACATCATATATTGGTTCCAAGGCAGAAGATAAGTTAAGGGCTAGGCAATGGGGGGATTACGGTTGCTTGCCCAGGGTCACAAAGCTAGCAAGTGTTTGACACCTCATTTGAACCCAGAACCTCCCATCTCTAGGCCTGGTTCTCAATCTATCCCCCAGTACATGTCACTCTGAATCCATCATCATAAATAGCTTTAGTCCAAAGGGTATTTAGCCTTTACCTATAGGTGTTTTGTAAATGAGAATATTGGATGCATTGAGCACCCTTGTAAAGGTTGAAATTTTTACTTCCTCAAGTATTTTACATAAGAAAAAGTTAGGAAGGGGGGGAGAAAGATTGCTTTAATTCATTTCTACTCTGAAAGAGTTTTGTAATTTTTAACTCAGTTTCTTGATCAATACAATGCCCATATAATTTTTTAGAATGATTTTTAAATTTTTATCATTATTGTGTGCCAGAATTAGTAGCACAAATTAAATAGATTTTAATATGTGCATTTCTTTTCTATTTGAACCAAGTTTGTGAATTTATTTATTTTTTACTATACACCTTGGTTAACATTTTTGCTTTCTCATCCCTTCAATTTCTTTCATCTTGTCTAATTATTTACACCTGCACAAGTATAGATTTTAAAAAGCCATTAATGGAAACAAATTCTGATTCTTTTAAATTCCTTCTGCTAAAATCAACAATCAACTGAGTGTGTATCACATAGTATTAATGGATATGCTTAAAGATTGGCTCTACATGAATAAGAAACTTTATCTTTTTTATCCCAAGTCTTCTTCACCAATATCTAATGGCTTCCTGTAATTATGGAACATAAGTATATAGTACTCAACTGACAGAGAGCAAAACAGATGGGTTGTCTGATTTGTTCAATCTGCCAATATAACTTTCTTTTTCATGGACATCCTTGTAATAGCTTTATGTAATCCAGTTCGAGAAATGCTGGTTATACAGATACTAGAACAGAAGTTATAAAAACAAACAATAATCAAAAACCTTCAGTTACAGAGAAATCTGAGAAAACTCACCTTCAACAGATTGTGTGGTCTGTAACTGTGTGGCCTGCACGGAGCTGAAGCCATTCTGGAGCAAGAAATAGACAGACCTGAGTGAGGGGGGCAGGTTAGCATTTGCCCAGGCTCAGCCTCTACCAGCAAGCCTTCTCTTCCAGAATTCAGAGGAAATCTACAGGTTAATCAAAGGATTAACACTCCCCACACCCAGATAAAGACTGAGAAAAGGAATTTGTGGGAGTCTTAATAGGGAAGTTTTGGATGTATTAGGGGACAGTAAGTGATGGTTCCCAATCTACCAAGGAAACCCAGAGCCCTAAAAAGATGCTGGAAATGCTCAGAGCCCCAGACCAGTGATTCTTAGGGGGAATGTCTATGGAAGTAATGCAGTTCAGCCAAGCCATCAATTTGGCAGCCTGTATCTGGCAAATCACTCCACATTTCCTTTTGCATACACTGTCCCCCTCACCTGGCTATGAGGCAAAGCCAGATGAGGTCTACTGGTATGCACCTAACACTAGCAATCAGATATCCCAATGAGATGGGGCAGGCACTGGACTAGACACAAACCCTGCTCCATCAGCTGGGATCTTTACATTTATTCCTCCAAGGAGAATGATTCTTTGGTGCCAAGAGAACAGTTGTCAGCTGGGCTTGGCCCAATCGCAGCAATGTGCTCTCCTTTCCTGCTTCTGCCCAGGTGCTCCCCAAGGACCCTCTGCAGCATTTGTAGCAAAGTGAAATGTTGAACCATAAGGGATTTCGTCCCCTTGTTCTCCCAACCACCTCCCAGGGACTGCTAAACAACCTACCTTTGCCTGAGTCAGGTCCTTCTGGGGAGACGAGGAGATGGAGTTGGGGTACCGCCGAGTCTGTGTGGATCTCTGTTCGTAGAGCGGGCCCTGAGCACTGTTTTGGGAGGTATAGGTTGTCGACTGAATTGGGCCGCTCTGGTAGCCAGACTCCTGACTCTGGTTGGATGAGATTGTGGATGAAGACTCACTATGGGGGATGAACAGAGAAATACAATCACATAAGGAAAGGAAAAGATCAAACTTACTAATAGGCCAGAGTTGTCAGGAAGGGCCCTACTAAGCTACAGGGCTATCTCAGTCTCCATAGAGAAATCCTGCAATATCACCAAATGTAAATCTCCCCAATTCCTCAAGGCAACTGCCAGGATACAACATATGCTCATAATACCAGGGGCATAGGCAATGATAAGGTTTAGAAAACCTGATGGTAATTTTGATTAGAAGGCACAAAGGATTCACCAAATGTAACACTAAGGATCTTAGATATCAAGAGTTCAAACTCCAAATCCATATAGGAACCTCAACAACATTCAATCCTAAGTAGTTCTAATAGGTAGCATTTATATAGCACTTTGTGGTTTGCAAAATACTTTATCTCATTTGATCTTCATAAGCAGACAAGGTAGGTGATATTACAAATGAGGAAACTAAGGCTGAGGTTAAGTGATTTGTCCAGAGTCACATAGCTATGAGTTAAACTCAGAAAGAACCAAGTTTAAATCCATTCTATCCATACTCCACCAACCTGCAAAGTACCATGTTATAGTCTGTATCAGGCTTATAAATTCCCTTGCAAGTAGTCATTCAGCTTAAATTTACTTCCCTCTTATTTCTTTCTACCTATTTGGTCCTAATTTTGTTAAGCAGCAAAACTTTCAACATCAAGCTACTTCCTGTTCCCTTGATAGCTAAACAACAGAGGGACACAAAATATGTTTTGCACCTCTTCTCCTTAAGGAGATAAGATATTCCTGATCTTTAGTTTTCCCTCTTTTTAGGAGAAAAGAAAAATCCACAAAGAAGAATATGAATGGGAATAAGTGCCTCATCCAATGAATATTCACATTTTTAGCCCTAAGCTGAGGATTCATCCTCAATTACTCAAGTTAAGAATATTTAACTTCAGGATCACTTCCTGGGAGCTCAATTAACACAACATTTACTAATATAACTATAAAGGTCACTGACAGGGTATCCTTGAGATGATCTAGTTTCATTCCCCAGGAGCCCTCTTATTTCCCAATACTTTATTCAATCTCATTCTTCACTTTAGGCCTTTAAAAAGACAAGTAATTAATAATTACTTGGAAAGAGTCTTTTCACACCTGCCAAGTAAGTGGCTACAAGAGGACAAGATCATATAAGTCCAAGGTTTTCTTTATGTTACCTTTTTCCTAGGGGGCTATGAAAAGAAACAGAAGAGTCTACTTGCTTCCTTTGGGACACCAGCCCCACTTTTCTGGGGGTTCAAAATCACAAACTTCAGTGGCACAAGATTTATAGGAGACTGAGAAGGGCTATATATATTAATCACATTTTGTAAAAATAGATAGGCTGATCTCAGGCAAATGCTGCTCATTTCTGAGTTGGGCCTAGTTATCCTCAACCTTCCAGAAACATGGAGATCACTGTGGTACAGGGGCTGTCCAGTTAATCATCCCTTACTCTAACTATACGAATGATCCAACTTTCCCCCCAGATCTGTTAACATCTTTTATGTCAATTACATTGTGCAACTTCATGCACATTACACATTAGTCCCCTCCCCACACATACACTTAAAATAGCACTTAAAGTGGGTAGGAAAAGGAATAAGCATTTATATAGACATATCTATTATATCCCAGGCACTGTACTAAACACTTTTTATAAATATTATCTCATTTGGTCCTCACAACAACCCTACAAGGTAGGTGCTATTATTATCTATATTTTATTACAGTTGAAGAAACAGACAAACAAGATAAATGACTTGTCCAGAGTCACACAGCAAGTAAGCGTCTTGAGACTGGATTTGAACTGCAGTCTCCCTGTCTCCAGGTTCAGTGTTCTATCTCTTATACCACTAGCTGCCTCCAAAAAGCAAGCTGTTCATTTGTGTTGAAATCTATACTTAACATGTCATCTGCATTAAGTCTGAAGAATTACCAGAATATACTAATATATACCAAAAAAGCATATATTACTACTTCTTTAAAGGAAATGAGCGATGACCCTGATAGTGTTGATTTAAAGCACTTCTAAAAACAAGAACATCAATTAACTAAAATAAAATTCTCTGAAAGATGTACCTTCAATTTTTCCTTCCCTATCCCAAACAGATTTAGGATAGTCCATATCTATGATCAACAGTCTCAAAGTGACATGAACCGAAACCACAAGGCAGCAGGCAGATTTGACTTGTACCTTGCAGTGCTGGTATAGAGGCTGCTTGGAGTCTGACTTGAGGAGGCGCTCGTGGTAGGAGTGGACTCATACTCTGAGAGGACAGGTTCTGACCCAAACTGTAATGCCCCAAACTGCAGGTTTAGCCCTGAGATATCCGCTGAGCCAGGCATCTCCACTGCCAGAGCAGGAATCTGTAGAAAAGAGGCATAGGAAGAAGGGTTTGTTTTGTTTTGTTTTAATCATTTTATTTTTTTCCCAATTACATGTAAAAACAATTTTTTTAAACATTCTTTTTCTTAAGTTTTGAGTTCCAAATTCTATCCCTCTCTTAACCCTCCCCCTCTCCCTGAGATGGAAAGCAATCTAATAAAGATTTTACATGTGCAATCATGTAAAACATTTTTCCACATTAGTCATTTTGGAAGAGGTCGCAATTGAAAAGAAAAAGTAGTAGAAAGAAAAAAGTAATACTGTATGGTGTTTCAAGTGCATTTAGATTCCAGTATTTAGGGGGCAGATGGCATTCTGAATAACTGTGACTGTCTTGAATCACTACATTGCTAAGAATAACTAGGTCACTCCCAACCATTCATCAAAAAAATATTGCCATCACTGTACAATGTTCTTCTGGTTCTGATTATTTCACTTTGCATCAATTCATGTTCATCTTTCCAGATTTTTCTAAAAGCATCCTGCTTGTCATTTCTTATAACACAACAGTACTCCATCACAATCATGTAGAAGGTTTTAGTTTTTTTTTAACCCTCACCTTCTGTCTTAGATTACTACTGTGTATTGGTTCCAAAACAGAAGAGCAGTAAAGACTAGGCAATGGGGACTGAGTAATTTGCCCAGGGTTACACAGCTAGGAAGTGTCTGAGGCCAGATTTGAATACAAGACCATCTCTAGCCCTGGTTCTCAATCCACTGAGCCACATGGCTGCCCCCTGAGGGCATGAGTCTTAACCAGTTCATAAAGTTACACTATTTTATAATTTTGGAAGATTTCACAGTCACATATTACTAAATTAAATTTCTGGAAAATAATTTGGAACCGTTAACCAAATGATTAAAATATCCTATACCCTTTCACTCAGATAGCAATGATGATAGTAATAGCTAACATGTATATATAGCTCTTTAAAATTTAAAAAAGAGGGGTAGCTCAGTGGATTGAGAGTCAGGCCTAGAGACAAGAGGTCCTAGGTTCAAATCCGGCCTCAGACACTTCCCAGCTGTGTGACTCTGGGCAAGTCACTTGACCCCCATTGCCCACCCTTACCACTCTTCCACCTAGGAGCCAATACGTAGAAGTTAAAGGTTAAAAAAAAATTTTTTTTTTTAAAAGACACTTGTAGGTTATGACATTGGATTCTAACCATAATCCTGTGAGATTGGTGCTTTTATTATCTGTTTTCTTTTTAGAAAAAGAAACTGAGGTTTTCAGAGATAAATATAATTTGTCCAAGTACTGAGACCAGATCTGAACTCAACTCTTCCTAACTTTTTATTCCAGTGCCTCTTCACTACACCCTCAGGTAATTCCCACTACTCAGCATAAACCAAAATATTTAGAACAGCACTTTTTGTACTGGCAAAGAACTGGAATCAAAGAAGATGCTTTATTAGCTAAGAATGACTAAATAAATTGTGAAGCATAAATATAATGAAATATCACTGTGCTGTTAATAAGCAATGAATATGAATGCTGATAATTTGGGGAAGTCTAATGAGTACAAAATGAAATAAGCAGAACCAGGAAAACAATAGCATAAAGATCATAATACTATAAATGGAGGAACCCCAAAGTGAATTCTGGGAAATGATCATGACCAAGCTTGACTCCAAAGAAGAGATAAGAATGCCCTTCCCTCCCTTCTCAGCAGAGTTGGAGACTATAGTTATGGAGTATTGCATCTAATTTCAGACTTTGTTGCTATGTTGAGAATTTTGCTGAATTGTTTTTCTCTTCTTAGTTATAAAGGATAGCTCTCTGGGAAAGGAAATGTGGGGCAGGGAAAGAAGATACATTGGGAAACAAAAATGATATTTAAAAAGTTGATAAAAATTTTAACAAAAAATATCAAATAAAGGCAACAAGTTAGAGGCATTCCTAACTCCTCTATGACCTTGAATTATTTGCCTTAAGTTAGCGCCTTAGATATCTACCATGAGAGGCATTTATAAAACTATGCCAAGACCCATAGCTAAGAGATCAAGTACCTTTGAAGTCAAGGAGGCCTTCTTCTTTTGCTGCTTCAGTTTCTGCTGAGCTGGCTGGGGGCTGGAGGACTGGTTGTCTGAAGACCCCGGGGACATCTGTGGAGCTGAGGTGGACTTACTCGGCAATGGAGAGGAAGGGGCAGGAGGTACAGCTGTAGAGGTGGTCACAGCAGGTGGCTTTTCCTGCAGGAACACCTCCATCATGGCTGAAGATGAGGTGAAGGCCTGGCGCTTTGTGAAAGGGCTGTGGACTGCTGAATCTGTTGGGTTCTTCAAATCTGTTGAAGAAAAATATGTAAATGTGTGAGACCAAGCAAAGGGTACAGAATAAACTGAGAAAACTATGGTCTAGAGTCCTAGATTGTGCCTAAGAGGTATCAGCACTCTCAATGCAGATGAAGAGGCTGGCTTCATTCTGATTGGCATCATCACCATTCTAGAGCAGAGATATAAAACAGAGAAGCTCCTCAGGGCACTTTTGTAGAATCATATATAGCCCTACCCCTGGTTCTGAACTCTCCAAAGTGGGAAAATCTGCTTTTCTCAATTGACCCAGGTGAACCTGGAGAAGCGCTCTGAAATCTCCTGGTCAATGCAAGGCCTTCAGACCAGAATATAAGAACCCATTCAATCAGATAAAAATTAAGATGCATAGCCTCATAAATTCCTGCAATTCCCCAACTGCCTGGGCTCAATCTATCTAGCCAGGGAAAAATAATGTGGGAAACAAATCATTTGGCTGCCCCTTTCCTCACCCCACCATACATCTCTACCTACCCACTGGCAGCAACATTCCAACAATTAGAACTATAACCTCCTGTCTTCCCTTACCATACTGCACCAGCGATGGGGATTGTGTTGTAGAGCCCATGTCCCAAGAGGAAGTGGTGGTGCTCCCACCCGACTGAGAGTGCTGAGCTGCCAACTGGGCCAAAGCCTGGGCTGTCTTGAATTGCTCCAAGAATTGGGAGCCTGTGGTGCTACCACCTTTAGCTTCGCCGACATCACCAAACCCCTTTCCTAGCATGCTCACCTGCAGATCAAGACAGAATCACAGAATTTCACTAAGGTGTTCTCACATGGAATTACTAGCTTAGAGTGACATAGGCTAAATGAGTCAAGACTATATATTATACCTTTGCACCTCCTGCAGGGAAAAATTTCATTGGCTGTTCTTATAAAACAACCAACTTTATTACCCATGACAACAGGGGACAAGAAAACCACAAAGAATTGTATTATAGGTATTCAAAAAAAATCATTTTAGCCAATAATCAAGATTCATTTCCACTTCTACCTTTTCCACAAGAAGCCAAAAGGACTTCTTGGGAGTTTCTCCTCTCTGCTCAAAAGTAGATGAGATGAAGGGAATGATGCCAAAAGGCTTCATAAATCCTACAATAGATAAGTCAAATCGTATGGCTTCAATAGTGGATTATCAGTTCTATGCCTTATCTGAGCTTTAAAATCAGAAAAGACGCCTGAGTCTAGGTCCTATCAGTTGCCCAAGTGTTTCCATTTCGCCAGTCTGTGGATAAAAGAACTAGTCTACTGATTATGCAGAGTTCAGGCTCCAACTGCATTTCAAAACTGACTCCAACCCATTCCAGATCAATCAAGTTGTCTCATTTGTTCTAGAAGATATCCAAGGAATTAAATTTATCCCCATCTTTCTTTAGCACTTATTCACCACATAATAATGCCAGCAGTCTTTGTACCTAGAATTCATCAGACTGCAGCTTAGGCACAATTTCTCTCATTCTACATCAATCTCTACCAGAAATAGCAAGATAATAAATTACAGACATTCTAGTTAAAGTTAAGGGATTATATGAGACAATCTCTTATCTCTAGTGAATATAAAGCACTCATCTAGTACAAGGTACTAGATGCTTCATAATATCTGACACACCACATCACATCTAAGTGAAAATACTAGAATTCTAAAGTGATTTTTAAAACAAGTCAATACTGAAATATTATTTATAAGAAATCAATTTAATTCAATCAACATTTACACCCCTTACTATGTAAGGTCCTGGCGAGAAATACAAAATTTAGAAAATAATGGATAAGAACATATTTAGAGCTGGATTGGATCCAGTCCAACCCCTTCATTTTACAGATGAAGAAAATTAAGCCTAAGCAACTGAAGCAAGTTGCTCCAGGTCACAGATATAGTATAGTAAAGAGCAATGTCAGGATTTCAACTTAGATTTTCTGACTCCTGATCAAACACTCCTACTATAACACATGCTGTTCTCAGGGAGTTTAAAAACCAATGAAGAATTAAACTTATTCTTATCTCTAGGAGGCTATATTACATGAAGTTATATATAGAATCATTGCATAATCTAAACAAGGGAGTGAATCTAGCAAAATATCCTTAATATAAATACAATGCAACATGGAACAGAGTGTGAAATTAAGGTGGTAATAATAGAAAATATTAGAGGTTAATACCAATAGGTATTTCTCTAGTATCAAGAAACCTAAGCCTTTTAGGATCATAATGTAAAACATTCTTGATTCCAGATGTAGCAGAGTTCAGGCTCCGACTGCATTTCATAGCTTCAGTAAGTCCTATGACTTCATTCATAAATGTTTAGTGTGTGGCAACAAAATTAAGAGGGACAAACTAATCTGATTTTGAAAAAGATACTCAATCATGGCCCAAGATACCTACCATCTTTCTCCTAAATAGCCTCTTGCACCAGTCTACCTCTATTTTGTAAAGAGTACTACTAGGAGGCAGAAGAATTGGACCTGACTCTTAACTAGCTTTGTGACCTCACTAAATATTGCTTCAATTTGATCACCTGGAATATGAAGGGGATGGACTAGATGATTTCCAAGGGACCTTCTAGGAGGAAGATTCTCTAAATCCTAACTCTCTTCACCCAGACTTCCAGAACTGCTTGCTTCAAGATTCACTGACCTTAACAAGAACAACATCTGTTTCAGTCTCTACCTAGCACAAGATATCACACTTTGGCTTAATTTTACCACCATGTTTTTTCTTTCATTTAAAGCCACATGGTACAAAGTGCTATAAGTTGAAGGATTTGGTTTATAAAACAATGCAGTTTCTGCCCCCAACATAAAAAAGGAAAGATTTGTTGCTTATCAGTTGTGTAATCTTGTCAGCTTCATAAAGTAAGAAAAAATGTTTGTTCAGTTTAATCTGAAGCAACCTCTTTCACCTTCTTGAAGAGAAGCATCTAATGCATGTTGGGCCCAATGGATATTCAATAAAAATTGTTACCTCTTTCAAACTTAATAAGGGCCCTATTTGACTAGCAATCAACTTTTTACCTATAGCTACCTCTACTCCCACTTCTATATCTGAATGGCAAAGACACTAGAAACCTATTAGCTTCTGACTACTTCTTGAAAGGGATGAGATAGGAATAGGTGAAGAGGTTTCCCCTACTTACCATGCTGTGATGGGAGAAGGTGCTTCCTGATGCAGGCTGTGATATGGTGCTCTGTTTTGAGTTACTGAACACCAGAGGCTGGGCAAGGGAAGGAGCCTGAGATGGATCCAGATTGGTTGATTCATTCTCCATTGAAGAAGGTGTCTTCCCTAGTAACACAGCAAGGTCGATTCTAACAAAGAAGGGAATGGCAATTGATGAACAAAGGCAGAAACTTCCAAGCATTCCCCAATAACCTTGGTTCAATTACAGCATCACTAGTACCGAAAGGCAAATCACATGACAAAACCTATATTTTATCTTCTACGGAAACTCCAACAATATATAGGCAATGTGCTAACTAAACTTAAGGCACAATACACTGTAGCCAAGTAATTTGCTAATTTATTTACCAAGTTAAAGTCTTAATTTGATATGGTAGCTTGACAGTTAGGGCTAAATTTGCTAAAATTTGGAAACTTCACCCAAAGTTTTGAAATTTGAATATATCTCATCCACAATAAATCTAAAGCACATATTTAACACAAAATTATATTGAGATTTTTTCAAAAAATTAGTCTTATACCACTTCCAAAGCTATATCTGATAATATCATCACTAACAACCTATATTTGTCATAATTTCTCAAGTGTTATTTTAAATGGAAGAATGTTACATCAAATCCAATAGGTGACAGGGTTGGTTCAAGGAACAATGGCAACTATTAACATTAATGCCACTCTAAAATCTACCTTGGGATCTTATATCTAGACCATAGCTATTCTGGAGGATCCCAATAATGCAAGAAATTAGGTTTATGGCAGGCCTTACTTAATGCTAGGAACATTTTAAGTTCAACTGGATTAAAAGCGGCACTTAACTTCTAAGGAAAATCAAGAGCTTTGGAGGGAGGTAAAAATTTCAAAAGGTATATTGTGAGAATATTCCTTGACATCAGCCCATATAAAGGCCCAGAGAAAAGAAGATGGATTGTTATGTAAGGAAAACAGCAAAGACACATTTATCAGAGAACTGAAGTGGACCGAAAACTAGGATTCACATTTTATTTTATTTTATTTTTTAAACCCTTACCTTCTGCCTTAAAATCAATACAATAAATTGGTTCCAAAAATAATGTCTACAGCTGAAGAAGAGTGGTAAGTGACTTGCCCAGGATCACATAGCTAGGAAGCTGTCTGAGGCCAGATTTGAACCTAGAACTTCCCATCTCTAGGCCTGGCTCTCAATCTACTGAGCCACCTAACTAACCCCATAGGATTCACATTTTAACAAAAGCTAGTGCTTTGGATTTATTGGTCTTAGTTTATAATAATCACTTAAAACTGCTTATTAGCAGTTCCTAAAAGTATTGAAAAAGAGAGGTTTATTCAGAATTCATCCCCACAGTCACCTAAGACACACTAAGTTTATTATACCATTTTCTTACCTCTGACCAGCGGTGATTGTCACATTTTCTGCAGGCAGAGGCACTGAAGACACATTAGAAGCAGTAAAGATCTTGGTCTCAGAAAGCTGAAACAGAGATAAAGAAATGAGTCACTTCCAGTTCCAAGTAGGCCATATTCAATGAGATGCAGAGAAAGGGTAATTTAGCCTCAAAGAAGAAGCCTGTGTTGTCTAGACCTTTGATAAACCAAATACCTTATTTTTTCAATAGCATTGAGGTACTTTGGTCTGCAATTAGGAAGAATGGTTTACACAGATAGGCTTCTTCCACCTATATACTTTGATTCTATTCATAATGAATGTGAAGTCAGGAAACCCAAGAGTAGTGAATCAAAAGGTTCAGAGGATCATAGACTTAAGAGTTTCAAGGGGATATAGAGAGGCACCTAATCCAAACCCTTCATTTTATAGAAAAAGAAACTGGGACTGAGAGGTAAAGTTACAAAGAAAGTAAGAAGGAGAGCTGGGATCCAAACTTGGGTCCTTTAATTCCAAATCAAGCACTCTTTTTTTACTGTATCATGCTAACCCTCCATAAAGCCAAACAAGTAAAAGAATGTCTACGACGGAAAAGTTTGGCTATATGAAAATCTTTTATTTTAGAAATAGTAATAGAATATTAGATAGAATAGAAATAGTAATAATCAAATGGGAAAAGGTGGGGCAGGGAGAATCACTTTTTCAATATGATTGAACCAAATGGTTCAAGCTTCTGGAGGATATAACAAAATTTGCCTCAAATGTTCAAGTTAGTCTGCTCAAATGATACATCACTGTCTGATGTTTAAAATACCTTGGAGCCAAATAGTTCAAAGCCTGGCAACTAGGATTAAAGAAGGTATCTGATGTTGTAATTTCCTTAGCCATTAAGTCACCCACAGTGAAGACTTCACAAAGAACAGAAACATGAGCAACAACTACCAAACAAAATGGGGATTCAGTCTTGGAAATCAACTCAGGTTCAGAACATGAAGGTTTCAGCTCAGAACAGGCATATAGTTATTTAAATACAGGTGGGCATATATCCAATTGATCCTAGAGATCTTTTATTTGTAACTTTATGTAGTTGCAAGAGGGGAAGGGGTATGCTAATGGAGTTTTGTAACATCAAATACATCCTTCTCACAAAGTAAGCTGGCACAAAAATGAAAAGGGCTATAGGATTAACTAGATTATATAGCTGAAGGTAAGGATTCATTATCTTCTACTTCCTTTGTATCTCACCTATGGTCTATTATGGAGTTATGCAAGGAATAAGGGCTTAAAGTGACAAGAATGAAAATATGCCTTCATGCGCATAAGTTTGTTATATTGGATCGTAGCAGTTGTTATAGAACTTAATACCACCAGAGTGCTATTTCCAACATGATCTCCAGGACTTGTCTCTTTCCGGGCAGTACATCTTATAGCAAGCTGCTATAGCTATGCATACGTAGAGTTCCAAGGCATAACTATGCGATAAGAACCTATATCTATGTAGCCCCTCCACAATGTGGCTTCTTTGGACCCTGGCAACATATTTCCATGTCAACTGAAACTGGTCACAGTGAATCAATATCTCTCAGTTATTCAAAAGTTGCTAAATCCTGATTTAGACCACTAACAATAAGGAGTGAAGACCTCAACTTCTACCTCTGAATGTTCAATTTAAGAGGATGTTTGGAAGCACTTACATCTTCATTCCAATCTTCTGTGCCCCATTCTTCTGTCGCAGTCCTCCATGCACCTAGGAACAAAGGGAAGAATTGAGAAGTGACTTAAAACATTATGGGGTGAGACATACTGCAGAAACAATTTGATATTCTAAAATGTTTTTCAGGCAAAGAGGTAATGGGAATCTAGCAGTCAGAAAAAAATTCCAAGCACAAGATCATGGACCCTCCCAAAGCAGCATCTCTGAATAAGATTTTAATGAGACTATGGTTTCACACTCACCATATCATTGCCTTTTACAATCAGTTCAAATGAAGGAAGCCACGAAAAACTATCCACCCCCACCTCCCACGGGGTAACATCCTTCAAAACATTCAGCCCTCTGGCCTGATAGGAATTACCAAGGCCAAGTCATATATAGCAGGATGGTAAAAGGCAACATAAACAAGAGCATGCAACTTGAGCTTATTTAACTGGGATAAAAAAAATATCCCAGGTGATTTGAAGAAATGGCAACACTGATTTAGCAGCACAGATGGACTCAGTAAAAAAAAATGGTTTTGATGCTGAGTGAAGACAAAACAGTGAAGGAAGGACGGGTATCTAAATCTAGAGCAGTGAAGTATAAAGTAGTGCTAGACTTGGGAGTCAGAAGAGATCTGGGTTTATATCCTAGATCCAACACTTACTGTGACATTAGTCACAAGATCTGAGTTTTCAGTTTTCTCATCTGTAAAATAGGGATATTACTTTAGACTATCTACCTCACAGTGTTGTTGTGAGGGAAAAAAGCTTTGCTGATTTTAAAGCTTAACTATAGAAATGTGAACAATTATTACCTGCCATTTATTTCAATTCAAAGTTAAGGACATACCCATGTTTAGTTCTACTAGATACTAAATAAAAGATTTGATCCTTCTGAAAGCAACACTATGGAAAGTATGTAACACCAAAGTCAACACTAAAGGACATAACCTCAAACTCCTATATTCAGCCAGGAATAAGTCTATCTATTGAATAGGGAAAACTGTATTCAATAAGAACACTATTCCTTGGCTATGATTATTTTTCTCAATACAACCTGGGAAAATCTGGCTCTATTTCTTATACTGACTCCTTCTATCAGATCTACTCTACTCTTATCTAATTTAAAAAACTAATTCTGGTCTCCTATAGTTTGAGGTAAGGGGGTCCATAGGAAAGAAGACTAAAAGTACAAGAAGGTTTATGCTATACCCCTAATTTCTAATTCTACATTTTTATCATCTACTTCATATCTATCCTCAAGTTGGGGGTGGGGGTGAGGAGAGTACTATTTTAAAAATTAGGTGAATGTACTGATGTACTCTTAAGACTTTCTTCAACAACTAAAGAATTATATGATACCTGCCTGATAAGGGAAAGAAGACCTCCTTCACTCTTCTCCCCAAAGCTAGTTCTAAGAGTTAACTCCCTAACTAATACGAGAGTTATATTTCACACAAAAGGAAAAGATTCTTGATAGAAAATAAAGCCTATAGGCTCACATATATTTTAGTCTCTAAAGGAAAGCACTCATGTTACACTTGCAACTTCCTTTTGAAATCCTTCTGAATAATCAACAATAGCAAAAAACCTGTCACTCCCAACAGGAAGAGATATGTTTGGCACAATGACTTTTTGAGGAACATAACAAAACTCTCCAATAGGAGACAAGATGGTCTTCAATCCAAGCAGAGGTCCAACTCTAATCCAACTCAAGCAGTAAACTATATTCTATTCTTCCTCTGAAAACACAACTTCATTCTTCCTCCTCTCACCAATTTCTACTTCAACCTGTATCAAGTCAAAAGGAGACTAACTAGAAGAAAATTTTCTGGTGACTTTGTTGAAGAGAGAAGAATAAAGGCACCAGACTGATACTACTTCATACAGGCATGACTGAGAATGGGCTTAGAATAGGGTGTGCCAAGAGGACTAAGGAACAGTGGGAGTTGAAACGCTTTTGACGACAAAAAACTATGGTTTCCTTCCAACAGAAAACATAGAAAGCAAACATCAAATATTCACTAAATGAAAAAAAATTTAAGAGACAGACAGAAACAGCAAGAAATAAGAATGACATATCCACAGATATTTCAATTTATAAAAAGCTATAAAAATAATATCCGGGGCAGTTAGGCGCCTGGATGTATCATACCAGGAGCAGTCTCAAATTTTCGGGGATAATTTGACCCCTCAACCCCCATGAAATCAAGTCCTGAAACAAAAAAGAAAAGAAAAGAAAAAACAACCAGTGAAATTTTGCTTATGAATGAAAACGTTTGTTCCCAGTACACAACTCCCACTGTACCTGTGGATATTTGGGGGGTATTTTTTTTCTCCTAATTTTTTTAAATTAAGAAAGGATGCTGGAAGTTGCTTTTATGAAAACACAAAAATGGATCATGCATGAGGACATGTTCATATCATGAATTAACAATGATGGAAATGCATGAACCTATACCTAGAGCTTTAACACTAACAAGATGATGGATGGTAACATTATACACAATTTCATTCAGCCATAGATTGTCAAACTCTTAATCTTCCAGATAAACCTCCCACTTTCCCACTTTAGCAGAGACCAGAAAAATAGCCCACCCTTCTCAACTTTTTAAGTCAGTTTCTTGTTGAAGATAAATTTACTGTTTACAATCTAAGGATGATATCCTGAATTTGATTACTCTTTCTAACTAAAAGTAATATCTCTATAAGCCTTTATTTGCTCTCTCAATTAAGGTAGTTAAGACTAATAGGTTAAGTATCAAACTGGTGATCAAAAATATTTACTTGAGGCAGGTAGGTGGCTCAGTGGATTGAGAGCCAGGCCTACAGAAGGGAAGGTTCTGGGTTCAAATTTGGCCTCAGATGTGTGTCCCTGGGCAAGTCACTTAACCCCCATTACCTACCCCTTATAGCTCTTCTGTCTTGGAACCAATACACTGTATTGATTCTAAAACAGAAGGTAAAGATTTAAAAAAAAAAACCCCACACACATTAACTTCAATGTTCGTATTAAAAAAGACCCAGACCAGCTACCTCTATCAGTCCAAAAGATGCAGAAGAATGAAGAATTGGCCACCCAAGGTTGGTACCTCCACAACATGAAGAGTTAAAATAGAAACAGGACATTTTATGACAGAATGGTCAGACATTAAGAATTCTAGGTATCTATCTGGCCAGTAAAAACTTCAAGCCTCCATCCAATGGGACAAATTAGACTCATAGGAGATAGCAGCTAAGTGGAAAAAATTATGGGTATATCTTTTGGATGAGAGCTTTAGTTCATGCAAAAGAGCCCCCAAAATCCTAGAAATTCACCTAGATGTGAAAGGGATAATATATGAAATTGTAGTCTTCTAAGTTGCTGGCATCCAAACATCCTTCAAGACTAGAAAAGTGTTAACAGCAGGCTTTCCTGGTGTTAGATAACTGCTCAACCAGGCAAAGAATATCCTCAAAAGTGGAAGGAACCCAATGAGAACAAGGAGCCCATATTATATTTAAAACAACACACATATCTTTCTCCCACCCCTCAAAAACAAAATACAACAACAACAACAACCACCCATCACACATCTTGTTAGTGCCACACAAACTTAGCATATATGCTTTTATACACACATCCATTCTGCAAGCAGGTACCAAAGCTGGCTCAGAAGAACATACATGTACCCTGGATAAAGCCCCATAATGCTCCACCACCCAAGAAGGACATCTGAAGAAGAGAACTGGGAATGATGAGGACCTCTTTCTTGCCTGCATGTTGCTCAGACCCCCTGATAGAAAAGTGAAGGGTTTTCCTGCCTTGGTGCTAGAAAGCAAACTGGCAGTAGTTTGGGATTAGGATATATTCCTTCCCTTCAGTAGACAGTGGTTTAGATATATCATTCATTCTGGTCAAAGGACAGAGATGTCCCAGTGAATACTACAATGCATTTTAGAAATTCAAACGGTGAATTATAGAACCAATTCTATATCTTTTACTCCCAAATATTTCTTCTACTTTTCTCTAATAACCCAAAAACATTAGTGCCCCAGATACCCAGGGGGATAACAGAACATATAAAGGTTAACTCACTCGTCCCATCATCTGGCTCAAAACTGCCAGTATTGTTCCACGTATTGCCACTGCTATTGCCATAGTTTTCATCAGTGTTGGTTGGTTCTGCATAATCAGCTGGGTTAAAGGTTCTAAAATAAAAGAGACAAGACTTAAAAAACTCCTATCTCTAAGAATGGCCACCAAACAGCACTATAATGAAGACAGAGAAACACCTGAACCTTCCTCTGTCTCCAATTCCAGTATGGAATGGCTCCACTTTACAAAACCCATTTGCTGCCTGTTGTTTTCTCACTAGCCTACATAACGTTTCAGAGTAGTTTCAACTACCCATTGCCTATTTAGACTAATATGGTACTATCCATCACAAAACTCCTAAGGGATTTCAGGGAAGTAACAAGCATCTGCATTCAACTGAAACTGCCAAGAAAGATGACAGGGATCAATCTAAGCAGCAACCACTTTTCTAAGCAAAGAGATAGAAGTTAACATGCCCTTTCTCTTACTCATCTCAGAAATGCCCTTTGTGGGATTGGAGTGTAACCAGGAAGGAGTATCTTTTGGTCTTATTTTCAGATTTCTTAAATTATTAGTCTAATCTAGAATGGGACCGTGTATGTTCTAATTGCTTTAAGACATCATAGTATCTTAATTATGGTGACACCAAAAAATAAAGAGAATGGGGATGACTTATTTTCAAAACTCCCAGTCAATGAAACTTACCCCATGCCTTGAGCAGAAAATCGTCCACCCCTCCTACCAGAGCCACCTAAAAATAAAAAAGGGGGGAAAAGTCTTAAAGTATATGCCGATACCATAAAACCTACTGAGGAAGCTTTGGAATAACAGATGCTAAGTGGATAGTTTAATAAAAGGCTCTCTCTACAGTTTCAAATAGAGGATCAGTTAATATGATAAATCATTACTAAGAGCAAAGATCCCTCTCCTGCCTAATCTGTTAAATACTCATTTAAGTGCATCAATACCCACTACAAAAACAACCAAAATTACTTTGACTGTATCCCTCACCCAACCCAGCAACTCTCAATTCTTGCATATAATTTTTAAAATGAATATAAAAAAAAGAATAAGACAAACCCCTAAAGAAAAACAAAACTTCAGCAAATAAACTTTTTGCCCGCAACTTAGCAAGATGATCACCTCTGCCTCGTCCACGGCCCCTTCGGCCTCTTTCTGTGCCTCTTCCAGACGGGCCTCCAGTCTTAGCACCATCTAGTCCATTTTCCTGGCCTCGAACTAAAATATAAACATGCACAAATAACATAATCAACAATAATTATAACATGGACAATAGGACATATTCAGCTTAAGAAAAGATGAAGTAGACTATAAAAATAATTTTAATCTCTATATAGTATTTGGGGAAAGGTGAATATTTGCACATTTATATTGGCTATAAATAGAGAACTCCATTGATAAAAAAGCCCTGGGTTAAATCATTACTACAAGTGATTATGGGATGGTCATTGGCCAATCTGAGAGCTACAGATAGAAAAGGATTTATGTAATGGAGACTAAGAGTTTCATGAAAGGGAAGGTGATTAGGAGAAAGGAGGAGTGGTTTAAGACTCCTTGAGTCCTCCCCATGTAAGGACACTGCTATGTTCCTGAAGTCCAAACATCTTAATAGTAGTTAATATTAATTATTAAGGTTTGCAGAACATTTTACATCCATTAACTCATTTGATCCTCAACTTAATGACATAGGTTTTATAGGTGTTTGATCCATTTTACAAACGGGGAAACTAAGGTTTTAAGAGGTTACATGACTTGCTTATGGTTCCATGGGTACAATATAACCTGACTCCAAGTTCGGCACTCTATTCACTATGCCTTAATAACTCATAGTAGGTTTTTATAAGTCCACATGCATACACTCTCGTCCACGACTGGAGCCTCTTCCCCGCCTTGGTGGCCCACCACGTCGCCTACTATAATCCCTGTCTCGGTCTCGATTCTCTTTGCCTTCTTCATTGGATTCCATCTGTCCACCATCCTTCTGTCCAGAGACTCCCTTCTTTTTCCCAACCATTTCCCAGGAATGCTTTAAAAAAGGGGGGGGGGGGGGGAAAAGGAGGAAAGAAGTTACTAGTCTGCAAAGCAGATTCTTCATAAGACATCCAAGACTACATCTAAGATGGCCTCAATCTCAAACTCCAAGTATTCCCCCTATGTATAATTCTCCATACAAATGAAAGCCATAAACAAAGAAAAACGTCAAGTTACAGACCAATAATTTATAAGTATGGTCCTTCCTATAAGGATCATTAATCAGCTAAGATTATTTCCAAGACCATTCTTTACATGTGTTCCTCTAAGATACATGAGTGGTCAGTCAAAAGACTTTACTTGTTTCTGTCTCTCATTTATTTTGAACTGAGCATAAATTGTCTTTGAGCCAGTGTCCCACCCTCCACCCACCCCCTAAAAAAAACAAAACAAAAAAACACATATCCAATTCTAGCCAATTGAAACAAAAAGTAGAATTGGCATTAAAAATATTTACTTTGCTTTATATGCTACTTATTTCAATTTTTAAAGTAAGTTTTATTGATACCTTTTGTTCTCATATTCGTCATTTCTGGAAATACTTCCCTTTCCCACTGGCTAGAATTGAATCTTTCCTTATAACAAAGAAAAAGAGAAGCAAAAACTCCTGAAATAGTAACTTGTACTTGCTAATGTATATATTATGCCTTGGTAGAACCAACCTCTTCAAGAGGAAGGAAATATATTTCATTATTTGTTCTAAAGATCCATTATTGCTTTTTTAATTACTTAACATTAAATAGATGTAGGAAGTGTATGCTCTATTTCTGCTCCTCTCACCTAAATCTTTTCAAGTATCTCTGATTCTTCATAATTGTCATTCCTTTCTGTACAATAATATCTTTGATATGTTTATTATGGCATCTAAGCATTTATTTGGCAATTTCCCATATCAATGGATACCTGTTTCCAGTTCTTCCTTAAATCAAAAAAGTACCACCTGAATATTTTGAGATACATTGGGATCTTTGTTTCCAACTTCTTTAGAATTGTAAATGCTCAATTACAGAACTGTGAGGGCTAAGGATATAAATGGTTTATTCACTTTTCTTTTTTCCCAGTTAAGGACACTAATTTGACCTCTAGGTTACAGTCAAAGGAATTTTCTCAGAAAACGAAACTTAGGTTTGAAAAAAAGACTTACAGCTAAAAAAAATCAGCTAAATGACTCTTCAAACATATACCTCAGAGAAGGTGAACTTCTTAGAAATATTAAAAGCCTCAAATGCAACATACCCTCATTCACACAGCAGTATTACATGCTCAGAATCAGTCACAGACAAACATTTTAAAATAGCTAGGGAGGCAGAGGTTCCATTTCATAAACCAAGACAGTCAGGAGATAGCTTCCCAATTATTCCATGAACCAAACAGCAGTGGCCCTAATCATCGGCAATTATCAAATAAGACCATTAAAAAAGTAAAAGTGTCCTTTCAAGAACAAATGTTCCATCCATAGTTCTTAAGTGTCATCTATCTTCCAACCCAAGTTACTTCCCAGAAAAGCACGTTACAACAAGTGAGGCATTTTATGTTCTTTAATGCATCATCAATTGCCCATGGTTAAATAACCTCATTGTTATAACAACCTGGAAATCAAATTCAAGTAAAACAAAATAAGCAGTGGTCAGATAACCCCTGGATTTTCTACTGATTCTAAATCCTTTGAGGGGAAGAAAGGGGAAAGAGAAGAGAAGACCATAAGGGAAATATTACCTCCCTCTTAATCTGATGTTAATGTCAAGGCGGCTCACATCTACACATAGGTCCTACACAATAGTGAATTTCTACACCTTTCTTACAGACATTATTGATCTGTTTAGATCTCAATTACCCAAGCAAATTTAAAATCATTGAAAAATTATCTTGTTTCCTGCTGTTTTCATGAAAGACTGGTGAATCTATGGTATATACTGGCATTCCCCAGCTTCAGTTTTCCATTGCAAGGTTAAGGAAAGTTAGAAGTACTAAAACAGATTGTGAAAAAGATGTTCTAGAGTTAAAAAGTATACCATAATTCATGTCTTGTAGCTAAAGCCAAAGACCCTTGCCTTCACAAGAATCTCCTAAGTTCAAAGCCTTGAAATTCAAACTTCTTCTAAATTAATCATTCTCCACAAACATTTCCCCAGAAAATGGGGGGGGGGGGGGGGGGCAAGGGAGAAAAGTGTATAGTTTTGTTCAAGAAAAATTAAGAGAATTTCTCAATCCATGCTAAATATCCTACCCTTCTCTCTTTATTAACAAGATGAAAGAGGCTACAAAACTTATTTCTCCTTCTTCATCAAAAGTAGTTCAAAAGATGAAATATATCATTGTATGATCCTCACCTATATTGATGGGAACATACTGAGTTAAGAATAAAGCACAGATTGTGACTGCCTATTCAGCCATGAAAATGTCCAATCAGTCTTATGATTAATAACCAAGAGTATCAAATGCTGCCTCTTCCAATTCAAAAACAGCCTTGAAAATAAGTCACTTGCCTAGAATAAATTACAATTTATACTGAGCCGAGCAGAAGAGACACATTTTATCTGTTTACCTACCACTGTTATCTCCTTAAAGGAAGGATAACTGGTTAAAATAAAGAGCACACCACAAACATACACGTACACAGTGAACTATTAATCTTTTGGCACCTTTTTATAAGGCTATAATGTGCTCCAAACAAAATTCTAAAAGCATTCCCTATTGTCTGTGAAGGTAATGCATTGTTGAAAGTGTGTAACATTATTTGGTATTATGTAGGAATCATAATCTCCCAAATGTACCCCAAACTACATTATATGCTAAGCATCCTACCGTATCTGGGTTCCCCTCCAGCAGCACATTGATAGCTCGATTGACATCTCCATTGCAGTCATGTAAAGCAATCACACATTCATCCTGGTTCTTGCCTGTGATATCAATCAGCTGCAAAGAGAAAGACTATAATCACCATGAGCCAGTTTGTATCTCTCACACACACAAAAAATGGGGGGGGGAACACCCACACACGACCTAGGGGGGGAGGAAAAGAGATGGAAGAGAGATGGATCAAAGAGATAATACCTTGAAAAACACTAAAAGTGACATTTTGAGGTTCTGGGTCCAAAAGCAAAATATCAATTTCATGGCAGCCATGTTTAGGGATGTGTATAGGAGTTTATACATGCTAGTGCAAAACCAACTCAGTGCCACACAGAGAACAAATCCTCAACACACATTTATTGCTAAAAGACTCAGCTTATAACAAAGGTCACCAAAGCTGGTATTTTAAGGCACCATCATCATCACTAGTATTTATATGGCACTTTGTCACAAAGCACTTTACAAATACTATCTCATAATTGTCTCTCGGAAATAATTGTTATTGTTATCCCTATTTCATGGATGGGTAAACTAAGACATAGATAGGTTAAGTGATTTGTCAAGAGTCACCCAGCTAATAAAGTATGAGACCATTCATGAACTGAGGTCTTGCTGATTCCAGGTAGAGGTGCCTCAACACTGAATATGGAAAACATATAAGTATTTATCCATTCATTCAACAATTAATTACAAATTAAAAGTAAGCTCTCTCAGAACAATATACTTGTCCAAAATAAATAAGAAATTCAGACTAGAGAAAGAACTCATTCTTGGCCTGGGTCAATCACATTTTAGGTTATATAAGTTACATAATCTTTCCAATATCTCTAGCCAAATCAGCATCCTAATAAGTAATGCAGGAGTATGTATAGCTACTTGATACTAATTATCTCCAGTCATCACCCACCCCACTCAAAATCATAGTAAATTGGTATACTCACTTGCTTCACCTTCTCCTCAAAGTCAGCATCATTGTGGTCCGAAATCATTTGTGCAAGTCTAATCTGTTCTGCAGTAGCCTATGAGTTGAGATGGAAACCAGGGAGTATGGTCAGAAAAGTACAGTGAGAAGCAGTAAGGACAGTGCCTGTGCAAAGTTAATTTCAAATCTCTTTCCTGGATTCCTTTTCCCTTTACAATTGAAAGGACACCAAGTGCTCTAATACCACCTCACATCTAACGATGCTTTACAGTTTACAAAGCACTTTCATATATACATTTCATATTATTTCATTTGACCTTCATAACAACCCTTTGAGGTAGAGATATATAAGGCAGGCATCATTATCCCCATTTTATAGAAGAGCAAACTGTGGCTCAGAAATGTTAATTGACTTGCCCACAAAGACATAAAAAAAGTAGTAGAATTAAGATTTAAGCAATCAAATCCAAGTCTTCTGAGGTCTAGTACTCCTTCTGTTCATGCTGACATGGAAGCAACCCACTGAACATTGAAAAGAAGACTTAAAGAGAGAGAAGTAACCATTAATACAGTTCTCATATTCTCAAGTCATTTCACTAAAAAGAGGAAGTTGCTTATGTTTAATGGAGTTTTATCCATAGGAACAAAAGTTTCTAAAATGCTCTTCCTTTAAAGTAGCTTGGTCACAATTCTAGATATATGCTCAACTGTAATTTTTATTAGAAAAGCCTATTTCAATTTCCAAGGTTACCTTTTTTGCTTCTAAGTCTGGAAATGTCTTAAGAACAAGTTTGGACCAAGGATAATAAGCCTTCCTACTTAATGATCATTATAAGAATATAAGGTGCTTAGGACTATAATGACTTGCTTGGTAACAACCTCAATGGGCATCAGATTCCATGTGCTAGAAAGAATCTCGAGAAGTGGTGAAAAAGAGTAAAGGGAAAACTCTGAGCAAAATTCTCCCCCCAACCAAATAATGAAATATAATTCATTAATCACATTAATAACCAAATATGAATTATGTATTCACAATAGAGACTAATCAACAACCACTACTGAAAATAGATCTTATCTAAACCAATCTTCAAAAGAACCTATAAAGTTTAGTTCCCAGATGGTTAATTTACCCTTTTAAACTGATAACTGAGCAGAGCCCGAGGGTGTCTTTACTGGATGATTTTGAAAAAAACCCAGAGTAAAGGCCAAGTCCCCATGTGAAGGGAAAACCAGATAAGCCTTCCAAAGGCCCCAAAGGAACAAGACAAAAGACAAAAGGGAAAGAACAGATCAGACCCAGAAGTCGGGAAATGGCTAGACACATATGGGCTAAAGACTGGGGTCACAGTGGAAAATCTAAGAAATTAGGAAGATACTATACTAGGGACCCAGAAAAGGAAAAGAAGTGCTATCATCAAATTGGAGCCGAGGTGGTCCCAAAGACAAAAGTCACATTAATCCCTTTTCTCAAAGCCTCACACAGCAACATTAAATAGCAAAAGGAAAAAAAATGGGTAGCTCTTTATAACAGCACATGATATTAACAAAGAAAGCATCAGGAGAATAAGAGAGCTAAGGTCTAATCTTGAAAAACAGAATATAGAAAGAAAACTCAAAGCACAGAATGAAGCTGTGCTGGATGTAAGGCTCAATCAGCCATTTGGGTTGCCCATACTCTACTTTCCCTCAGATTTCTTTACCTGTGGCCTCTGCTTGTGCTGTGTCTGGTTCTGTGTCTGTGTCTGCTCCCAGTTTCCCCGGGCTCGGTTAGTGCCCACTGATGTCATCATTTACAGTATATACAAATAACAGTATTTACAAGGTAGAATGCTGAAAGATTTAAAAAAAATTTTTTATTAGAGATTAAATGTGGTCAAAATATATTACCACTCTCCTTTTCACTCCCCTTAATCAAAAACTTTATTTTATTCTTATCTAGGCCCAGCAAACCAAGAGAATGTGTCTGCTTTTGGGGAAACATCATATTTCCATTGATAAGCTTCCTAAGGGACTATGGCTTTTAACCCATTTTGTATAGCATAGTATATTGTGTTTACTATTTGTTGATGATGGGCAGCCATGTAAAAAAAGTTTAACAGCTTGTTCTAATTCTTCTAGTACTTGGCAAGTGGCTATCTGTAAGCCTATTCGATCTGCTAATAAAACAAAAAAAAAAGCAAAAAAAGTCCCCAAAACCAACCCCTTCACACAGATAAAGAGTCTGTTCAAATGCCTTAAAACTATAGAATTACCAAAAGCTAGAAGTAGAGTCCTTCCAAAAAGATCAGTAACCCACACTCACAGTAAGAAAATCAGTTCAAAGTACTCCAACCTAAAGAAATATATAACCTCTACCTCTGAAATCCAGGCACTTTTTCCAAACCTCCCACCCCCTCTAAAGTTTCCATCTGTACAGGATGTTGAGGCTTTTTTTAAACTAGGGCCTTCCAAAAGAGACATATTAACCCCAAAGACTTTGCCTGGAATACTAGCTCTCCCAGCAGTAATCTTTGTTTCTTGTCTTGGCAGCTGCTTCTCCATCTAACCTGCTGGTCAACAAACCCCAAATTCTAAAGGCTCACAACTGCCATTACCTTCCACAGCTCTTCTGAAGCAGAACATCCCAGAATTGCAGAAATAGCCAAAGCCCAAAGCACCCAACACAGTCTTACTTGTATGGGGAAACACTGTGAAGTCATCTCCTGACTGCACTAATATGAGTTAGAGAAAGCATATAGAAAGCTCACTCTATAAATCTGAATAGATTTAATTCTAACTACTCTAAAAAAATTTTTTAAAAAAGTACAACTCGACACAACTTAAGCATTTAGCTTATAATGCTTTTTCAGCTGCTGTTTTTAGTTTAAAAAACAAAACTAATAAAATCTTTCTTTTCCCAATGGTAGGTAAATGGAGAGCAAGGATTTTGTCACTACTTCATTCTCTTTCAAAAGTGGTCACTTTTCTAATAAGTTTAGAAATGTCTGCCCCATTTAATTCTTGGATAATGGAAATTAATATTAGTCAATTCTTGACTCCTATAACTGATTCGATATGGTCACAAATAGGATGCTGAATTTGGTAATGAGGTTCTGCTATTTCACCTCTTTCATTTTCTTGGATAGTCCACAGAAAAATACTTCTCTTTGAATTGCTAATAAAAGAATTTATTTGGGACAAGTTATTTACAAATTTGTGACACTATGGTTACATACAACCTTGATCATTACAATGTCAATAAAAGTTTCATTTTCTTGTTTCCAAAAAAGTAGTTAAGCCTTTATAGGGAACATTTTATGGGAGAGTCAGACACCAATTTTAACAACAACAAAAAAACATACAAATATGTCAAGGGAGTGCAGGCTATATGCTACACAGTAGTCTATCTCTCTGGGCTGGCATCACAGTCAAGTTTTAACATTTCATCTACAAAAATACAAGTATCATTTAACTAACTAACCATCACTGCATCCAAACCAGCAGTGGAGATAAAGCAATGTCAAGACACAAACAAAGGTGTTCATATTGGTTTTATTTTAAAGCTGGCTAATCTAGGATTTCTAACTTAGTATTGAGTTGGCACTTCTCATCTCAACCTACAAATTCTAAATGTTGACTTCCTTCCACCATACATTTGATTTCAATTTGAAGATGAGTTAGAAGAGTATATGCTAGGTACACAATGATATTACATAGCTCTGGCTATTTGCACAATTGTCTGGACTCAATCTGTTTGGGACACTTAATGGAAAAATACTACAAATCTTTAAGAAAATTGCCTGTTACTGTGGTCTTTTTCTTTTCCTAACGTCACACCAAAAGGGTGGCTATTTCAAGCATGGGGCAAATTGGTTATGGCATCACTCCTAAATGAATTGCCGTATCTCTCTCACAAATGTGTGATAAAATGTGATTGAGACAACTTGCAAAACAGTGAGCAGGATTGGCAGGAAATGACTGTTCTAAAGCATTACTTAGAGTACATAACTTGGTACCTTTTAACAGTGGGCAAGGAAAAAACCCACAGTTGGCAGGAAAGAGAACCATCTTACATACTACTTTTCCTAAAGTTTAAGGATGTGCTGATGGAGAGGGAAGAGAAGAAATCTCAAATTGATCATTAAAACCAAAAGGAATAGCATGATAGAAGGTAGAATATAGATTTCAAAGGAGCTATCAAACTTTCTTTAGAAAACCAGCAACTTAAAAGACAGCCATTGAGAGATTAAATTTTTTTTTACTGAAATAATTGATCCAACAAGCATTTATTTGCATATCTATGTGTCCAGTTCCACAGGACATACCAAAATAAAATGAAACATGGTCCCTGCCCTCGAGCTTACAATCTAATTGGAGATACAAAACACAATTAGAAAGTAAGTTCTATAAGTGTACTAAACTAAGTGCAACAATTCAGAGACGACCACACCAGAGCCTGGCAGATCTTTTTGCTTCTAACGTCAATTATAATTCTTAAGAAGCTTTGGTAAATTGACCTCTTGGTATATGTATCCTCCCCATATCCAATCCCACTCTGACAAGACAAAAATATCTCCCTATACAGGTATGGTTAGTATACCTTTTAAAACACAAAACAGGTTTTTATAACCTTTTTACTAGTTCACAAAACCAAGCTGTTTAGACATGGAATTCCTGTCCATTTTGGAAGCAACCAAACCCACTGAAAGGCTTGGCTCATTTGAAATCAGGCACCTCAACTAGACAACAGAATAACTAGTAGGATGCCAAACATTTTAAATTTGTATTAAGGAAGAGTGTCAATCTGAGCTGAATATGTCTCAGCAGAAGCACATCACAAGTTTCCCAAGCCAGGACACAAGAGGGGGAAAAAAAGGTCTCACTAGGATTTTAGGCTAATAGTCAAGGATATCAAGAAGGTAGAAAATTGCCTGTTACTGTGGTCTTTTTCTTTTCCTAACATCACACCAAAAGGGTGGCTATTTCAAGCATGGGGCAAATTGGTTATGGCATCAGTTTACAGGCAATCTGGGTACTCACCACAAGGTGAAAGAACACGATACATTTGGAATTTGTGCCCCATTATGGGAAATGCTTTGCACATAGTACGGACTAATGAACAGTTCTTGAACTCAATTGAGAACACAGTGATAAAGACAGCCGGTGCTCCAGTGCAATATACCCAAGGGGCTTGAAGCAGTGAGGTCAAGCTCCCCCACATGCTTTTGATTGTTGAAAGTACCCAAGGCTTCACTGGGCAAAGAGATGAAATAATGAAAATGCCTTCAAAAATCCAGAAGATAAGACAAAAGTGAGAAGAGCAATTAGAACAGTTGACAAAGGAGCTAGGAGTGAAGAAAACAGGGCGGAGGACAGACGAGCGAAGGTTCAGTCCCAGAGATACATGGAGAGCCGGCAGGACCAATCGCCCACCTCTCCCCAAAAGATTGATCCTTTGCACTCAAATTGAAAAGCCCTTAAGAAAATAAAGTAAGGGGCGTGGGCAACTTCGTCCCACAGTTCCCCAGATCTCTCCTTGCTCAAACCCAGGCCGAGTCCTAGCTCGGGTGAGGGGAGGCCCCAAGGAGTACGTAAGGCTGGAGGGGGAGAGCGCCGCGCCCCCCCCTTCTCCTCAGGCGCAGTGTTATAAAGAGGGAGGAAGGGGGAGCCCTACCTCAGGCCAGGCCCAGGCCGCGCTCGCTCCCTCGCGCTCTCTCCACCCCCCAGGCCCGAGCCGC
>NC_058133.1:169248688-169482837 GCF_016433145.1 Gracilinanus agilis
TGAGAAGGGGCCACGGCGGGAAGAGAGAAAGGGTGAAGGGGGAATCGCGGATTTAAAGGGGCCGCGGACAATACCCGGCCCCGCCGCGCTGCCGCTACCGCCGCCGCCGCCGCCGCTGCCGCCGCGCTCCCAACTTTACCTCAGTCTCCTCCACACTGACACCCCGGGCCGCGCCGCCCCTGTCACGTGATATAGACTCCCTCTTCTCTCTCCACCCCCCCCTCTTTTTCCTCTCGCGCTCGCTCTCGCGCCTTTCCCCTCCCACTCTCCTTCCTTCCTCCCCCAGCACGTGATACGCAAAGAGGCGCGCGCCCGTCGTCCTGCCACGAGCCACCTTCTCCGGATTCGAGGATCAGCCTCCTCCGGTCACGTGACATTCACAAGCCCTCCTTTTCCTCCCTGCCACGCAGGCCCGCCCCTCTCTCTCGCGCTCTCTCTTTCCCTTTGCCGGTGTCACGTGCCGAGGGAGAGGAACTCGTCACGCTTCCCTCCGCCTTCTTTCCTTTCCCGGCTTCAGTTCCCCCCCTCAATCCCCCGTGCTCCCGGCCGCCATGTTTTCTGACCGGGCCTGGCTTTGGCTTCCCCCATAAGGAAATGGCCAGGGAGCGCCAGGGAGCCCTGTGGCCGTCGCTACCGCGGAGCCCGAGCTAACGAAGCTGGAGGGAGGCCATGGCGTCCAGCAGTAACTGGTTGTCCGGGGTGAACGTAGTGCTGGTGATGGCCTACGGGAGTTTGGTGAGGAGCGACCCCCCACACTCACCCCTCCCTCCCCCGTGACCAGCCCTGTCCCGAGGCTGACCGTCCACGCCCTCCTGGCTCCGCGCCCACCCCCAGCTCCCCTCGTGCCGGCACCCTCACTCTACTGACCCGCCCAACCGGGTTGGGGGAAGTCCCGCTCACCTGGATCTCCGAATTTGGGGGGAAATGGGAAGGGGGCTGTGGGGAGCCGCAGCTGGAGCTTTCAGCTCTTAGAGGGGTCTCCAAGGCTGATTTCCCCCCCAGGTATTTGTGCTGTTGTTCATTTTTGTGAAGAGGCAGATAATGCGTTTTGCTATGAAGTCTCGAAGAGGCCCTCATGTCCCTGTGGGGCACAACGCTCCTAAGGTGGGTCTCTGGAAATTCTCTGAAGTTCATGATCAGCAGTTTTTAAATGAAAAGATAAGGTTTTTTCTCCATCTCTGGCATATAGCCCTAATCTACTTAAGGCCCATCTACATAATTTGAGATTGTGGAAAGAACACTACTGTAGGAAAACCTGAGTTTCAGAAATGCTGCCTGTTGATTGTCAGTTGGTGTTTTTTAAGTATTCCCCCTGTAATTTATTGCCTGGATGCTGGATGATTTTTGATGGGTCTCTTGAGTGTTGGAGAATCCTAGTCCCATTTCTTCCTGGGTACTTCCCCAGGTACCAGAAGTCAAAAGATTTTAATTTGCTTCCTCTTCCTGACCAATCGTTTTATTACCCTGCCCCAGAGATTACTGCATTTTTAAATTGGTGGGAGGTATTAATAATAAAGGAAACCCTCAAGGATAAGCATTCTAAGATGATTGCTGTTCCCTTCTCCATGTGAGCAGGATCTGAAGGAAGAGATTGACATCCGACTATCCAAGGTCCAGGATGTAAAGTATGAACCTCAGCTCCTTGAAGAGGATGATGCCAGACTTTTACAGCTGGAGACACCAGGAAATCAACGTATGGGGCGAGTTTTCCACCTTGGGGATCAGTAAATTTGGAAAGCTAGGAGCTCAGAGTTTATTTTCTGGGAGCTGAGAGTTAGAAGTGCCTATGAAATCATAACTTTGCTTGCTTTTTGTTATAGTTGATCTAAGAGAGCAGGCTTAATAGTAAAAGGGTATTGGGAATGGTATTCCTGATTCAAGCAATTATCTTTACAGATTGCTACAACTACCTGTACAGAATGAAAGCATTGGATGCCATTCGTGCCTCTGGTAAGGGTCAGTCAGGTCTGGGAAGGTCTCTAAAGGGATCCTGATGCTCTAGTTAGAAAAGAAGCTTAAAGCCCACATCATAAGGATAAGAATAAATCTATCCTATCCTTACTGGGGCACATTTGTCTTAGGAATTCCCTTGAATCTACAGAATATATTTCCTTCCCTTGGGGACCAACTTGATGAGGAAAGCCAATCGTTCTTTAGAGATATTTTGCCAATGATTCCCTTTATTTTTTGGATAAGGAGGATGGGAGAAGGGAAACAGTTTGCTGAATTCTTAGAAGGCAGGAAAGATCTGCTTCAATTTCACCTCATATTAGAATAGGCAGTTAAAAAGCCCAATGGGTAAGAGTGCTAGACCTGGAGGTAGGAAAATCTGTGTTCAAATCCACCTCAAACACTATGATCCTGAGGAAGTCACTTAACCTGATCTGGCCTTAGTTTCCCTGTCTATAAAATTAGAATAATAGTAGTACCTACTACTTCAGGTGGTTGTGAGGATCAAATAAGAAAATATTTGTAAAACTCTTTGCAAAACTTTAAAACAGTTATATAGGTGCTATATTTTGGTATTTTTTTAACTTACATATTCTGTGATATTAAGGATTCTTGCCGTTACTGCTAGAAAAGGATAAACATCTAGTTTTATCAGCACTTATTTTACAAATGGGAAATGGTTTGCTGAAGGTCATAGACTAGCTAGTGAGTGGTAAAACCTCAGTCTCTTGACTTTTAGTCTACTAGTCCATCTTCTTAACTGCTTTCTTTGAAAGTAGAGACCTGGCCTCTAGGGAAAAACATCCCTAATGATAAGCAATCCCAGGTTAGGACCCCTAAACCAAGAGAAATGAGGGAGGGGGAGCTAAGACAGATAGACATCTCAGAGGTGAAGGCAAAGGAGGGTTACAAAGAAATATCACAAGGCCTTAGGTTTCAGGCCCCTATTTGAATTCTATATTCCCTGAGCCTAAACCCTGAATCTCCACCCAAAATCCCGCTCCTAATCAAGCTGAAAAGTGATCAGAAGATACTCTGATCAGAAGGAATAGGAATAAACATATAGAACCAAAGCTATAGAAGGTTTACCCATACATACCCACTTTTTAAAAATGTTAATAGATTCTTAAATGGTGGGAAATAGATAAGAAACCCAAGAAGTTGAGGAGTAGATCCTCCCATTCACAGAATCCACTATTTGCTACCCTTACCAAATAGTTGTTGAAGCCTATATGTTTGGCTTCTGTTATTCCTTCCAGAATTTCCTATGACTTACTTAAAAGTTTCATTCCCTTATTTGAAGAATTATTGATCAAGATTACTTGGGGGTACAAGACATTCTTTACAGTAAGTGCTTAAAGAAGTATTTTCATCATGTCTTTACCTTTTTCAGAGATCCCATTCCATTCAGAAGGCCGACATCCTCGATCCTTGATGGGCAAGAATTTTCGATCATATCTGCTGGAGCTTCGAAACACAAGTACTCCCTTCAAGGGTGTCCGAAAGGCCCTCATTGATACCCTGTTAGATGGTTATGAGACAGCTCGATATGGAACTGGAGTAAGTCAGTTGATCTGTTTGCTACTTGTGGATTTCTTATTTGAAGTGGAAACAGTAGAGAACAGAGCTTAAAAGATTCCTACCCTCTTTTTCTCCTCAGGTCTTTGGCCAAACAGAATATCTACATTATCAGGAAGCACTGAGTGAACTGGCTACCGCGTGAGTGTGGGTAAAACATGTCAAAGTAGGGCTGGTTGTGAGTTTTCGTTTTGTTTTTAATACTTTATATGTAAAATATATGAGGACCCAAAATATTAGAGGACCCAATAGTACTGAACTGACATTGGGGGGGCACCATCAATAGAAAATAAAATAGACAAAATGCCTGTGATGCCAGGCAACTTTCTATAAACAATGTCTGGTAAAGGGAGTTGAATCTACTTGTGATAGATAGATTGATAGATGGCAAAGTGAAAAAAAGAACTAGATTTGCATTCAGTAGTACATGGATTTATTATATATGATGACTTGGACAAATCTCTTTTTTCTGAGCCTCACCTATAAAAATGAAGGAGACAACCTAGAATCTAGATGACTCAAAGATATCCCTTATGTTAATAAATGTTAATAAAGTGGCAGTATACTGTGTGCCAGGCATTGATAAGCACTGGAAAGGCAATAGAAAGATGAAAATGGAACAATGTCTCCAAATAACTTACCTTTCAGAGGGAGAAACAGAATTTATTTGGAGAATATAGATAATATGAGCTAATTTGGGAAAGGGGGCACTAGTAGCTCTAAGAAATCAAGAAAAACTTCTTGTAGAAAGAAGGTGGTTCTTGAGCTGAGTTTTGAAGGAAACCAGAGATTCTGAGAGGCAGAAGGAAAGTGGGGGGTGGGGTGAGGGATGGAGCATTCTACTTTAAAAACCTAGTGTCCCCAGATCCTGGAATGTGAAATGTCTTTGAAGAAGAGTAAGTCAACAAGTCTGGATGGACAATAAAGTAAATGGAGGGTAGAGGAATGTGGTATGTGAAGACTGGAAAAGTAGAATGCTTGAGATTTTATGATTTAAAAGGGAAGGGAGAGGTTGGTTTTAAGCTTCATGTAATAAAAATTTGGCACATATTAGAGAAAGGAATGTTCTTTTTCAAAATTAAGTTGAATTATAGCAAACTACAATGTGCATATGGAGGGAGGGAGGGATGGAGGCAGAGACCATTAGTTCATTGACCATTAGAGTCAATGAGCTCTGAACTGTGATCTTTCTCTTGTGTTGGTCATAACTTATTTTCTCCTTGGATGCTTCAGTGTCAAAGCCCGTGGTGGAAACTCCCAGCGTCAGCATCAGTCGGCAGCTAAGGATCTAACACAATCTCCTGAAGTTTCCTCCCCAACAACTATCCAGGTCACCTATCTGCCCTCCAGCCAGAAGAGTAAAAGAGCCAAGCACTTCCTAGAGCTGAAGAGTTTTAAGGATAACTACAACACACTAGAAAGCACCCTTTGACTGAATTTGAGGAGAGCCATAGCTAATGTGGCTCCAATAAGAGAATCCAGTCTCAGTACCCAGGGATTTCTCCAGGGCAGCAAACAGAGCAGCACTGGACAGCATTGATACCATTAGGCCCAGAATTCCTGCAGTGTATGCCTGGAAATCCTTCCTTAGCTTCTTTCTCTGGTCTGCTGTAGAACTCCACATTAGGGGCAGTCTTTTCCCCCCTCCACTAGCATTTTTATGGATTTGAATCCACATATTCTCCCTTTGTATGTCACTTTCTCCTTACCCCAACTTGTTTTTGATCATGGTTATTTTTTGCTCTCCTAAAGTCAGTTTTACTCTAAATGGGTTGGGGTGGGGGGAGGGCACATGATGGTAGAAATGGAAACCACAGAGCCCCTATCTTATGCAGTTGGATGGGGGACTCCAGCCCATGGACATGTCATTTAAAGTTATGGAATAAGATGGGCAAGAGGAACTAGGATGTTGTACTTAAACCAAGCTCTGTTGAGATTTGTATTGTGTTTTAAGTGCACTGCCTTGACCTTTTCGAATACTGTAGATCAAGGCAAGTGACTATGGGGAACTGTTGTGACATAGGCACTAATTCCTTATTCCCCCAATAAGTCACTACATTGGTCTCACTTTATAAACTGGTTATTTAATAAAACAGCTGTAAAAAAATAAGTATTATTTGTTGCTGATTTCTGCTTCTACCTGTCTGAAGTAGCTCAACATGGTGGGGGAGGGGGTTCTCTATGTGTACACCTGTGAGGCTATGGTGAGGCTGTTTCTCCTGAAATTATAACTATAGTGCTGCTTCTGGATACCAGCATAAGAGGTCCTGGATTTGGGTCTACTCTTCTTAGGTGGTGGTGGGGTCACTCTTAGAAGACTGAAGAACTAGGATTCCCTTTCAGGTCACCTAGGCAACAAGCCAGGTGACCAATCAGGGCCTAGGCCTAGGGTATTATTGGAGGCATGCCTAGTAACCAGGGTAATTGAGATCAGTGAAAGGACAAAACAGGAAGAGCAACAGTCAACAATGTCTATCCGGCCTAGTAAGCTCCCAACAAACTTGGGGATGCCCCTGACCTTGGACCAGGTTATAAAGATAGAAGAGGTATGGCAGTGATGAAGCATTGATGGGGTTTCCCAGATCTATTTCCCCAGAATGTGGGAAGCAAAGATTTTGTGAAGAGATCTCTACCCCAGTAACACTACCTCCCCCAGGATTGGGATATGTTGCTTTCCATGTCAATGTTGAAATATTTTGAATGATGTGTGGCCAGCCATTACTCTTACCTGTTTCTGAAGAGGTGATGGTGGGGAAAGGATTCCCTAAGTTCCTCTAAGCTAAGCTAACCAATGGGTGCTAGGGTGGGCTCTTGGTAACTGTGCTGACCAGGTACATTTTCCTTGCAGAGTTACAAGAGGGTAGTAGCATTTGAAAAGGCTGTTAAGAGGTAATTTACCTACGCCCTCCTCCATCCCTAGCCCTTCCAATGACTCCTGCCTCCTGTGTTCTCCATTCTCAACCTATTCCTCAATATTATAATTATCTCAGTAGTTCAGGGAGAGATAAGAATTAGCTTTGTTTCACATACCTAAACAAATGTAAGTCCATAGCTATGCATCAATGCTCCCCAGATTAGACTACACTCGTCAGTTATCCCCTTTCTCTAGTTTCTGTCTCCCAAGATACCCTGAATGTAAACGGGGGTGGTCAATAAGGGGGAGCCTTTGTTGAGATCTTGATCCATTCCCAGCAGTATAATGAATACTTCTTAGAGGTTCCAGTGAGGTATAGTAGACAATACCTATACTTGAGCTTAACTATGTAGGAAATATAAGATAGAAATTCTAGGTTACAGAGATGCCCAATAGTATTATGTGCTAACACAAATCCATCTCACATCTCCTGGGGCAGTTGGAAAAATACAGTGGTGCAGTGTGTATGGCAGGCAACAATGGACCAGAGGAGGAACCCTTATGCTATCCTGAGAATGCAAGACACTGCGGAACAGGAGATGGCAATGGCCAACAAACAGCTGCTGATTGTGAGTGGGTCAGCCCTACTATTGGACCCTTTTGCTCGCTAGGATCCCCAGGGCCATTCATAGTCTACCCTGATCCACTTTGCTAGCAGCTAGCTGGACTTAACATGTCCTCAATTCACCAGTCTTTTTCATTCTAAGTAGCAGAGCTTTGAATTCAGCAACTTGTTATATATTTTGATATTCAAATATAACAAATTCTCCAGGGCCTAGCACAATGACTGTCACACAGTAGGCTCTTTTTTAAATATTTATTTTTCAAAACCTGTACCTTCCATCTTGGAATCAATAATGTATATTGGTTCCCAGGCAGAAAAGTGGTAAGGGTTAGGCTAGACTTTTTCCCCCCACTTTTTTTACCAACTGCCACTTTTATTCTTCCGTTCCCTGGTTAAAACTTGGGAAAGGGTAAGTAAGGAAACTTAGCAAGTAAGATGCTGCCATCTAGACCCATTGGATGGGCCCAAGTGTGTCCTGAGCAGCAAGTTCCTGGCCCTCCAGCTAAGTGGGTGGAGAAATGAAGCAAACACCTCTCAGCAGTAGGCCAGGTCCTGAGGCTCATATACCTGTCCCCTGCTGATAAAGAAAGCCCATGGGGTACTAGAGACCCAAGACACTCCAAGGGGCAAGGGCCAACACCCCCTCCAGGAGAAGGGGCAAAGAGAGAGCCAATAATGACATTCTACACTCCTAACGGGGTAAAGGAGGCCAGACACTATATACAAAAAGGGAGCAATCTAGTCCATTTGGAAATCCCTTCTCATCTATCTCATTCCACCAGAAGATCAAATTTCTCAGCAGCTTTAAACTGGTGACATGCCTAGGGCCTCACAGTGAGGAAGTATCTGAGGCCAGATTTGAACCCAAGGCTTCCCATCTCTAGGCCTTGCTTGAAACCCATTGAGCCACCTCACTGCCCCCATAGAAGACTCTTAATAAATATTTATTTATTGGTTGATTCTCTGATCTTTTTTCCTTAGTGCTTCTCTAGCTTCCTAGACTCAAATTACTTCAAGTTGCCCCAGGAATTGCCTTTTTTTCTATTTCCCTAGTGTCCCTTAACTTCTGTTGTGCCATATTAGGCTCACCTAGCTTGAAGAAATGATGTTTTGCTCCGTGTTCATTTGTACAAAGTGTAGGCTACCTTCTCTGACCTACCTACCTCTTGTCCCCTGTGTTCAGTTTAAAAAAACCAAACCAACCCCAAAAGCTAGACAAGTATAAAGGGTGGTAGGTGGGTGGGTACCAGAAGACAAGTGTCCACACTTTACTCTGACCCTCCCTCTCCCAGGTTCGGCAAGCTGCCTTAAATCAACTGTTTGAGAAGGAGCAGCGACAGTACCAGCAGGAGCTGAATCAGATGGGCAAATCCTTTTATGTGGAAAGATTCTGAAGGCATCAGAGGCACTGTCCCTTTTTCTCTAACCATTCATACTTCGGGGTCCCCGAGGCCTAAAATTTTCTCCCTAAGATAAGTCTGGATCAGGCTATCTGCCTAGAACCAGGCTGTCCATTTTTCATCTGTATTTTTTTTTTTTTTTTTTTTTTTTGGTAAAGGTGATATATTAAAAGGCTGATCAAGGCAAGAGTGACCTCTTGTGATCAATTCAGGGAGTGTAATTCTGGTGAATACTAGCTGGGAGGGAGAGAGGGGCATTGTTTGATGCATTCTGGTTATTAATGATGATGATTTTGGTTGTTAATAGTTTAAATATGGATCTCCCACTAGGCCACCACTTTAAGCTCAGTCCTTAGGGCTCACCCTTGAAATATATATCAAAACTTCTGTTTCCACAGTCATCTAATCAGTAGCTTGTTGTCTTCCCCTTTGCAAACTCCTATCAAGTTTCTCTTCCCAAGCCCTTTTCTGTTTAAACACATTCCTTCAGTTGCTGCTGTTTGTTTTCAAACCTTTTTCTAGCTGACTCACCTATACTTATATATATATAAATATACTATATTTACATAGTATATATATCAATGACTGTCCCAGTTAAGGCTTCACTTTCCTGTGAGCTACCTTTGCCATTGGGGGATACGCCATCACTCTTCTCCCCCTCCCTAACCTTTCACTGACACCCCACTATTATAAGGCTGTGAGATGAAGAGGATGGAGATCACTGGAATTGAAGTCAAAAAAGACCAGGTTCAAATGATGAGTCCAGTATTTACTGTGTGGCTAGAGACAGGTCACTGCGCCTTGGTCTCCTCTTTTTCAAATGGTGATAATATTTGCACTGCTTACATTTCATAGGACTGTTGAAAGTTTAGTTTTGAAATATTTAAAGCTCTGTAGAAATGTGAGCTACTCACACTCCTACCACAACCACTGATGATCTTGTCTGCTCTGCCCAAGATTTCCTACTTCAACCCAGCACTTGTTGATCCAAGCCCTTATTCCCACTTCAGGAATCCAAAACTCCAAGCTGTATTAGTCACCACGGTTTCCACCTACAAAAATAACTAACTGCTGCTAAAGGCTTGACTTGGGCATTGAGTTAGGGAAGCTGGCCCTATTGAAGGACAAACATTCTCTAAGTCAATGACTTTCAAAGCATTATCTAGGTAGCACTGTGGATAGAGAGCCAGGCCTAGAGATAGGAGGTCCTGGGTTCAAATGTGACCTGACACTTCCTGGCTCTGTAACCCTGAGCAAGTCACTTAACCCCCATTGCCTAGCCCTTACCACTCTTCTGCCTTGGAGCCAATACACAGTATTGATTCTAAGGTGGAAGGTAAGGGTTTTAAAAAAAAAAAGTGTTGTCTAGGGACACAAAGGGTTGGTCCCCCCAGACCCTTTTATGTGGTTCATCACGAGGTCAAAACTATCTTCATAATAAGATGTTTTAATTTCTAATATGGTTAATTTTGATAGGCATAACACACATAAAAAGTTCTTTGGGGAGGGGAGGGTCTTCGATATTTTGAAGAGTATAAAGATGTCCCCAGAAAAAATTTAAGAACTGTGGATTAAACCATGTGCAGGAGCTTTGATGTAATCTCTATGTATGCCTAGCATATTTTCCTCCAGATAAGAAGTTTTTGTGTTTGAAGGTGAGTTCCATTCCTGGAAAAAGATGTAATTTTATGTTTTGCAATTTAGAATTCTAAAATAATGCTTCCTTAAAGACATTGTTATAAATATTGGTTCAAATTAGATTCTAGTTCAAGGTGAGTATGACCTATGATTTCATTGGTGTAGAGAATTATCTTCTATTGAGGAATCTCCATCAATAGACCAGCAATTATTTAACAACTTAAATTATATATATATATATATATATATATATATTTTTTTTTTTAATGGTTTGCTAAAGGGGAAGCTGGGTGGTTCAGTGAATTGAGAGCCATGCCTGGAGATGGGGAAGTCCAGAGTTCAAATTTAGCCTCAGACATTTCCTGACCCTGGACAAGTTACTTAACCCCAACTGCCTAGCCTGTACTGTTCTTCTGCCTTGGAACAGATACTCAGTATCTATTTTAAAACTGAAGATAAGGGTGTTTTTTTTTTAAGTTCACTTAAATCTTACTTAAACTGGCTTTAAAAAGCCAGTGTGGATCAGGAACCATAACTAATCCCAAATTTCCATAATTCTGAAGCTGGTTGGACATCTAATAGGTAAGTAGATAATGCGAATTACAGATTGAACAGGTTTTCAAAGACTAGTATAGAAACTTAAACTTTGATCATACTGTTTCTTTTTTTTTTTATCCCTTCTTTTTTAGCATAGATACTAAGTATCTGTTCCAAAGCAGAATTGCTATATGAGCTAGGAGGCAATCGAAGTTATAAGTGACTTGTCCAGGGTCACACAGCTAGTATGTATCTGAGGTCACATTTGAACCCAGGACACTTCCCATTTCCAGGCATGGCTTTCTATCCACTGTATCCTTTAACTGCCCTGATCACATTGTTTCTAAAAGGAAATGTATTATGAGCTCCAAACGGACATAAATAAACTTTTAGAACACAATTCACTAAAAAATTTTTATATACTCCTTTCTCTGTACCCCTGAAACTCCTCCAGACTACATCAAATTATATGCTATTTATTTGTTCCTCTTATTTTCTCAACAGCTTTCTTTTTTTTCATGCTCCTAAATTGGGTGAGATTCTTGCTTGGGGAATAGAACATCATGAATTTATTTTCTTTCATTTCTTTCTTCCTTCCTTCCCCCTGTTAGTAAGGGCTAGGAAATGGGGGTTAGGTGACTTGCCCAGGATCACATAGCTAGGAAGTATCTGAAGTCAAATTTGAACCCAGGCCATCCCATCTCTAAACTTGGCTCTCTTTCCACCAAGCCACCTAGCTACCCCTGCATGAACATAATTTCTAAACTGAGAATCAGTTCAGGTACAGTGTAAGCTTTTTGACAACAGGGAATGTTTCATTTTTGTCTTTGTATCTCCAGTGTCCATCATGGTGCCTTATATATATAGCTAATAGTTAATGTTTAATGTTTGTTGATGGCATACTCAGGACATATGTCCATATATATGAGTTCTTTTAGTCTACAATAAAAGCAGGTGAAAATATAACCTACAGTGAATTAGGGGAAGGAGCCATTTCTTTGAAGTCTAGATATCTTAGGAGCAAAAGTGTAACAAGGATTATTTCTACTTTTTTCAATTTCAATTAAAAAATTTTTTCCCATTGTTACATGATTCATGTTGTCTCCTTCCCCTCTTCCCTCCCCACTCCTGGAGTTGACAAGCAATTCCATTGGATTATACATATATTAAAGGATTATCCTTATTGAGAATGCTCTGACTTCAGTGGGATAGATATTCTCACACATGCACATACCATGACTGCATAAATAATTATATTTACAAAAATGACATATTTGGAGCTAGCTGGGTAGCTTAGCGGATAAAGAGCCAAGCCTATAGATAGAAGGTCTCAGATACTTCTTATTTCTGTGGCCCTGGGCAAATCCCTTAATCTCAATTGCCTAGCTTTTATCATTCTTGGAACCAATACTTAGTATTGATTCTAAGACAGGGAGAGGTAAGGGTTAAAAATAAAAGATGTATTTGAGGTTCAATTTGTATACCATCCATATGTATATATACATATGGCCTTGTTTAACTTTAACATCATCTTTTGTAGTTTAACGAGCAGGAATCTCTATTTGTACTTTTCTAGGGTTCCAGTCTTCTTGATTCAACATCTTTCTCTCACCCAAATTCACTTGTTCCTTGCCTTTTCCTAGTGCCCAGTACCCCCCCCCCATTTAGCTCTGAGGTAATTTTGCCACCCAAATTCTTGAGACTTGTTATCTAGAAGCACAGAATTCTAGAGCTAGAAGAAGTCTTCAAGATTATCAGGACAGTACCCTTATTTTATAAATGAAGAAGCATAGAGAAGTGACTTATTTAAGGTTACATAGTAAGTGATATGTCCAGGATTTGAACCCAGATCTTCTGACTAGGAATCTAGTACCCTACTATCTATTTGTCTTTGCCCCTTTCTTTATCCAACTCCTAAATATGTCTATCTCTTCATTCCATTAAACTGTTTTTTCAATGCAGAATCACATAATTTCAGAGTTGAAAAGGACCTCAACAGTTATCTAATCCAGTTGATATTGAAAAAGAATTACAAAATACCCAAAGTAATTATCTAGCCTCTGTGTGAAGGCCCTTTAAGGGGAACATACTGTCTCCCAAAATAGGGAGTTTACTGGACTATTTCAAGCCTAAATATGCCTCTGCAATTTCCACTCAATCTTCATACTTCTGCCCATTGGGACCAAGAAGAACAAGTTTTATCCCTCTTTCACAAGACAATCCTTCAAATACTTAAAGGCAACTATATCATGTCTCCCCTGAATCTTTTCTCCTCTAGGCTACATATCCACAATTGTTTCAACCAGTCCTTAAGATGGCCCAAACCAGACTCTTCACCATTTTGCTGGTCCCCTGTTCTATCAATGTCCTTCCAGATAAGTAGAAGCCAGACCTCTTCATTCAATTGTAAGCTCCTTGAGGGCAGTCTGACCTTTACCTTTCTTTGTATCTCCAGAGCTTAGCTCAGTACCTAACAAAGCCTGAAGATGCTTAATAAATATTTATTGACAGTACTTCTGATGTGGTTTGACTCAGGCAGATTACAGCACTACTATCATCTCCTTTCTTGGAAGCTTTGCCCTTCTTAATGCAGCCCAAAATAGCATTAGCTTTTTTGGCTACATATCACACTGTTGATTCATATTGAGCCTGCAATCCATTTAAACCCCCCTGATCTTTTCCAAACTGCTGGCTAATCATACCTCCCCCAACTTGTACTTGTGAAGTCAATTTTCTGAACCCAAGAGCAAGGTTTACAGTTACCCCACTACGATTTCAACTTCTTAGATGTGGCCCAGCTCTTTAGCCTGAGAATTTCTTGTACTCTGTCATCTAGTATGGTAGCTATCCCTCCTCCTAGTTTTATTGGGGAAGACATAAATGTCACCTGCCAATTTGTTATGTAATCTCTGCCTTTATCTAAGTCATTGATAAAAAATGTTAACTAGAACAAGTAGAACAAGGCCGAGCACAAACACCTAGGAAATGCTATTGGAGGACTCCTTCCAAAATCTTATCAAACCCTTAAGACTATTTGGGGGAAGAGGGGTCTGTCCAGTCAATGAGTTGTGAATTCATTTTGTCTCATCATAATTGTCTTATCATTTGTATTTCTCTAGCACTCTGTTTATCTTCCAACCCCTCAATCTCTCCCAAGTCTGATTCTTCTCTTTCCCCTCCTTTGTTTTCCCTTCATGTACTATTCTTCATGGCCAATCCTCATTCCTAATAATAGATCATCCTCCTATTTCTGACTTATGTCTCCCTCTATTATCTGTAATCTGTCTACCCCTGCTCCCTGCCAAGACATCTGTTTTCTTCTCTATTTCTCTGACTTGGTTTCCCCTAGCCACATCTACCCTTTTGCTTATTATAATCTCTGACCTTGGACTCCTCCTGCCTCAGGGCTTGTCACTGCCTGACTGGCTCTGCTATTGGCAGGCCTGTCCCCCACTGAGCCTGTTTTCTCAACCCCTCTGTCTGCTCCCATTACATCAGCAGAATCATTCACTCTTAACTCTTCCTTTATGATACTGGTGTCATGTATATTGGGCTCCCCTGGGGTCAGAAGGACTGTCTCCATCATTTGTGGGGCAGGCACAAAAATAGTCCAGAGAGGAGAGCTAATGAGATTTGATGTCATGGTCACGTCCCTCTCCTTTATCTCCAGGGACCTGTCTCTTCTTCTACCTCAATATTCCCAACCTCTGCTTCTTGTGGTGCCCTCTCTTCAGTCCTTGACTCCCTCAAATATTCCTGTTTCCTCTCTTTAAATATCTTTCTCTATTTCTTCTAGCTTTCGGATCATCTTTCTCCATCCCCCACACAACCAAGTTAAGTCAACCTCAGGAGCATGGACTCTGTATGGTCTCTATTCCCCAGAAGCAGCAATTTGGTATCAGTTTGGGCAAAGTTGGTGAAGTAAGCAAGAGTACACTTGGTGATGTGGGGGAAGGCAGGGTTGACAGGTAAAGAGAGCAAAGATGATACCAGTAATTACAAAGGTCTAATCACAAGAACTCTGTTGAGATCTGGATGCATAAGCTGATTTTTTTCTCTAGAGGACATGAACCACAAGGTTGACAGGAATTGACAGGCAACAAAGGACAAATCATTGATCCAGCCCAAGGACAGAGTGTTATTGAGAGGCTGGGGGTGTTGGGGGAAATCTATACTAGTGGGAATAGGGACACATGGGGCAGGCCTGCCTGAGGGCTGAAGCCACATCCCCAAGTTCCCCCACCCCTAGAACCTTTCAATAGTTATAATCCTGAGCTTTGGTCACAGCTTCCAGAAGCATCTGTCCTTTGCTTCAATGAGATTCTATTTCTCTCCAATCCAGTCAACCCCTATTTGAGACCAGCTGAATCAGTGGTAAACTGGGGTCTCTACAGAAGAGCTGCCAAAGAGGAGAAGCATGGATCTTTGCAAGGAAGGATTTGTGGGGAGAAGCAGTCCAGACTCTTGGATTTCCTACAAGGGTAAAGTCCCAAAGAAGGAGAGGATGGATCCTAGCCCTTTTTATCAACCAAAACTGGCTCTTTCTGTTCAGGCTGATTCAGTATGGGAAGCCATAAGTCATCCATGGGCTGGGACTCCTTTGATCCCACTCCACAAGGAATCCTGAGGCTGAGATCACTAAACCTGGGGCAGGTGAGGGGGGAATTATGGATTAGACATTTTAAAAAGATTGGGTCACTTTTGTTTTAGGTGCCTGGGGAACAAATGGGATAAAAGTGGCTTGCATAAATGGCACAAAGAGGGAAAGAGATGAAAAAATGGGGCAAGATGGGGAAAGGAGTTAAGCATTGCCTAGAAGGTTTGTCTGTACTACCTAGGGCATGAGGCCAGGCAAGCAGAAATCAATGGAATTGGTCAGGTACTTGTGGAATTGACCTCAACAGCCTTATAGGTATAAAAGTGGAAGGTTCTATTAGGGAATAGCTACTTGAACTTGTGTTCAACTGTGGAGGCAAAGCAAGGTTTACCAAAGACTAGGGATGCCCAAGGGGTTTAAAGTCGGGGGGGAGAAGATCCAAGGTGATAAATTGTTGACATTGCTGATCTATCACGTATCTTGGAAAGTAAGAGGCTCTCTGGCCCAAGTTGCTAGGAGTAGCACATGGATGTGGAGCCTGTCCAGGCATATTTTCCTAGTCAATTTAACCAGCCATTGTGAAAGTCAAGGGCATTGGGAGGACAGAGGCACAGATGGGGAAGGTACTGAGGGAAAATGAATAGGAGGTGGGAGAAATGAGAAAAGCACAGGGTCTAGTAGCGATCTATAACCCATTCTCTCATTGGCCATGTTTGGACTCTTTAATTTTTCATCTTTGACTACTCCCTGTAGGCAGAAATGAAGAGGGATACCAGGAGCCTTCTCTTTTTTTTTTTGATAGCTTTGTTTCTTAGGCTCCCTACTTCTGTGTGATATGTTTGATATTAGGTTGTTTGATTGGGAATCAACTAAATGTCAAACATATTCTTACAGCGGTTGGGTAATTCAGCACCACTAAGATCTCATCTTTTCTCCCATTCCCTCTTCCTCCTCCCCCAACCAGTTCTTTAGAAAACCAGCAGCTATAGATAAAGGAACTTTGACAGGATCCAATGGGGGGGGGGCAGAGTTATGAAAGCTGAAACTTAGGGATCTAGCCTTCCTGTAAACTGAACCTTATGCTAGAAAAGACTTTTCCTCGTCCTCTCATCTCTGATTTTTCTTCTTCTTCATCTCCCCTGTCTTCATCCTTTCCCCAATCCTTATTCAGATCCTTCCTCAACACCCATTATTTCCTGGTTTTGAATTTTCCTATTCTTCATTCCCAGACTTGCCATTGTTAACATTTTTACTTGACACCCCATAAGCTGGATTCCTTGGTACCTTCTCTCTGAATCAGGTGGTATTTTAGAGATGCAGTGAATAGAGTGCAGGGCAGGAAGACCCGAGCTCAAAACCCTCTTCAGACACTTATTGGATGTGTGATCCTGGGCAAGACGTTTAACCTCTGTCTAATTCAGTTCCCTTAGCTGTAAAATTGGGATAATAACAGCACCTACTTTGTAGGATTATTATTGTAAGAATCAAATGAAATTATATTTATAAAGTGTTTGGCACATAAGAGGAATTATATAAATGCTTTTTGCCTTCCCAACTTTTTAAATCTGCCTTCTTTGGATGACTAAAAACTCCCAGGGATGGCTATCACATCTGCCTTATCTCCCTAACCCTAAATCCCATACCCTCTATGCTGCCAAGCTGGAAAGAAATATCTGATTACTGCACCAAATTTCACCCATTATAAAATTTAAGTCATATGTCAGGCCACATACTATTCACCCTTCTCCCTACCACTAGCTCTGATGTCTCTGAGCAGTGCCCACCTCCCTTTCTGGTGCACACATTGGTGCCAGAGCTCTGGGGTCATCAGCCACCTGTCAGTAACCAAGCCCCGAGTTAATCCAGGGAGGGAGGGAAGAATGATGAGGATTGGAGGAAGGGGAAAGAAGGTAAGCAACAGGGAGACAACAACCTTGAGCATTGTACTTTGGAGGGTGGCAAGAACTCTATTTAAAGATCCAAAACCACATGTGGAAAATTGAAACTTGGATCTTTCTCTCAGCTTCTCTACCACCTACCCCTCACAAATCTCCCTTATTCAGTCACCTTAGAATGGCCTCCCAGGTCTAACTCTGATTCTTCTACCCAGAAGCCCCCCTTTTACTTAATCCTTATAGTCTGAGGAAGGAAAAGTATAGTTTGGATCCCTCTTTAATAACTAGAAATGCCTAAAATAGCCCAACAATTTTGTGATGAGGAGGAATCATCAGTGATCTTCCCCTCTTCCATTCCCCAAACTCATTAGATCCAAAAATAAAAGGACAATAATCACTTAGTGGGATCTGACTAGTATAAAGTTCAGATTAAGTCAAATGGTAGAAGGGGAAAGCAGATCCCTAATAACATGTCAAAAACTAGGACCTTCTAGGTCCCTGAAATCTATGTCTTTCTCTCTCTTTCAGAGCATTCTACTTTTTTCTTAACCCTTATTAGGTTTCCCAACTGAAAGAGTACGAAAAAAAATTCATGTTGATAGAAGTATCCCTCCCCCACTTTCTATTGTCTAAATCTAGCCTTCAGCTGTTTCCAAATTTCTCTAAGTGATGTCAGTTCATCAGTGTCTTCCTCCCCATAGGAGGTCAATTTTAGGGATGTGGGGGATTGAACAGGGCCATATTGGGATGGAGGGGTGGAGCTAGAGTCCTCAAGATAAAAGCTCAGTTCTAGGGATGGCCAGTAACACAGGCAGAAGCCCCTCAACACTTGTTCCAGTCCCTACCACTCATAACTAATCCCAATGATGGAGGCCATCAAGAAAAAGATGCAAATGCTGAAGTTGGACAAGGAGAATGCCTTGGACCGGGCAGAGCAGGCGGAGGCTGAACAGAAACAGGCAGAGGATCGAAGCAAGCAGGTATGGGCTGGAATTTATTTTTAATATCTACATGGGGCTGAGGGAGGGCTCTAGGGAGAAAGTGAATAAGAAAGGAAAGTAACAGGCAGAAAGGACAAATGACTTTCAGGGAGAAACAGTCCTATTGGGGGCAATACTGGCCAGTTCCCAAAAGAAGGATATCTGTGTAGTTTGCTTTGTCTGCCTATGACCTTGAACTAGATAAACCAGTCACTGAAACTTTCTGAGCCTCTGTTTATCCATTAATAATAATAATGAGAATAGTGGTACAATAGTAGCAATTATGTAGTGCCTCCTATGTGTCAGGTACTATCACTTTCCTAAAGAATTCATCTGACCCTGGAGACTGGGATAGAATACAGTACCTCAATGCCCTGTGAATACCTGGGCTTCTTTAGCCATCAAGTCTCTGAAATAAAAAACTCAGGGGAGATTAAACATCTCAGGTATTGGGCTATAGGAGGCCCTATGGGAAGGACAAAGAACGGGGAACTAATTGATGGAGGCATTTCCCTGAGGCTGCTAAGACAGAGGTTGGACAAGGATCTAGGAATCCAGGAACAAATCAGACTATAATTCTGGTTTATGGATTACTTTTTGGGATCTCTCACAGTTGGAAGATGAGCTGGCAGCTATGCAGAAGAAGTTGAAGGGAACAGAGGACGAACTGGACAAGTATTCAGAGGCCCTGAAGGATGCCCAGGAGAAGCTGGAACTAGCTGAGAAGAAGGCAGCAGATGTATGTATTAGGTAGATTGGGCAGGGGGTGGGAATAGGACTTGCACAAACATACATGATCAACTATATTATGTACTGAAACCTACAACCTATGAAAACTTGTGAGCACACTAAATATAAATAGTATTTTTGTGTTCACAAATTCTCAAAAATACTCACAAATTCATACTTAAAAACATACTTGTGAACTCACATATGAGTAAAACCATGTAATGAGTTACATAGGCATATATTTTCTTTCTCACAGTGCTACCTTGGTCAAGACTTTTCCATTTTATTGTCTGTTCATCAACCCATCTATTTTCTTAGCCCTCCTCTAGAGTAGGTAACAGATTGTTACAGAACTTCCAAGCCCTAATTGGGCTTCACCTTTTTCTACCTCAGGACTGCCTTTATATTCTACTTGATCTTATTTTCTTTCTAGGATAAGGTGCCTATCTCTTGGACCATCCAGTTCCATTAGTTGATCCTCATACCTTCCAGGAGGCCACTCCCTCCCCCACAAAGGAAGGGTTCTGTAGAGGGAGGGAACTCAAAACCCATCTGACATGACTCATTTCACCACCTTCTGTCCTCATACCCTAAGCTCCTGGCTTTTGTGATGAGGGTCTGGCATGCAGATGTGTATTAATAGGACATTTCTCATCTTCCTACCAACTAAACCCAGCTTGGGTTTCACACTGGAACAAAGAAATAGGTCATATTACCCCTGTCCGGCATAGGCTTATTATACCCTGGACAATTAGGGCATCTGTGCTTATGTCACTAAGATGCCACTGGGGGCAGTACCTAGAAGAAACACGGGTAATATCCAAAGAAAATAATATAGCAGGGACCAAGGGAGAAATCTAGGTAGGACACAAAAGTAACATACAAGTGTTACTTCAGTGATCCTGCTATATAACCTCTAGCAAAATACTAAATTTCTCCAAACCTGTTTAATCTTTTCCCTCTTGACATTATCTGACAACCAACTGGTTTCCTCCAATCCCCCATTTCTAAGGTTATTCTCACCACAAATGAGAAAAGTCTTTTGAGGCCAATAGATGGGGAAGCCATTTGAAGCCTTTGCAAGAAAAGCAGGATAAGAAATGTATTCAAGTTCCTCAGTTTGAATGAGATATGCCGTCAATTTTCAATCATCCATATTCTTTTTGTGATGGATTGGTCTAGATAACCACCGATGTCCTATCCAACTCTCAAATTCTGTGATTCTGTAATACCAAAAGATAGAAGGTACATGGATAATGTTTTGTTTTGTTTAAAAAAGGATAATGTCCAAATCATATCTATTTGGCTTTGAAGTGTAACTAAAAGTAGTCTTACTCTAATTCAAATACTTCAAACATTCACCTCCTCTTTAGAGTTGGTTCTAATCCCTCTCTTCTCTTTTTCACATTATCAAACATTCTATGATTAAGGGGAAAATTGGACCAGAGGAAAAATACAGAGTAGACCAACCACTGGGAGTATTGACATTGCAAAGTATGTATAATCTGGAGTTTCCTAGAATTTTATCATCTAATTGATGATATCTAGATGGTAAACCCTTCAAAGAAAAAAACTGCACAGAATTATAGAAACTAAGACTTGGAGTGGAGCGTGGTAGGTATCATATCCAACCCATATTTGAAAAGAATCCACGCTCCAGAGCATGCCTCTAAGGCCTCCAAGGAGAAAGGTCACTACCTCTCAAGATAGTCCATTCTACTTTGGAACAGTTCTAAATGTCAGAAAATGTTTTTCCTGTAATCAAGCCTAAACTCACCTCCAAAAGGAATACAACTCCAGGATACAGGCCACAGAGCAGTTAGTTTCTAAGAGCTGGGGCCACTTCTATTCACTCCCTTTTTAAAAAGATTAAAAAACTAATGACTATGTTATAATGACTCTCTGGGCAAACCATCAATTTTTCTTGCATGCTGTTCTATCTTGGGCAATTCTGGGGAAATTTTGATCAGGTTTCTACAGACCTTGTATGTAGAAAGGAAGGGATTAGGGATTGATGAGTTATTAACAGGTTAGTAAGGTTTTGGGGACCACAGAAAACCAAATCTTTTCAGGTAATAACTATTATGGAAGAAATCTGGTCTTTTAGAGATTCATAGCAGGAATAGCAGGCTTGGTGGCAAGGTTATTAGGATTGTATATTTTGGGAAGAGTAAATACATGTAATCTGAGATTTGCAGAGTGGGGCACAGATATTCAAGCTATTAGTCTTACAAAGGGAAGTTAGGAACATTTCTAAGAAATGAATTGTTCTCCATTAGGTTTTATATATATATATATATATATATACATATACATAAACTGCAACCCACTGGCCTATAAGGTATTATCATCATCAGAACTCATTTCATATAGCTCTTTAAAGTTTATAAAGCACTCTATACAGTCTCATGAGTCTCATCACCACCTCACAAATAAACCTCTCTATATTGATCCAACTAATGAAAAGTTATATAAATAATAATTCCTGGTTCTATAATGTAATAACTCCATTCTACATTACAGTATTTGTTGACCCTTGTAGGATTTAAAATAAAGTCATTCTTGACTTGAGTAATTAATTTTGGTGACCACATTTCTCATAATTTTAGTCCAACCTTTAATTTTTAACCCTTATACCCTTATAACAACTCTGTGGAGTAGGAAAAGCATTTTCTTCATTTTAGACACTAGAAAACTAAGACTTAGAGAAGTTTAATTGCTAGATTAAGGTGACCGAACCATTGAATGGAAGCTAGAACTCCCAGTTTTAAGGTTAATATTCTTTCTGCTATAATACATAGCCTCTCTCTGTGATCAAGTCGAACATGACTGAATTGTAATCCAGACATACCTTAGCCTCTATCTCTTCCCAACAAGCATTCTTAGAGATAAGGACCTAAGAAACAGGAGAGGAAGGATCACAGATTTGGAACTGTAAGAGACCTTACAGATGATCAAGTCCAATCTTCTCATTTTACAGATAAAAGAAACTGAAAGCCAGAAAGGTCAAGTGAAAGAGAAGTAGGTTAGATGCAAAATAGGAGAGTCTACAATTGGCCTGCACCTAAGGGAAAAGGCATCTTGCAACCTAAGGAGTGAGAGGGAGGTGGAGAAGAGGTTTGGCTTTTGTGATGATAAAGAGTTATTGGTAATGGGGAGAGGTGAGAGAGATTGAGTAAGAGGAAATAGGTTGTGTGGTCAAATCTTCATGGCAGGCAGCATAGCCCAGTGGAAAAATTGTTGAACTTTGAATTCCAGCACTTGAGAATTTGATCCCAGATTGGGCCCTATGTGACTTTGGTCATTTAACTTTTCTAGGCCTGAGTTTTGTCATCTGTAAAATGAAGGTGATCTTCTAAGGTCCTTTTCAGTTCTAGATCTGTGATCCTATGACTTAACATCATCAATATAATCTTTTTTTCTGAGTTTTTTGGGAGAAGTGTATTAGATCCTATACAAAGGAATTTAGAACTTAATCCCTGCTCTCTAGGGAATTACATAAAGACCAGAGAAAAAATGAATAGGCAAAGATCAAAGAATATGGTTTAACAATAATGAAAATGGCTAGGTCTGATCAGAAGGCAAAGAGTTGTTGAGATAGAAGTTGTGATAGGGAAAGTGAGGGAAGCAGGAAACTTTTATAGGAATAGTATGTTTAAATAATATCGGGTTTTAGTTATACTGGAAAGCCTTGCTGGGGAAAGTGGGATTTTTCAGGCACTCTTTTGACAAAGAGTAGAGGTTTGGAAAAATCAGTATCAAACTTTATATGTTGACTAGGCTCTTTGTATTCAAGATAGAAACAGTAGTTTTTTAGTGAAAATGTGTAAAAAGGGAACATGGTTTAGGACAAAATGTTATAGCACTGTCCTTTTAGGGAGTAAAGAATAAGGAGGGAAAATTGAGGGACTGGGAGAGATTCTGGGCCAATACTAGTATCTGCCAATGTACTACTATTGGTCTCCAGGAAAACAATAGCACATGACTCTCTTGCTTCCCAACCATCATAATTTTAAGGGCTTTAAGGAGCCAATTCACCTGTTCTTCAGAATTATGTGGAGATTATCTGTTCAAATATACCAACCTAAAGAATGTAGTGGTCCTAAAGAGATATCAGAGACATCTCAACTCACCCCTAGTTTGTGCATGATGGGAAAGGTTTTTTGGATTTGTCTTGGCCTTGGGAAGAGAGGTTTTTAAAAAATAGCATAATAGTGCCCCCTGCTGACTGTCACTCAATTTATAAATAATTACAAATGTAGCATAACCAAAAAATACATACAAAATAAGAAATTTACTCATAAACCATAAAACAAATTGAAGCTTTCATCCACAAACCAAAAATGATGTAAAATTCTTTCATTATCTGCTTCCAAGGATGCAGTGGGCCAAGGACACAAGTGATATAGAACAGACAATTCCCAGGACTAGTTAGGATTTCCTGTAATTCAGATCACTACTGAATCTGTTGCTCTATCTCTGCCTTGGAAGAAATATAAAAGGACAGGCTACCACTTAGGAGGCTGGGCAAATATCCAACTGTCTTCTGGAAAAGTTCCACTTGCAGGAAAGGCCTCTTGAGAAATCTTTATTGTGACACACCAAGAACTTGGTACTTGAAGAAACAGGTATGTATCATGTCTTCTGCCATCCTCAGTGAGTAGGACTTCTACATTCTCTGTATTTGTTCCACTTTAACTTACTAAGACAAGCAAAGGTCCAAAAACCTTACTGCTTCTGAGTGAGAATTTTGAACTGTTAGTAAGTAGGAAAAGAAAAACAGAAAGAGGGGACAATTTAGCTAGTCTTCCTTCAGTTTCTTAGAACTATCTAGGATGTTTAACTAGAATTAGATAGTGCCTATGAAAGGGCTCTCATGTGGACCAAAACTAAAAGGCTAGTTTGAAGTTCAGGCTAGATTTTTTTTTTTTGGCTTAAAATATCCTTTTATTGGTAGGTCTTTGAACACCCAAAATGGCAAGAAAACAAAGCTAAGGCAACTAAAGAATAATCACTATCTCATGTCATCAAAAGGGGGAGCTCATAAAATTTCCCTGATTCTTGTTTTTCTTTGCTCTAGTGTCTTTCAGAATCCTACCACAGGTGGCCATGTGAGTCTGTTTCAATCTTTTAAACATGTCTACCAATGTAACTGGAAACTAAGGTAGTAGTGAAGTTGTTAGTGAATGTGGTACTTAATGCAGTGGGAGTTACTGAAATACAGAAACCACCCCCTTGATTAGTTAGGCTCAACCTCCAGGAAAAGTTGTTTGTCCATTCATGCCATCCCCGGGTCCTTCGGAAAGCCACAGCATGTGTAGGGCTCCCCTCTGAAAGCAGTGAGGAACCTTCCTCTTCTTCCAGGACAGGGAGAGCGGGAACGGGTAGGGTGGCGGGCAGGCCAGTCTATGGGAACAACTCCTATTTTCTCACACACCCCACCCCCACACCCCTGTGCTCTATGTAGAGACATGAACGTTAACAATAACATTAACAATAAGGACAAATATCCGGAGTAAGTAACCCCGCTTCCAATCTGTATCTTTATAAGTGGTTCGGAGAAGGTGATAACATTTCTATGGCACTTTAGGGTTTACAAAGCGCTTCTCACACACGTAAGCAAGTTCTCCTTTGCTGATCCGATCATCTCTCGGGATACCTGAGGCTTCGGGGGCTCTCCCTCGTGGCAGTTTGGTTCCTCCCGGCCTGAGCTGCCCCATGGTCGGTCAGCTGCTGCCCAGGACCATGGCAGGGGAAGGGGAAGGGGAAGGGGCAGGGGAAGGGGAAGGGGCAGGGACAGGGGCAGGGTCCGGCTGGGACACTCGGAGAGCTGATCGGCGGCTCTCTCTGGAGGTGGAGGGAGAGGATGACTCCTTTTGTTAGGATTCAGTTAGGGTCAAAGAGCGCCCGGGTGGCGAGTTGGCTGGGAGGGGTCCAGCTTTGTGGAGCGTCACGGGAGGTTCAGAGCCCTGCGCGTGGCGGGGCCGGCCATTGTGGGAAGCGGGCCAGGCCCGAGAGGCTCCGACCCGGCTGCGCCTTCCGGTTACCATGGTAGCGGCCCCCTCCCGCTCACAGCATGGGAGGCGGGGGGGAGGGGTCAAGGGGGCAGTCAGTCAGCTAGTCAGTCTTCGGGGTCTACACACAAGCCCCGCCCCTCGCTCCCCCACCCGTCTCCCTCCCAGCCCCGCTGCCTTCCCGCCCGGTTGGCGGAGGGAGGGGAGAAGGGGAGCGGGGCCGTCGTCACATCCGGACGGAGTGGGCGAGTTCCGGTATTTCAGGGCGGAGCAGGCGGAAGTAGGGCTGAGAAGCGGCAGCAGCACCGAGCGGAGGAGGTAGCAGCCGGAGCGGGAGCCGGAACGGGGCGGGCACCATGGCTGGTATCACCACCATCGAGGCGGTGAAGCGCAAGATTCAGGTTCTGCAGCAGCAGGCCGATGACGCCGAGGAGAGGGCCGAGCGTCTCCAGCGGGAGGTGGAGGGGGAGAAGCGGGCCCGGGAACAGGTACCCAGACAGGCCTGGCCGGGGCGGGGCCGGGCGAGGGGACTGGAGGGATCTGGGACCCTGGACTTTGAACGTCGATATGCCAAGACCAGAGGAGGCCGGCTACTTAAGAGATGGGCATCCGACTTTTGGGGGACTAATAATTAGACTGGATCAGGTCGACGAAGGGTGGTGAACTTGGTCCCAAGAGTGGACAGACGGGGCCGCCTGAGTAGGAGTCCTCCATCTCCGAAGCCCCGGGAGGGGTGCACGACCGCTGGGTGGGTGGGGGCCCGGGGTGTGGCTTCTCCCCTCCCCACTTCGGTCCAGGCTCATTCATTCATTCCCGAGGAGCTGGGGCGCGGTCGGGGGAGGGGCTTTTCTGCTCTCCCCCTTCCTTTGCTTGCGAGGGGACCTTGTGGGCTGGTAAGCAAAGCCCCGAAGCGGTTTCCCCGCGGTGGGGGGGGCAGGGCTGAACCCGCCGGGCTGGGTCCCGGGGTGACGGGGCGAAGGGCGACAGGAAAGCCCCCAACTGGGGCCGCTGGCAGCCTTTCCGCTCCCTTTGCCTGCTCAGGAAATGAGGCAGCAATTCGGTTGAGAGGAAATGCGGTACCCCCCTCCTCCCCGCCCAGAGGATGGGGCTTGCAACGCCTCCCATCCTTTCTCCTGCGGTCCTTTTCCCCCAGCCCCGCCCCCTGCCTCTTTTCCTTACCGGGGACTAATCTACTAGCCAAGAGGGAGGCAGGAGGGGAACTGGAGGTTCAACCTCCTTTCTTTTGTTGATTGTCATTGTGGGAGCTTGCTTAGCTTGGAAGACAGAAACCTCTGCTAATGTCAAGTCTTTGTTGAAGCAAGATCTCTGCACGCAGAACCTGTTAAGAGCACTTCCTCCATACTGAACTGATAAGCAAGTATGTGTATGCAGAGGGGCATCAGATAGGTTTCTAGCTTCTGCTAGAAATTCTGTTGGCATGAGGTCTGATGAACTACTAGTGACATGACTTCCGAGTCTACTTTGGAATCTTTTCTTCCCTTGGTACTTCTACAGTGTGGTTTGGGCCCTTGAAATCTCCAACTATAATTTGGAATATTTTATGATGACTATTGGTAAGATATTTATGAAAGTGCTTTCTACTTAGAAGTGATGAGAGAAAGCAACTTGCAAGACAGGCTAACTGGAGTATAATACAATTTTGGGATATCTGGCTCTGAATATTGAAGAAAAAAAGATGTACTGGTGTCTTGTGGAGAATAATACAGGCAGTTAGAGAGGGACTGATTGGCTTAATGGTTTTAATATTTGATGGAATATGTACCCAGAGAGAAAAACCATGTTTTGTTAGTGCTTTTAGTTAGTTCCTCTTAGTCAAGTCAAGGTCAGCTTTCTTCTGGTTCCTGGTTTAGGGTCTCCCCAACCCTGAGCTTTTGGGTTTGGGAGGTAAGAGTTAAAGAAAGGAGCTAGTTGGGATAGGAATGTTGATGGTGGGGCTGGACAGTTGAACTGTGTACTTAGCAAAAATCTGAATCCCTTCCCCTCCTAATAGGTACCATAACCTTATTAATAAATTCAAATAAGTACTCTTGAGCTGTGGCAAGATGGTATTCAACTTTGAAGGGAAGTCTTCCACTTTTTCTCCCTTTATTTGATAATTCTACCCTTAAATGAATGGCTGGTAGGGCCCTCCTAACCCACCATGTGTTTGAGCCTCTTTATAAATGAATTCCATATCATGGGAGAAGATCTTCAATGGAGACTGATGAAAAGTATTATTGTTCTTCATGACTGGTCTCTGAATAAGTTGAGCAGCTTTGACCTACCTCCTTTTTTTTTTTTTTTTTTTAACTCAATTCAGGACTAACCTTGGAGTCTTGGGGTGCTTAGGGAGTAGCTGTAGATTAATGCTTCTCAATCAAGGGGAGCCTGCCAAACCCGATTTATTACCCTGAGGACTAGTGAGGAAGTCTTCAAAAAGGGGAAGTAGGCTAATGTCTCTGTGTAATGAGAGTCTTCCCCCTCTCCAGCTCAGGGGAATCCAATAATTACTTTCTTGCACCTTTTCTAGAACATCCTGGAGTATGGATTTGTAGGCTGACTTCTCCCCCTCCCTTTCTCCTGCATAGCACACTCAAGTGTGTTACTGGGAATTGTCATTTAAGTTTTCCTTTTTTTCCCCTTTGTTTTTGGTTGTTCATTTTTGTCAACTATCCTAGAGCCATCCTCTAGTTAGGTTGGGTAGAGCGGAGAAAGCAGTTTAGTGATGTGATCTCAGGATCATTGGTGATTGACATTCATAATGAAGGCAACCTGGTAATAACATTTTCAATTTTTCATTTAACATTGCATTACAGCCTTAAAGGAAACAAGGTAATAATATGTGAAATCTCAGCTATCCTTTTGTGTTTTGTCCCTGTGCCTACCCTCTTAGGTTTTGGGGAGTTTTGTTGATATTTGGCTGCCTTCCTAGATGAGTTCTGTTAAAAGCTAGTGAATGGACTCCCAACAACACTTGTCAGAGGCTAGCCTTCACCTCCAATTCCAGAACTTCATGGGATTGGGGGAAGGAGGAGGTTAAGACCATATTTTATGGCAGATTCTCTGGAGCCTCCTGAGCCCAGACATAGCTCTGACCTTTTTTGGCTCAAATCCTCGCCCCAAACACCAAAACTCACACATACACTTTGGGGAGGAGCCAAGAGCCCTTTGCTCTGAATGCCTTAGCCTTGTCTCCACCTTTGTTTACACTGGAGCCTAGTACTTCCCTGCCATCCCTTTTAAAATGGAAACTTAAATTTCCTCAAGGGCACCATATCTCCCCTGTTAGATAAATATGAACACGATGAACTGGACCCTTACTTGGGGATCCTGCATAACTCTTCTGTTATTCTTTCCTTTTGAATGTTGGCAAGTTTTCTCTAAAAAGAGAGAACCTAGAGTAGCAGGTGTGGATTAATTTCCCTCCTTGCTCTTATCCCAACTTTTGGAGCATCAGTTGCTCCAGCAATCTCTTGGCTTAAGGACTAAGTGGACTCTAGTGTGCTTGGAGCTGATTTTGGTGGTGATACATTGTGAAAAATTCAAAGGATGTAAAATGACTTGGGTTCAGTTACTAGGACTGGTGACAGTTATTTTAGAAGTGCAACCACATGGACCTCTACTTGGGGGGTTTAGGTTTAGTGGATAGGGAATAATTAACTGGACTAAGGGAGGAGTGGGGTATCAGTGGTGGGGTGGGGTCACCAAGTCCAAAAGATCAAATTCCTATCTGGGGGTAGAAGGGAAAGAAACAAGCATTTATTAAACACCCAATATGTGTCAGGCACTGTGCTAAGAATTAAGATAGAAGAGCCCCTTTCTGTATATCTCCAGTGGCTATATATCCAGTATTTTCTATTCCACTGGATGCAGGAGTTTTTATACCTAATACTCTCTCCCCCTACCATATTATCTCCAGGAGAGGTAGTTGGTTCAGCTCAGTGGATTTCTCTTCTTGATCTGAAATAATAAAAATTATGACATTTTAAAAGTACGAAGGTTTAAACTAGAACCTTAAAAATCTGTTTTCCTCTTTTTATGGATGGGGAAATTAAAGCCAAGAGAAGAGAAGTGACTGTCCCCAGGGGTGTACAAACTAAGTCAGTGATAAAGTTGGAGAACTTGAACCAAGTAATTGGACAGTCAATCTGCATCAGTCTTTCAGCACTCTTTCCCTCCTTTCTTAGGTTGCCTGGTCTGATTGAAAAAGCAGAGTATTCCTAATCTCAAAACACTGATTCAGTAGCTCATTTTTAGAAGAACAACTGCCCTAAGGTGAAGGGATTGGAGTTGTCCCTGAAGATATTCCTGAGGATATTTTCTAGCTTGGATTCTGCCCACCTTGTCATATGTAGGCATCACTGTTTTCTCCTCCCTCTGCAACCTTGCAAAGAATGCTATTGTAAATGCTGGTTTGTGAGAGAAACCGCCCAAGCTAGTTTGTTGTCATGGAAACCTATATACCACTCCACCTCCGTAGATTGATTTTTCCTGCTGCAGAATGAGAGGAACCTTCTTTCCATCTAACGAAGAGCCTGATGCTCTCCCCAGCTGTCCCCAATATTGAGTTCAGTTCTTGGTTTTGAATCTCTTGTTCTCTAGAAAACAGTAATTATGTTGGGAGTGTTTCACAAACCCTCTACTATAAGCCTGGCTTCTTATACTTTGTCCAGTCCAGGCCTTGCAGGGTCCTCCAAGAGAAATATGCTTCCTGGGAGATAATTTCTTCCTTGGAGGGATGTGTGTATGTGTGTGTGTAGTGTTTTTGAATGGTTTGGTTGAGTAAAATGGGTTTTCCTTCAGTTTATTTAAGCAAACTAAATTCTTGATCATATAGTTTGTAACCCACAGGCTAAATATGGTCAATTTAAAATTCTTGTAATACTTTCCACCCCCCAGGAAATAAACCTCTTGCTTGATTGGCATATCACATTAGCATTGCAGCCTTCCCCACCTGGTTTCCTCTAGGCCTCCTATTTTTGGTGTGTTTTGGATTCCAAAGGAACTGATTCTTAGCATGATTGTATTTGGCTGAGCTGTCTCCTTACCCCACCCACCCAGAAAGGTGAGGGGGTGGGGTGGGGAGTAAGGGGAGAGAAAATCAGGACAGCTGTATTCAGGCACAATCTTAGCCAGCTGGGCTGCTGAAGGGAGATCATGTTTACAAGGTGCTTGGATAAGCATCTGAATTAAATGGTGTGCAGGGGAGATTAAATTCTTATACTGTAGTAGCAGCCAGTTTTGCGTGATAACTAGTTAAAGGGTATAGAAAAAAGAAGTCTTAAGAAAAGCTTTGAAAGTTACAGGTTTTGTAACCTTTTTGGAATTATCTTTCCAGTCTTGCCTTCATCATGCCCCTTTTTCTGATGTATGAATGGAACACTTGAAATTTCCTGCAGAAGCTTCCTTAGCCTGACACTCATTTAGGGAAGTGGAGTGGTTTATTATTCTAGCTCCATCTCCCATGTTTTGCAGATCAAACTAAGGCCAAGAGAGGTTGTAACTTATTGGCTATGTGATCTTTGGGAAGTAGTTGAGAACAGTACTCAAATGTAGGTTTCCCAGCTGACTTCAAATTGAGCACTCTTAATATTATACTGAGGCTGAGAAAAAATTGTGAAACTATTAGTAGGTAGGCTTTTTTAGTGGGCTGTTGAAAGGAGAATGTGAGAAGCTTCTCAGAAACAAAGATTCTTTAAGGAAGAGAGTGAAGAATGTGTGGGTAGACATAACATTTCTTCTGCTGCTGTTTTCTTGGTCTCTTGGATATCAACATTAATTTCAGGCAAGCCTGAGGTTCTTTAATTTCTTTCTTTTCCTTGAAAACTTTGAAGAGCAAATGTTAAAGGGTTGGGTAAGGTTAGTATTTAGGAGTGGTTTGGGCCCCTTAACATCTTGGCCCTGACTCTAGAAGCTACTTTGGAAGAGCTTATCATATTTTTTCTGTTATTTAATCTAGAAATAGGTGAAGAATTCAATAAATGTTCTATAGTCATAAAGCAAATTACTAGCTTAATCCAAGCACATAACCCGCTTTTATTAAAGGAGCTCTCAAAATCAGAATTCAGGCCAGGTGGGAGCACTATTTTTCTGGCCCTTTTGAGTTTATGTTTAGGGGAGGGGACTTGACTTGCTGGTCAAGAAGCTGGTTTCTGAAACCAAACCCTTTTCCTGTAGAGAGTATGGCTGGGATGAAGGGGATTTTTGCAGGTACTAAGTGCCAGATAACAAATCTCTACTCAGCAGGGTAGAATTTGGCCTGGCTCAGTTACTCTGGAGCTTTCTTATAATGGTTACCTTATTTGTTGAGTTTTGAGCTTCCAGCCTTTCTCCCCAGTGTCTCCTCCTGCTACAATTTTCTATTCATTTCTGCCTAGGCTGAGGCTGAGGTGGCTTCCTTGAACCGTCGGATCCAGCTGGTGGAGGAGGAGCTGGACCGTGCTCAGGAGCGCCTGGCAACCGCTCTGCAGAAGCTAGAAGAGGCAGAGAAGGCGGCTGATGAGAGTGAGAGGTGAGTTTGGGTGCTTCAGCTGCTCTATGGCTTTCAGTAGCCAAAAGGTTTGCTGCTTTAAATCATTTAAGTTATTTGCCAAATACCTAGTTTTTAAGTTTTCTTTTTCTTCTCTGTTGATGGTTCTTAGTCTTATGTTAGATAAGCAAGCTAAAGGACAAGAAAAAAGGGCTTTTGAATTTTATAACCCTTCAAACAAGTTCTTCCTGGGGATTTCTAAAGTTTGCAGCTAACTTCATGTTTATTATGGCATCTACAAGTTATTCTCCCTAAGTTACAATAAGCCTTTGTTGTTCCATTCTTTTAGCTAATTCTCATCTTTGTCACTTGAAAATAGACATTTGCCCTTTCTAGGTGTAGATTAAATTATAGATTAGATTAAAAAGGAAGCCACTCCTTGAGCCATAAAACTTCAGAGTTCCTGCTTCATTCCCACATGTCTTTCCCTGCCATATTCTCTTTGTAGAGGTATGAAGGTCATTGAAAATCGGGCCCTGAAGGATGAAGAGAAGATGGAGCTGCAAGAAATCCAGCTAAAAGAGGCCAAGCACATCGCGGAGGAAGCAGATAGAAAGTATGAGGAGGTGAGATCCCCATCTGGCTGTGTCTCCAGAACCCTTCCCCTGAGCCCTTTTGGAAGGGGGAGAACAAAGCATGTTGAAGGACAAGAACATTTTGCTTTTCTTCACTGATCCCTGGCTTGGAACTTTGTGTGTAGGTGGCCCGCAAATTGGTGATCATTGAGGGGGACTTAGAGCGCACAGAGGAGCGGGCCGAGCTGGCTGAGTCGTGAGTATCTAACTTCCAAAACCTTATCACAACCATTGATCACTTGTCCTCTGTTATGGTCACTAATGTGAAAGAACCCAGCATTCCCTCAATCTTGTTAAACAAGGCCTTTGGGGTAGGGGATGTCTGGACCTTACTTGAGGGAAAAAATGGGCTCTGAAGAGATGACTATAGGAGACTTGGCTTGTGGAATGGCTTTTGTGTAGAATATTCAAAAGTTAGGAAGTGATGAGTGGGGAGAACACAAGATCTAGAGTCTGCCATCCCAGCCTCAGAAGGGGACAACCATTGTGCTTCCATCCCCCAAGTTGTTGGCATAGAGGGGGAGGGGTGCAGGAGCTCCCATTGTTACTTGTCTTGTTTGCTAATTAAGGACAGGATGAACACTTGTTGCTCCGGGTCTTGTGTAACAAAGTTAGCCCTAACATGGGCATACTTATGCTTCCCACCCATCTCTCCCACCTGTACCCCAAACACAGCATGTTGTGACCATGGTGGTTTGTTTTTTCTCCTTCCTTTTTTTCTTTTGCTCTGCTGCTTGTACTTTTGCTGTGCTTCTTTTTGACCCATCTCCCTCTCCTCCACCTGGCTTGTGCCACCCCCACCCCCACCCACCCCCTTTCTCCTGTGACTACACTAACAGCCGTTGCCGGGAGATGGATGAGCAGATCAGACTGATGGACCAGAACCTGAAGTGTCTGAATGCTGCTGAAGAAAAGGTACTAACTGTTGCGACCACAGAAAGGGTGTGTGTGTCTGTCTGTGTGCATTTGCATATGTGCGTGAATGGTTGGTTTTGTTTTATTTTGCAGCTTCCTCCCCTCCACTGGTTTGTTTGACTAGTCTTCTCATCTCCTCTCTCATGGAATGCTCCATTCTTTCCCACTGACTTGGCATCCTTCACCTTTTCCTTCTTAGCTGCTTTACTGCTTTTCCACAGGGCCTTTCCTTCTCTTGAGGGGCTTGGAGATGGGAGCTGGACATGGGAGCCCATCTCCACCTCAGGCATTGCTATGCCCCGTTCCTGAACATGTCCTATCAGGAGCTTGTCTCTTAGGGGTTCTTCTCTTACTTTAGTCTTCTAGCATACTGGTTCCAGCCTAGAAGGGGCTACTCTCCCCATCTGTGCTGCTAGTAGTGAGGGGGTGGGAAGAGTGGGGCTATTCAGGGTTGTCTTGGCACTTCTCTGCCCTGGTGACTTCTCAACCCTCTCTACCTATAGATTCACATCTGTATGTCTCTCTCCTCTTTGTTTTCTTCTTCCCTTTTCCTCTCCTGCCTTCTTTAAAACATCCACAGTAAGTGTTCTGAGCTGGAGGAGGAGCTGAAGAATGTCACCAACAACCTCAAATCTCTTGAGGCTCAGGCGGAGAAGGTAGGGGCTGGTTCATGAAAGGGACAGGCTTTGGGCCTGGGCCCAGCCCTACCATGTACATCCAGTAAGAGAAACCCTCTTTTTGTGGGGTGGGAGGGCACTCTGTTCAAGACATGGTGGTTGATACTGATCCTTCATGCTCTTTGCATTAAAATTTAAAATAGCTTCCTGCGTATAGAAGGCCAGGACCATGGTTCTTATGAACAGGCAAGGCAACTATCCTTGATCTAAATAGGTCTGTAGGTAATCTTGAGGGCTAGTGAGAGGAGAGGTACAAGGGACTAACTTTCCCCTTTGGCATCAGTGTGAATGACTATGTTTTAAAAGTTCTCTTGACTCTGACTTTCCTTATGAATTGAGGGAGAAAATAAACTTCTTAAAGTTTAGGATATCTAAAAAATACAGTTTTACAAATGAGCCCTAGGACATCAAGACTGTGGATAATGAGGACATGAGATGATTTTAAAAAGAACTTCCTCTACCCACTCCCCCTTACCTCATGAGGCATTAAGTACATTCATTTCCATTGGTTGTTGGTGGGGGAGGAGAGTTAGTACCAATGAGGGTAATTTGATCTAACTACTATTAATTTAATTCTCTTGCAGTATTCTCAAAAAGAAGACAAATATGAAGAGGAGATAAAGATTCTTACTGATAAACTCAAGGAGGTGAGCTGTCATAGAGAACTAAAGTAATACACAGTCTTATTAGCATAGTTCATCTAACTTTGGGGCCCTGAACAGTAGAGAAGCTATGGTAGGGAATAGAGAGCTGACTCAAAAGTTAGGAAGACCCAGGTTCAAGGCTTCCTACTGACCCATCTTAGCTGTGTTACCCTGGAAAAATCCCTGAGGACCCTGGTCAACTTTCGAGGTCTTTAACTTGTTGAATGGTAGGAGGCTTTATCACCAGGACTTCTCTATACTGGTACAATCACAGATGTGGATCCAAGGTGGGGGAGGGATTTCCCTTTTTCATTCAGACTTGCCCATTCCTGGTTCTGATCAGTCTTAACGTCTTCCTCAGGCAGAGACCCGTGCTGAGTTTGCTGAGAGATCGGTAGCCAAGCTGGAAAAGACAATTGATGATTTGGAAGGTATGAAACTTAAGGGATGGAAATAAAGGGCTAGTAGGTGGTGATATTGCTCCCTATATATTCCTTCTGTTTCTGAAGACTTACAGAGAATTATCTGCCTCTCCACCTCTCTCTGGAGACATAGTGAGAACCCAGTACATGTCCTTTGTACTGAGTGACTGGTTTAAGTGTGCAGAGAGGGGATGTAGCTTACTTTCTCCTATTTAATCTAGTCCCAAGATTTCTGCCTTCTACTTTGAAGCTTTGGAGAACCTTGACAGTATCTGTCTCCATTGTAGCCTTTTTGTATGCCCCTAGTTTTTGGGTGGCATTTGAAACCAAACTCTTCCTGTGTGTCAGTGGCTTCAGTGACCAAGTCATCTTTCAAGACTTAATTCCCTATCCAACTGTCCCCCAAAAAGGGAAACTGTGGTTGTGCCCTCCCCCCAAGGCTGAGCAATAAGTAGAGCTTTCTAAGCACTTCCTATCACTAGTTTGATAGCTAGATTTACTCATCAGCCTACTCTGCCTTTAGACTTGAGAACTCTTAAGGTATCTTTCCACTGTGGGCACAGGTTAGGTATATCCCTATTAAAAGGTTGGGAGGGTGAGGAGAGATCACATGCCTGGGATAATGAAGGTAGGCATGCCTGTTGGGCAACATTTTAAGTACTAGCAGGGCATCTTCCTGCTGTAGGCACAGGCTAAGTTATTGAATATCCCTCCTAGGGATAGTGGGTATGCTTTGGAGCAGCATTTTAAATAGTAGCCAAATACCTTTGAGTTCTGTCTCACTCCCAGGGGTTTATTGTTTATTGAATAGAGTAAGGATAGTATCTCCAGGGGGTTACAGTCATAGGAACTTCCCTCAAGGAATGCCCATTCTCAAATTCCAACTTCTACATTTGGTCGGAGAGAGGAAAGAAGAGCCCTGAAGACCTAAGTAGAAGCTGTACCTCTTGGGGAATCAGAGGAATGGCTCCTAGCAGGCTGTTACCCTAGCTGTGGTTCCTGTTCCACAGCCACCCTTTCTTCTTCTCTTTATTGATGATTCCCTCATTCCCTCCACCCCTGGCACATCTCACCTCTGTCCCTTTATTATTTTCTTCGATTCCTGTCTGTGCCTTTCCTCCAGATGAGCTCTATGCCCAGAAACTGAAGTACAAGGCCATTAGCGAGGAACTGGACCACGCCCTCAATGACATGACCTCTATGTAACTATCTGACAGCAGAGTGGGGTTGGGCTTTTGTCTTTGGGAGGACAGGGTGTGCATAGAATGCTGTGCTGTTGTGGTGTCTGTCATTTGGAAACACTAATATCTCCACCCTTACCCTCAGTATTAGAATAAAAGGTGGTGCTGGTTACTGGTTTGGCCAGTGATGAGGCATTGATAAAGCTAAGAGTCCCTCCTTCCCCACCAACAAACTGGGCAGTGGTCCTATTTGTAAAGTATAGACAACATACCTTTTATTCTTGCTGTGTTCCGTTACATTGTCTCTTGTCTTTTGTCTCCTCATGGAGGAAAATACTAAGGCTAATAATGTTTCTCTGTATTACAGATAGAGAAATCAGTCCAGGGAAAGTCCAATCTATAAATGACTTGCTTGGACTTGAGTAGTTCATCCTTATAAAGCAAAAGGCCCCAGACAATTTGTAGTACTTTGTGATCTGGGTCCAAGGGAGACCCAAGTTGTTCTTCTTTAAGACTCTAGCTGAGTCCTAGAAATGAATGGGAAGTAACCAGCACCAGAGAGAGTTGTCTAGGGCCTTTTTCTGTTTGTGGATCCTTGAGTCTAATCTACATCTTTCTCCTTCCTTCCTACTAACTTAAAAAAAGAAGCCAAAAGTCTGGCTATAATTCCTGGTTCCTCTTTTCTTATCCCTATTACTACTCTTTCCTGAATGTACCCTGACTATTGAGAGCCACTCTCATCTGGGGTTTCATTCTCACTTCTCCACACAGATAAGCTCTCTCCGTTTCTGCTCTGTTCCGGATCTGCCCCCTCCGCTCGGGGAAACCGCCCTTCTCTCAGCACCCCCAGCGTCCTGTGCTCTTCCTGGATTCCATTTGGGTGGGCCTGGCTGGTCCCCAGGGGATTGGATGGTGGGGGGAGACTAACTCACAAAGCAATTTATGTATTCAATCCCCTTTCTCCACCCCAAATTAAAATGTTTCCAAGCCGCTGGATGCCTCACTCTGCCCAACTTTTGAGTTCTTGACAAAGATATTGCTGTCTACAGGAAGGAACTGACCTCTTCAGGGTGTGGTTTAGGGAGTAGACGTGGTGGGCTCTCCTTCAATGATGTGTGAAATCAATGCTACTTTTGTGTGTCTTGACTATTCTTTCCTGATATTTAGACATTTTGTTTAGCTACCAGAATGGTTTAATAGTTCAGTGTTCTTAGTGGATTCTGAGAGGATCCTGCTTCTTAAATTGCTAAAGTTGAAAAGACCTTTTTAAGGTCAATCCCTGTTTCCTAGCTCCCAAACCATCTCACCCTTGAGTGTGTCTTCTATCCTGTTCTTGACCTCCATTGAAAAAAAACAAAAAACAAGCACCTTAGAAGTTCTCAACCCCTGTAGTAAAGAGTCTAAACGAGTCAAATATTTGCTTATTCTAGTATTTTCCCTCCTTTTCTCAGTCTATATTGGTTTCTCCTTTAGGAGATAGGACCTTTATATAACTGTTTCTCTTGAAATTCACACTAGAAATCCTATTTAGGGATGACTCTTCCCTTCTCTCCCTCCCTATCAGAATCACCCAGTCAGGCTTCTTCTATCCCAAAAAGGAACCTAGACCTAATATAAACTCAGTGACTTCAGACATACTTCCTTTGCTCTTCACTCTCAGAATGACCCAAGGAAATATTACTGGTATAACTAATACTTTACCAAACACCTACCATGGTGAGGAAAAAATCATAATAAAAGAAAACAAGTCCCTTTCCTTTAATTTGGGAAGGATAAGAAATTCACACAGTTGTCAATAGCAATATCTATAAATTGCTATAGGTGTATAGAGGGAAAAAATTTTTTAGCCAAAATCAGTAGCTTATAATTAGAATTGAGACAGCTTCATGATGAAGTTGGGTAGATTTTTTTGATGGGAGGAGGGTAGGGTAAATAAAACCTTTCAAGCTAAATAAAAAGCATGGAGATGGGAAACCAACATTTGGGTAATGGTGTATGTAAGTAATATTTCTCTGCTCCAACCATATAAGTCTTTAGCAAAACTAGAAGGATAACAGGCCAGACAGATCTGAGGAGATTTACATGGTATGCTAGAGTCTAGACTTTTTGACAGAAATTAGGAACCCACTGGAAATTTTTTAACAGAAGGATGACTTAATATCATATATATGTACATGATATAATATGCATATATCATTTAAGGTGAATGGTATGCATTATTTTCCTTTTATAAATGGACAAACTCTTAGGTTCAGGGTTTGACTTAGCTTAGTGTTACATAGCTAACAGGTATCCATACCTAGAATCCAGTTCTTGTGACTGGCCCCAGACCTCACAAAAATTGTGGTGTGTTATGACTGGCCTGTCAGGACAGATTAGAAGTAGAGAAAAGGGGAATGGAGGGGGAGGGGAAAACCCCTTGGGAAAGTTTAGTTAAGTGGTAATAAAAGACTGAACTTAGATGATGGGAGTGGGAAAGGGATAGTGTAGACAGGAAATTGTGAGCTTTTGAACTTGGGTAACAGCAATAACACCAACAGGAAAGTCATTCTGTAGCAGAAAGATAAATGTAAGAAGACACTAGATGCTGGAGCTGCCTCCTCATAGAGAATGAAGGCTTTGAATACAAAGTCATAGAACTTGAGAATTAAAGACTAAGGACAGAATTTGGGGAGAATGACTTGACTCCATTTGTAGGAGAGGAAGAAAGGGGAAAGGAAGAGTTAGCAGTGTTGGGATAATAGAGTGTTAAGGAACCCAAGGAGCAAGAGGATGTTGATCTAGAGTTGAAATGCTACCAGAGCCTGGATAAAAGGAATAAGGGAAAGCTATTGAGTTAGGCTAAAAAATTATTTAGTGAGTGGTAAAGGTAGAAAGCAGGTTACAAAGAACTGAGTAAAATGTGATGAAATGCGATATAGTGACTTCAGTTTTGGGAGTCACAATTTAAGAAGATTGATAACTGCCTTATATGGGTCAGTGTGAAAGAAAGATTAGATTTGTTCTTTTGTCCCCAGAACATAGAATGAAATGGGGAAGTCTCAGGGCTTTTTTCCCCTCAATTAAAAAGAAAGTTTCCTAATACAACAGAGCCCCCAATCTAAGGTTCTCCTTTCCAGGATTTTCCATTTTCTGGGTCATTCTCAGAAGTCCTATCTCCTTCTACTTTCACTTTCACTTTTAGTCACTTTTACTTTCTTTTTAAGAGAGTTTTTGTTTTTGAGGAGGTGAGAAAAGTCTGAAGAGCTAAGGGGAAGGATTAGGGATAAAGAGCATATACATATATATATATAGTCAGCTGGAAGTTCACTGATAGAACACAGTTTTAGCTATCAGTGGTATGTTTTGGAATATATAGTCCTCAGATACTGGCACCCTACTGTAATTAGAAATTGTCCAAGGAAGAAATGAACTATTTATAGAGGGAAAAGGAGGAAATTGTGGGCCCTTCTCTGTAGGACTGTGGTGAAGGGCAGACTTACTCCTAGTTAGGAATATTTTAGAATGGATTCTCAGTTTGCATGAAGGTTGGATCAGATGGCTTCTGAAATTCCTTTCAAGTTCAAGATCATGATCATGACTACTGTTCTTGAAGTTTGACATGATAGAGAAATTGGTATTTGCTAACATGGTCAATATTTATTTAAGATGGGGCTGCTAATTATTAGCACAGTAGCTAGAGCACCAGGCCTGGAGTTGGGAGGACCTGGGTTCAGATTTAGCCTCAGGTACATGTTAGCTGTATGACCTTGGGCAATTCACTTAACCCCAATTCCCTAATAGTCCTTGCCAAATTTATGTTTTAGAATTGAGATTAAGACAGAAGGTAAGAGTTAAAAAAACAATTTAAAAGACCCAGCACAGAACCACAAGAAAGGAAGAAATAATAGATAATATAAAGTAAGAGAAGAACTTAACTAATAGATTACTGAGGCAAAAGAAGAATATCTTGAAAAGGAGTAATCATTTCCTTTGAAAGCAAGTGGAGCATGTAAGCTGGAGTTTTACCTTAATCTCAATGAAGTATGGAAGTTAGAGTTGGAGGTTAAGATTTGAAAAAGCCTCAGGCTTCCCCCCTATCCATATTAACCAAGGTACAGGTGACCACAAGAAATGGTAAGTTGAACAGTGTAAATCTAAACTTGAGGAAAGATGAGCTTTAACGATTTAATATTTCCTACCCTTTCTCTGCCTCAAGAATAAGCTGTTCTTACTCTAGTAGGGTGCCCCCAAATTAAAATGCTTTTATCACTTGCTGATCCCAATGACAAAGGGTATGATATTTTTAAGCCACTCTGAACTGTTCAGTTTGCCTCTCCCTGAAGCACCCACTCCCCACCCTCCATTGAGCTTCTCAGAAAGAAGGGTGATTGGGTGTGGTTATTTTAGAGGATTATTCAACCATTCACCTACCTGACTGTCAAGTCTGGGTCAAGGAACTTTTAAAAGATGGCTATGCCCCCAGTCTCCAGCAGGGTGGGAGTGAGGCTGACCTCTACTACTTTCAGGCATCTTTGACCCCACCTAAGTCTCTTATTCCCAGGGAGAACTCCTTCATCCTGTGCAGGTAGGGAAGTTTAGTGTCATAGAATCATATACTTAGAAGCTATCTAGTCTGACGCCCTCGATTTAAAGATGAAGAAACTGAGACTCAGATTATCTCTGATTGATATTTATTCACTGATTTTATAGGCTGAGATAATTCCCCAGTTCCTTTTCTCCGAGGTAAAAGGAAAGCTAGTTTATATTATAGGCCTATGACAGCTCAAGTACATTCTAATGAATGGGTTGGCCCATAAGTAGGCAGGGCTTGGGAAAGAACATTGGACCATCAGATGTGTGCGCAGTATGTCTTGCTTTCCTTAAAACTGTTAGTAGTGTGGGGAGGCAGCTGGGTAGCTCAGTGGATTGAGAGTCAAGCCTAGAGACAGAGGTTCTAGGTTCAAATCTGGCCTCAGATACTTCCCAGCTTTGTGACCCTGGGCAAGTCACTTAGCCCTTACCACTCTTCTGCCTTGGAGCCAATACACAGTATTGACTCCAAGATGGAAGGTAAGGGTTTAAAAAAACAAAACAAAAACTGTTAGTAAGACACCAATACCCATCAATCCGTGTCTTTAACTAGAGAACTAGCATCTGATCATAAATGCCTAGTCTAGCAAAGCAAGAAACAAGGTCAATCTGGTGATGAGATTTGAAGCAATTCATCTTCATAGAGATAACTTTGGAGAAAGAATACTCCATCCAAAGACAGATAACTTGGGTTAAAATCTAGGCTCTGACGCTGAAAAAAATCAACCTCATTGGACTCATTTCTTCATTTGTAAAGTAAGAGAGTTGAACAGATGGACCACTGTGGTGGTCCCTTCCAGCTCTAAATCCATAGTATTTAAAGCCTAAAGTCAGAGGTGAGAATAACACATTCTGTGTACCAATTGAATTTGGTCTAACACCAAAATACTTCCTCCTGTAGTTTTTCACAATTCCTTAATTCATTTTGAGTGAAATATATGCTGTCTAAATTGCTTAAATCTTCATTTGTAAGGATAGATATATCTTGATCCATGGGCCTCAGAAGCCTCCCTGATATAGAGAATGAAAGTTCTGAAGGGTGTGGCCCTTCTGTAGAGTGTGAGCCCTAGGGGCAGCCTGGTGATTTCCTGGCCACAAAGACCTATGATTCTACAATATTCCTGAAGAGCTTGGGAAACCTAGGTGCTCTGAGAAAATATAGACCTGGTTAGAGATAGCATTCATCTCTAAATTTGAACTGCCTTCTTTCTGACACCAACCAGACAGGAAATTATAGAATCACTGACATTGATTGGAGGGTTGTAGAGTTTTTATGTAACTTCCAGGAGTGTAGGATGTATGACCAATCAGTTCCCCTAAATCTCATCCTAAAAGAAGACACTCCTTTTAAAATGGGAAGAACAGAAATATTCCAGGGCAACTATTTAGTATATTCAAGTTCCTCTCTTCCTTTCCCCTTTATTCTCTGTCATAAACTGTATTCCCTTTGCATATCATTCTATGAAACATGAAATGAGGATATAGATGAAAGGAAGCTTAGCTAAGGAGGATCCATGTATAAGACCTCAGAGAGAAGATCAGTGACTTATGAACTGAAGGGGATAATCAGAAGACTGGGTCGGAAAATGTTTCTTAACTGGACTAGAGAAAAATTTTACTATATTCTTGGGACTAAGAGGTACAAATGTCACCATTGGTTGGTCAATAACTATCACTTTTTTTGTCCCAAAGGATGGAGTGGCTAATTTAAAAGATATTCTGTCTTTCTAGGATCCCCTAGACTTCTTGGAGGGAAAGTGGGGTGAAATCCAGCCTGGGGAGAGACCTGTAAAAAAACCTAATAGTTTTAGACTTCAGAAGCATATTAAATTTGGGGAATTCCTGGATACTGTGTATTAAATTAGCTGAGGTTCTGAGACAGTCTAAGGAACTGCTATACCAAGCTAGAGAAAGGCTGTCCTCCTAATTCAGAGTTACAAAACTGTGAGAGAGGGATTGGCTTGTTGCCCAGCTCCTTTCCCTGTTACTGATAAGATATAAACACATAACACACAGGCTGACATCCCTGTTGCTAGTTTGGTTTCTGGTTAACAACCTAGTGATGACTTGACCTCTTAATTGGCTAAAGTACTTAACTTCTAATAGGTGGATGGGCACTAGAGTGGGTAGAGGAGAGATGCTGCCCAACCTTCCAAAGAGGACCATGTTCTTTGCTCATTCTGTCCAATTTCTTGTGTGCCCCAGCAACAAGGGTTGCTGCGGTACAGTGTTTTCCCATCTCAGTATTGTGTCCAGTTACCTTCCTGTAGTCTTAACTTTCCTCTTCTGCTTATCTGGCCCATTCACCTGACCATCTTTCCACACTGTTTGATGCTAGCTGACTGGACTATTCTCTGTCCAAATCCTTCTCCCACCTAGTGTGATTCACTGATGCATGTGTTATGCCAACTAGTTGTAAAACTCAATTCACTTCCAGTACTCTACTAACTTTCCCTTTTTTCTCTCCTCTCCTCCTCTTTCCCTTTCTCTTCCTCTTGTTCCCCTCTCCTCTGTCACTGTTGCAGAGCGTCTCTACAGCCAACTTGAGAGAAACCGCCTGCTCTCTAACGAGCTGAAGTTAACGCTGCATGATCTGTGTGACTGACGGGAAGGGGCTCACTAATGCCCCTTAAACCAAGCTTACAGTTCATTGGCCTGGACCCCAGCAAAAGCTGATCAGTACCCCCCCCTTTATCCCTTGGCTGAGCAAACTAACTATTGTTTAATTGGGGCAGTTGAAAAATAATAACATGTAGCATTTATATAGCGCTTTAAGGTTTGCAGAGCACTTTACAGATATTATCTAATTTTATCCTTACAACAATCCTGGGAGGTAGGTGTTATTATTCCCCATTTTACAGTGGAGGAAATAGGCAGATGAAGGTTTAAGTGACTTGCCCAGGGTCACACAACTACTATGTATTTGAGACCAATTTGAATTCAGGTCTTCCTGATTCCAGGGTCCAGTGCACTATCCACTGTACCATCTAGCTGCCTCTAGTAACCAGAAGAAAAAAAACAAAAGCCTTTAATTAAGGTAACCTTTCCACACCTGTATAAATCCTAAAGCATTACTACTGACATTCCTTGCCCTTTTTACACAAATTTGCAGGGGAGTGGGGTGGACATAGACTCCAAATGGAACTAAAAATTGGGAGGCCAGGAAGTCCAGGAGAATTTGTCTCCTTGACATCTGTTCTCTCCCTTAAATACTAGCTGTTCCTTTCCTGTACACTGATTGTAGGATATGTTCCCTTTGCATGGATGGTTTATAACAATAAAAGGACTGACTCAATTGTATGGTGTAGCTATGCTTCATCTGTAGGCCCAGGGGTGGGTCAATTCAGCCTGGGTTGAGATAGCAAAGAAATTGGATTGGGAGGAAAAAAGAGTGGGGTAGGTTGGTCTGGCTCTCAGCTGTCATCAACTTGTTTTGGGACATACAGGGATGTTGGTCTGTCCTTTTAATTGAAGGAGTCTGGGGGTGGTTCACTTGGTGGGTTTGAGTCGTCTTAAGACTTGGCTAACTTCTGGTCACTCTCGATCTTATTTCCTAGATCACTTTTCCCCATGTTACATGCTTCAGTATGTCTAACTCAGTCATAGGCAAGTCCTATATGGCAGCCTCAGAAAAGCTTGTCGGTGGGGGACAAGACATTCTTGGTACTTTAGTTGAGATCTTTTGGCCCATCGAGCCTAGTGTATGGAAGTATTCTCATGATTCTCACTGCCTGCTCTGCTCTGCTTTGGAGACCAATTTGGCTTGAGTAGCTTCACCTTTGGTAATCTTCTCTTTATCAAGAATGTATTAGGAATGCTCTCATCCTGGTTCCTAGTGCCATCGAGATCATCTAGTCTAACTTAAATTAGGAAATGCATAGACTTGTTTATCTTTGCATAGAGAGTAAGGTTTGTAGTAGAGTTTTGAGCCTAGGTCCTCTCTCTTTAAACCCAATATCCTTTCTGTTGCAATAAACTCCTTTTCCCCAACCTGAACTTTCCTTTGTTTGGTGCTGTCCCTTCACCCAGTCTTTTGGTTTTCTCACCACAGAGATGAATAGGGTTAAATTTGCTACTGTAGTGTGAGCCTGAGTGGAGAGTTGTAAGGTCAGGAAATAACAAGAGTCTAAACTCCATCCCACAGGAAATACAGCAAACACCTGTAGCTTCAGGAGGCAAAGGCCTACAAAGCTGAGTGAGGCAACAACAGCTTGCTTCTGGGGCTGTGAGATTCTGTTAACTGCCCATCCATGGGGAGCAATTCTTAGAGTGTGGACAGACTTGGAGTTTTGTTCCTAGCCATTGTAACCTCTTTCCCTTTGCCCCCATTAGATAAACTGAAATGCACCAAAGAGGAGCACCTCTGCACACAAAGGATGCTGGACCAGACTCTGCTTGACCTGAATGAGATGTAGAAACCCCTTTCCCCCACCCCAGCCCCACCCTGTCGCTGCTCCTTCCACTGACTCTGACTTCGCTGGAGGCCAGCCTGCCTGAAGCTGACCTTTAAACTGAGGGCTGATCTTTAACCTGAAGGCTGCTTTCTTCTCTGGGTCCTTGCTTACCCTTCCAACCCTACCCCTACCCCAACTCCCTGTGTCAATTTCACCAAACTGTCTCTGCAGCTCGCCCCTAGAGATCCCAGCTGGGCTAAGGGCTGAGCACTTTTGGGAACAGCATTTAAGGGAACCTGAGCACAATGCAATAGTGTCTTTAAAAGCATGTTGTATGATGTATACATTTTGTAATTACCTTTTTTGTTGTCATAGCAACCATTTGTAAGACATTCCAGATAATTCCCCAGCTCCTAGGCTGCATCTAATTACTTTTCTTCCTTTTGGATGGTAAATCTTTTCTGCCTAAACAATGTCCCTTCTCCATAGAAGAGGGAAAGAGGTGTTAGCCTGCCCTACTGAGAGTTGAACATAGCCCAAGGAAAGACTCTACCATGGGAAACCTCTACGTTTTGTACCAAGCACCAGCCAAACCAGAAAGGTCATTCCAGGAGGAGTTTGCCAAAAAAGGAAAAAAAAAAAAAGAGTGCTGTTCAGGTTTTCAGCTTTAAGGTTTTTTGGGGTGTCTTTTTTTTTCCTTTTTCTTTTCTTTTACATTTGCATCAGTAGCAACCAAGCAAATTACACAGACAAGACCTCTCCGAGACCAAATTGTCTTCCCTCTCCTCACTCACTCACAGAATAGATCATGTGCCCCAGAAGTTGGGGTGTCTACTCCTATCCCCACTCCACCTTTGAAAAATAACGTTTTTGCCACTGATTAGCCAAGTGAAATTCATCTCATTACCCATTCCTGGGTCTGAAGCTGCTGTCTCTAAAAGTGCCATCTCATTGTGCTTTGTATCACTCGGTGCTGGAGAAATCTTGAATAGCTTGTGTACAATTTTTTTTAATTTTATGTATATTATTTTTGAAGCTTTATTTCTCTAGGGTGGGGAGCACCAGGACCACCCCATCCCACCCCCTGTCTGGCTGTGAGTGCTCTCTGTCTGCAGTCCATGGGCTGGCAGTGTGCTGATCTTTTTTAATTCCTTTTTTTTTTTGGTGAGGTTTCTGTGAGGTCTGTGTTAGGTTTGCATCGTGCAGCTTATTGGCTTGAAATGTACTCTCCTTCGGTGTGGTCTATTTGGGAGCCAATCTGGAAAAAGAGGAACCAATAGTGCAAATGTTTTGATACTGAAAATTGACAAAATGTCTTTTGAAATAAAGAACCAGTCCCTCTACCCTCAGAACTGCTCGTTTCTCATTTTCTCATAACTCATTTACTGACCATGCTCTCTCCCCAGAAGTCATAGTAAATAGCTAAGACACATTCTGGGAACGTACGTATTTTCCCAATTGGTCTTTGACAATCCTGTGGGGTAGATAGAGCCAGGATCATCTTCCTTTTAGATGACAGGACAAGGAAAAGGGAGTATATCATCTAATTGGCCCTGGGCAAATATTGTTGGTGATTATCTGTTGTTAACTTCTCTGGGACTCCAAGCCAGCAAATTTTTATCTTGCAAGGTTTGGTTTTAGCCTTTTGGCTTTTGGATGAACTCCAAGTTCTATGATTTGCTGTCAGGTTTTCATCTTTTAGAAAAAGCAATAGCTTGTTTTCTGCCCAGGATTTCAGTTAGTTTTAGGGGAGAGAATGAATCTCAGACTCATCTTTGAGAAGCTTACTTATTCTGCACTTTACTTTTTGGCCCAGGAAGTTAGAAAACAATCTAAATTGTCAACAAATATTCAAAATCAACTCTGTGCCAGCCACCACCCTAGGTGATATGACTAGTGATCAAGTCTGAGTTCTCATTGATGTAGGAGATTCATACCTTCTTGGCAACTTAAACTCTTTAAAGAGTAATCATAGTGGATAGGTGGCTTGTCTAGGGCCACTCAGCACAGGTTAATATGTTGTCAAAAAGAGGACTTTGACACAAGTCTAACTTGTTTTTTTGAGGCCTCCTCTGGACATTACATACCTCTAGGGTGCTAGAAATACAAAGCCAAAAATGAAATAATGTTTTCAAGAAACTTAGATTGGGGGATGGGGTGGTGGTGCAACTGAGTAGCTCAGGGGATTGAGAGCCAGGCCTAGAGACGGAGAGGTCCTAGGTTCAAATCTGACCTCAGACACTTCTCAGCTGTGTGACCCTGGGCAAGTCACTTGACCCCCATTGCCTACCCTTACCATTCTTCTGCCTTGGAGCCAATACACAGTATTGACTCCAAGACGGAAGGTAAGGGTTTAGGGAAAAAAAGAAAAAACTTAGATCGGGAGACTAAGGACAATGTAATTTGGGGGCAGGGAGGAAGGTGATAACAGTTGGGGAGTTCAGGAAATGTTGGTGTGAGCTAAGCTTTGATGGAACCTTAAAAGATGGAGTCTTAAAAGATGACTACATTCCAGCCATGGAGGCTGACCTGTGCCAAGGGCAGGACCTGGAGACAATGTCACTGGTGGAAAAAACAGCTAGTAGGATAGTTTGGCTAAATCATAAAAAGCCATGGAGTAAAGTGACATATAATAATCCTGAAAAAGTAAATTAGTACCATGTTATGAAATGCTTTAAATACCGGAATCGATAAATCATTGTTACCATGTACTTTGTATTATGCTAGGCCTTGGGGCCACAGCTACCAAACAGCCCTTGCTTTCAAGGTACTCATGTGAGAGACAAGTTTGGGAATAACTAGGTACAAATAAGATAAATTCAAGGTAGTCTTAGAAGGGAAAACGTTAAGGGGGTGGGGGTGGGAGGGTGCAAGAAAAACTGGCTGTATGCTGAAAGGGCTTCCCTTCCACACCCCATCCCATCAAGAAGGAAATACAGTATAACTAAGAAGCTCCAGTGAAGATGCAGAGTATTCCAGGCATGGAAGACCCTAAGTGTGAAGAGGGCAGAATTCCTGGTTCAAGGAACAATAAACAAATATGGCTGCTTGTAGTGAATGGAGAGGAGCAAAATATAAGGAGGGAAAGGAAGGGCTGAGTTGTGAAGAGCTTACCTGGCCAGAAGAGGGCTCTATGTTTGATCCTGGAAATAGAGCCATTGGAGTTTGATGGAGTTGGGGAGAGGCTTGAGATAGGGAGAACAAGAGGAAAGAAGGAGCAACCATTATGTGCTAAGTATCAAGCAAAGCCCTTTCTTTACAAATATCTCATTTGATCCATTTGAAGGTTATTGAGAGATTAGGACATGAGGTCATGGAACTAAGGTCCAGAGAGAAGAGAGTCTAAGACCATTGATAGTTCTTGGGGTACTCACTGAGGGCAGAACATCAATGGTAATATATGACAAAGGAGACTAAGGACCAGTCAGAAAGCTGGGAGAAAAACAGGGTCTAAAAAGTTTTCTGTGACCCAGGTGAGTCTACAGAAGGAAATATAGAGTGATCAATGGCATCAAATACAGAGAAGAAAGAAGAGGATTTGGAAGAGGCCATCACATCTTGACAGTTTGCAGGGTTGAGAATGAAGGAGATTTATTTGAATGATGGAAGAAGCCAGATAGAAGTGAGTGAAATGAAAGGAATATAGACTGACTTTTTTTCTTATTCCCCTTTGGCTGTGAAGGAAGGGAAGAAAGCTTAAAGAGACGATAAAAATTAAATGAAAGAAACTTTTAGATTTTGTTTTGTTTTAAGTCAAGGGAGACCTATGATGAGTAGTGCTTAACACAGACTTGTATATTAGGAACTTTTGGCAGTGGTAAAGTGAGACCTATAAACCTTTTCTGAATAATATTTTTAAATTTGTTTTTAAAACGTACATAGAATTACAAAAGAAAATTACACTGTGATATTTCTGTTAGTCATTCACAGACCCCAGGTTAAGAACTTGGTCTAGCAAGAGATTGAAGATTAAAGAAGGAATGACATGAATGATTGCTGAAGCTGACTGAGGAAACAAGGAGGGGGCTGGGATTAAGGGTGCAGTTAGAGCTTTTGTAAGGAAAAGTGGCATGTTCATCAGAAACTGGAGTAAAGGAATAATAGTTTGTTCTCTTCATGGAGGACCCAAGTTATCAGCCTCACTCTTCGAAGAACATTGCAGTCCAGTGGCAGGACAAAAGACAGAATGACTGTCAATTGCCTAGGATGCAGTGGATGAACTATGCTTGTGCTTCTTCAATGTCTAACCAAATCCTAGGCAGACCAGAGCCTGCTTCAGCTGCCCTCATGGTCCATTGGAATGAGTTGTCGTCATCTGTCCATTCCACTGGGGGAAGTCTTCTTATGTTTGGGATATATTCCCTAACTCCCCAGGGATTTGAGGTCCATTGGTTACCCTCAACCTGCCTAGATGGTTTTATTGGAGGTTAGCCATTACTGGGCTTGCCTCTTAGATCCATATGTGAGAGTTGGGTCAAAAGTGGACACCAGGGGGCAGCTGGGTAGCTCAGTGGATTGAGAGTCAGGCCTAGAGACAGGAGGTCCTAGGTTCAAATCCGGCCTCAGACACTTCCCAGCTGTGTGACCCTGGGCAAGTCACTTGACCCCCATTGCCTACCCTTACCAATCTTCCACCTATAAGTCAATACACAGACGTTAAAGGGTTTAAAATAAAAAAAAAAGTGGACACCACACTTCCCAGCTGTGTGACCCTGGGCAAGTCACTTGACCCCCATTGCCTATCCTTACCACTCTTCTGCCTTGGAGCCAATACACAGTATTGACTCCAAGACGGAAGGTAAGGGTTAAAAAAAAAAAAAAAAAGTGGACACCAAAGGTATCTGAGTAAGCCTGAATAGGGTACTAATCCTCCTTGACCACTCTTTATCCCCCAAAGTAGAGAATAGTGGGTGTTTAAAAAAAAGACCCCAGATAAAATTGATCTGTTTACACTGCCCATTTGTTCTGGTTCTAACCTAACTTTTATATCCAAAGGGTCAGAAACAGGCAGGGGAGGGAATGGGAGTCAGAAATCCTGGGTTCCAATTTATAACCTTAGGCCAGTTACCCGGGGGGCTTCAATTTCCTATAAAAGTATGAGTTGAGACTAGATGACCTTTCCCAAAAGATAGCAGTATTTTCCAGCTCAGAAACCGATTAGATTGTATCTAATCTTGCCCATCAGGAGCTTGCCTTTCTGCCTCTTGAGTTTGTTTCTATCTCCGGGGTAATGGTGCCATGCAGAGGGGGAAGGGACTCGTTTTGCTAAATTGCAATTGAGGTGAATTTAAAGAGGAAGTTTAACGAGCTCACTAATGTTATTAGGCCTCAGGTCCCTCCTTGCTCTGTTATTTTCAGAGTGAGACTGGGAGGGAGGGTAAAAAAACTTTTGCTGCGGTTTCTGCCACGCTTTCACCCAGGATGGGCCCCTCCCTCTCTCCTCGCTTCTACCCTCCCCACAGCGCGCGCCGAGGCCCCGCCTCTTGACCGCCTATTGGCTGTTACGAGCCGGGGCGTGGCCGGTGGTTGAGCGGGATCCCGGGCCGCCATGAGGAGGCTTGGAGTCCGAAGGGATGGCGGCTTGAGGCCCCCCTTGGGGCTATCCCTGCCCCTGAAGCTGCCGCTGCCCCCGCCGCTGCCGCTGCTGCTGCTGCTACTGCTGCTGCTGAACTTGCTTGGCTCCTGGGCCAACAAGCTCAATGTGCCGAAGGTGCTGCTGCCCTTCGGTCGCGAGCCCGGCCGGGTGCCCTTCCTGCTGGAGGCCGAACGGGGTTGCTACATTTGGTGAGGGGCCCCTGCCCCAGGCCTTTGGGCCTTGGGGGGCTATCCCCAGGGGCACATTGGGTCACCCCGAGCGCGGTGGCCCCACAAACGAACGGAAAGCTACCTGAGTGCGATGGCGCACCCTGCTTTGGGGAAGGGAGGCGCCCTTCCATAGTACAGACCGCCATTCACCCCACGGATGGCCCCCTGGGCGGGGACGAGGTGGGGAGGAGACTGGGCCGAGGGCGTCCCATACCTTTGGAAGCGGGTTTGGGTGGGAACAACACTTAATGGGATGTGAACTACCTCCTCCCCTCTCCCGTACCTCGTTCCTTGGTGCCCCTGGAGAGCATAGTGCCCATAGGAGCACATGGGTCACCTGGGCTTTTCTCGAATTAGATAAAGATAACCCTAGAAAATGAACATAATTATCACACCACCACCAAAATTGAAAGGTCCACAGAGGGGTAGGTACCTATCTCTTAGGTTTCCTAGCTTTGTTCAGGAAGTATAAGACCCATCTTAGAAGCAAATAGAGCTTTAGCCTGGAGTCAGGAAGGTTCAAATGCAGTGTCAGATGTTACCTATGTGACTCTGGGCAAATCACTTGACATCTGTTTGCCTTCATTCATTGGAAAAGGAAATGGCAAACCCTTAACAGTATCTTTGCCAAGAAAACCAACCAGTATTGGCAGTGCTGTAGTCAGAGGATCACAAAAAATTGGACATAACAAGGATTCATCCTAGAAAATGAACTCAATTACCACCTCCACTTCCACCCAAGTAAAAGTACTATGGGCACAGGTGGTTATAGGCCAAATGTGCTTTCCTAGTTTTAGAGAAGGGTAGGACCTATCCTAGAAAATGAGTTTCTTCACAATCTCCACCCATCAGGAATGTGAAAGATCTATAAGAGCAAGTAGGAGACTTAGCTTTGGCTGGTTGGCGTGAGCTCTTTCAGCCTTTGGGAGGAAAGAGGCCATTTCTAAAATGTAAGCACCCTTTCCTTCTTTTTTTATGAGACCTCTGCCCAGAGTCTGAAGAAATCTAGGACAGATATACAGAGAGGTTTAGTGACTCTTAGGTTGACAGGATGCAAGAGTATTTGGCTTTTTAGCTTATTAAGTGTTTGGTTAGGTGACCCCCATCCTGGACTTGAAGGATCCCAGCTTCTTTGAGAGGACAATCTCCTTGAAAATAAAAACTGAGTTTAATTTTACAGATTTAGGGGAAGATTAGCCTTTACTAAAGAGATTTTTGGCAAGGGACCTTTTGGAAAAAAAGCCTGCTGAAGTCTTCCATTATAGTTTGTACCCTTAGAAAGTGAATACTCTTCGTTAGTTACTAATACATGGTTACTTTATGAATTTGAAAAGGACAGATTATTTTTTCTGGGAAAAAGAAATTTTCCATTAGTTCATTCTTTCATACGCCAAGTACTTTGTTCTGGCAGGCATTCTACCCATCATGACGCAGTCACCGTTGAACCTCTATACGAAAATAGTACCTTTTGTTCCCAAAGAGCTATACTTATTGCTGAATCTACTCAACCAATACGCCTCAGCAGTGTTATTCTAGCCAGAGAAATAGGTAGGTTGAGAAAAAACAAGTTCAAATGGAACTGGGATTTTATCATCCAAGGACATTCACATATGGTCATTTTTGCTATCCTAAAGTAAGAAGACTAAGTAAAGGATTTTTTAAACCAGAGGTGCAACACCCCCTTTAATCTGGAAAGGCAAGTATGGTATAGAACAAATGTGTACAGGAGGATGACAAGAGAGGGTGGATGAGCCCAGCTCTGGACCCAGATCACTTCAATTCTCTTGTAACTTCTTCCTATCCTTCTCTTATTCCTATTCATGTTTTAAGCACCTTTCTACCCAGGTTGAGTGCCATGGTTAGGATTGGTGGTTAACAATAAGGAATCCTTGTGTTCAAGGGAGAATTTATGTGAAATGTCTAATCTGAGGACCAGACCAAGTAAGGAGACCAAGCCAAAAGGGGAACAACGGATTAGAAAAATTTTGTTCAACAACTAGGTTCAAGTCTTTGGTATGTGCTAATGCTAAGTACCGGAAATAATTAGGCAGTGATGGGCTTTCCCTCAGAGAGAAAGAGAGAGAGAGAGAGAGAGAGAGAGAGAGAGAGAGAGAGAGAGAGAGAGAGAGAAAGTAAGTGTGTGTTGTGGCTACCATAATAAAATAGACAAATGAGGGTGGTACAAGGAAAATTATGAAGAAAGTACTAAAACTGAGAACTGGGAAACAATTTATTGGGGACATAGAGTGTGAGCTAAATCTTAAAGGGCCAGGATTGTGTAAAGCAGAGATGAGGAGAGAATACATTCCGGATAGGAGGACTAGCATATGCTATTTGGAGTCAGGAGATAAGTTGTCCTCTTTTATCAGCTTTCAGAATGTGTGTGCAGAGGAGATGTATAAAGTGAGGTGGAGCCAGGCTGATGATTGTGATCTTAAATTTTAGATGCTGAGGTTTCAGAAATACTCCTTGATTCATGCCTTTTTTAGTGACTCTCCTTCACACTGTTTCTGCTGCTTGATTTGAAGTCTTGAAGCCAAATTGTAGAGAATGTTAAATGCTAGGCTAGAGAGCTTGTATTTTATTCTATAGGCAGTGTGAGTGACCTGGTTAGACCTTAGAAAAATTATTTTGGCAGCTGTGTGAAAGATGGATTGGATGAGGGGGAAAGTTTGAAAGTAGAGAAGCCAGTTAGAAGGCTGTTAAAGTAATCCAGAAGAGAAGCGATAAGGACCTGAAATAAATTGGTAGATTATGAGCAGAGAGAATAATTATTATTATCATAATTATTGCAGCTAGCATTTATATAGCGCTTTAAGGTTTACCAAGTGCCTAATATATGTTTAGTTTTTTTTTTGATGCTCACAACTGTGGTGGGTGAAAGATAAAATGACTGAGGAAACAAAGATTCCAGCTTCCTAGCATTTAGACTTATGAAGCAATATATGCCAATTGCCTAACAAATTGAGACCAGGCCCCTTCCTCAGTTTAGGGCTGGACCTGAATACAGAGGGATAGATTTTTATACATTAAAAACAACCAAATCAGACCAAATAATTAAAAGAAAACAATTAACTAACATATAGAATTAGATATAATCTAATTTGTAATTGAAGGAAAGATTAGAGACTTTTGAATCTGAAGAGAAAATGAACAAATACGGATTCCTTGAATTCAGAAAAAAGAAGAATCCTATTCTCTCCCAAGTATGTATAAGCAATCAAAGGAGTATGAAAACAATAACTGGTTGATCAGTATGGGGCCAGTTTTCAGATCAGTCTTTGGGTCTCAATGTAGTTCCAGTCAGCATAACCTAGGTGTTTAATTAAGCAGCTGCTAGAAGTGGTCCAGCTTCCCAGACTGGACTAGACTGTATCAAACAATACAATAAGATTTTCTTCTAATTCCCACAATTGAATAAAAATTTCTCACAAAACAGAAGTTGGACTAGACCCATAATTGAATGGAAAGGGAACTGAGCTAGCTCCAGAACTGAGTCACAAGATGGAGTCACTGTGGTTCACTCAATTCTCACAATTAACCATTCTAATTCTAATCCCCTCAGTTTCCTCACAATGTAACCCTGAGAAGTATGTCTTATTAATATTCTCATCCCTGTTTTACAGATGAGAAACTGAAGCTGAAACATTAAGTGATCAGGAGGATCATATGAGGTCTGAGTCAGGATTCAAGCTCAGATCTTCCTCACTCCTCTGCACAGCCCTCAATCCAGTCATTCAGTTAACTAACATTTATTAAATGCTTGTTATGTGCCAGGCACAGTGTTAAGCACTGAGTTGTAAATACAAATAAAAGGAAAACACAATCCTAGTTCTCAAGGAATTGAGAGGAGACAACATGCAAACAACTATATGCTCAGACAAGATATGAATCCAAAATTGTAGGTAATCTGAAAGGAAGGGCACTAAGACCAAGGAAGAAATGGTAAGGCTTCTTGCAAAAGATGGGGCTTTAGTTGAAGCACAAAGCCCAGAAATGAAGAACTTTCTAGTCATGGGGGATAGCATGTTGTGTGGTAGGAAATGCCAAGAGGCTGCTGGGTCACAGAGATGTGAAAGAGAATAAAATGTGTTATATTCAATAATCTGGGAAGAGATGGATGCCACCTTTACTGACAGGGATGACAGTTGAGATTAGTGAATATAACATGTTGATGTTGAAGATAGTAAGATTGAAATGGCAGTATGGATCGATTATAGGCAGGTTATGAAGGGCTTTGAAACCAAACAGGATTTTATATTTAATCTAGAAATAATAGAGAGCCACTGGTGTTTATTTAGCAAAGTTCTATGCTTAGATCTGCATTTTAGGAAGAGCAGTTGAATAGTTGAGTAGAGGTTGGATTTGAATGGGGAAGAGACTTCTGGCAGACTCACCAACAGGCTATTGTCATGCTCTAGGCTTGAGGTGATGAGGGCCTATAATAGGGTGATTCAATGTCAAAGGAGAGAAGGGAGAGTATATGAGAGAGGTTATGAAGGTAGAAACAATGACTGATATGATTTGGGAGGGATGAAAGGGATTGAGGAATTTTGAGGATTAAACCACATTTGTAAATTGGAGAGACTGAGATTACATTGATACCTTTTATAGCAATAGGGAATTGATGAAAAAGGAAGGGTTTTGGAGGAAAGATAATAAGTTTTGTTTTGAACATAATTGTTAACAATAACAATAGCTTAGCACTTATATAGTGTCTACTATGTGCCAGGCACCTTGCTAAGGGCTTTATAAATTTCTTATTTGCTCCCCACAATAACTCTGGGAGGTAGTAGCTATTATTTTCTCCATTTTACAGTTGAAGAAACTGAGGCAAACAGGTTTAATGACTTGCCCAAGGTCACATAACTAGTATCTAAGGTTGGTTTTGAATTCTGATCTTCCTGACTCTAGGCTTAGTGCTCTTCCTCTTTTCTCTCTTGCTGCCCTCATGTTGAGTCTTAACTAAATTTAAGATTCTATTGAACATCCAGTTCAAGATGTCTGAAAGGCGGTTGGAGTTGTAAGAATGGAGGTGGAAAGAAATCTGAGCCTGAGCCATTTGTATACAGATAATTGAAACCATGGAAGCTGAAGAGATCACTAAGTAAAATAATACAGGGAAGAAAAAAAGAGCCCAGGAGAGAACCATGAGTATCCATTGCTCCAACTAGCTACTGAAACTATATTGTCTCACTTCAGAAGGAGAAAGAAATATGGAGGTAGGAACACAACTTGGCAACTGATTAGATATGGAGAGAGAAGGGAGAATTAGATATATATAGAGAAGAGAGAATCAAGGATAACTGAGGTTAGGAATCTGGATGTCTAGGAGAGGATAATTTTGAAGGGGTAAGTTAAGTGAGAGAAGCTGAGTTTTGTTCCAGAGATATCACTTTGGAGATTTCCCTCAGACTATGGACAATTAACTGGCATTGAAGTTTAGGAGTTAGCACCTAAGAGTATTGCCTCAAATTTGATGCAGAAAACATTTTTATTTAGTGGAATGGTCAAGAGATGAGGACTAAGTATACAGATTTGAGTCATCTTTTAGAGGTGGTACTTGATCGCATGGGAGCAAGTAAGCTCTCCAAGATAGAAAAAAAGAGGGTATAGAATAGAAAATGAATGATGATCTAACAAAGGAAGGAACTTGAAAAGGAGAACCAAGAAAGAATAGGATCACAGAAAGCAATCGAAAGGACAGAAAGAATGTCCAGGAAGAGATGAGTTCCTTAAAGGCAGTTTCTTTTTTGTCTTTCTATCTCCATTACTTAATAGGACCTTTCAACTAATTCTTCACAGATACTTGAGGAATTGAATTAGAATGAGAACAGGGTAATTAGAAGTATCAGAAGCTGCATAGGAGTCATGAAGGATGAGGACTTCCAAACAGCCCTTGGAATGAGCAGTGTTGGTAGCCCCAGGAGAGCAGTTTCATTGGAGCAATAGGGGTTGCAAGCCCAACTGCAACTAACTGAGAGGGTAGTGAGTGGCAAGGAGGTGTTTAAATAGACCTCAGAGAACTAGAGAAGAAACATGGGGTGATAGATTGAGAAGAGAGGGTGGTATGGTGGCAGAAGTTTTTAAGAGGTTGAAGATGAGGGGAAGAGAGAAATAATGGGGATCCTCAAAGAGATGGAAGGGAATGGGAATAAGAACATGGCTGTCTTGGCAAGGAGAAGAGCCACATCTTTGTTATAAACAAGGACAATAGAGGAGATGAGTATAGGGAGAAGGAAGATTTGAGAACTGCTGTAACAAGTTGGAGAATGCCTGGTAGGTGTCCTCAGTTTTTCTTAATAAAGTAAGAAATAAATATATCTTCTAAGGAGGTAGGGCTTAGGGATTTGAAGAAATGCCTTTGGAATGCCCAATGAGGGGAATGGTATAGAGCAGTGGTTCCCAAACTTTTTTGACCTACCGTTCCCTTTCCAGAAAAAAATATTACTTAGCTCCCCCATCACATACTATCACTGCCCCCTTACAATTATTCACTGCCCCTAAATGCACCTGTGGCCATCACTGCAGAACCCACCAGAGGGCGCTGGCGCCCACTTTGGGAATCACTGGTATAGAGTTACAAAGAGTTTCAGAATTGGAAAGGATCTCAAAAACAATATACCTGTACCTTAAAAGCTTTAACGTTAAGACAACTTGTACCTTAACCCCTCTTTTAGCAGACTAGTCCAGTGGTCATCTAGATTTTGCTTTAAGGGCTTCCAGGAAACCTATCCACTTTGACATCATTTAGGAAGTTGTTTCTTTCTTCAAAGCTAAATTTACCTCTTTGTAAACTCTACCTATTGCTTTTAGTTCTATCCTCTTGGGTCAAAGTAAAAAAAGTACATTCTTTTTTTTCCAGGTGATAACCCTTCAAATATTTGAAATTTACCCCTTTTCCCTTTTCTGAACTTCCCTATTTCTGTTGAGGGTAATACCAACCTTGCAGGCTCCCACATTTACAGCTTCAGAACCATTCTTATCTAATCACTTTTCCTTAGCCTACATATCTGATCAGTTGCCAGAACTTAAAAATTTGAGCACTATAAGATCTTTCCCCCTAGTTTTCTCATTATTCATATGACTGCTACCTTGTTTCAGACCCTCATCAGTAATTCTCCAAGCTTTTTTAGTCATGTACCTTAATGGTAAAATTTTTTTCAGCATGCACCCTTGGTATGTGTATATTTCTTTATTTCTTTTTTTTTTTTAAAACCCTTACCTTCCGTCTTGGAGTCAATATTGAGTATTGGTTCCAAGGCAGAAGAGTGGTAAGGGTAGGCAATGGGGGTCAAGTGACTTGCCCAGGGTCACACAGCTGGGAAGTGTCTGAGGCCAGATTTGAACCTAGGACCTCCCGTCTCCAGGCCTGGCTCTCAATCCACTGAGCTACCCAGCTGCCCCCTTGTATATTTATTTCTGATGTAAGTTATATAAATGTACTGGAGATGCAGCAGGGTGTAATGGTTAAAAAAGCTGGTCTCTGAGCCAGGAAGATCTGGGTTCAAGTACACTGCTTCTAATATCTACTAGCTGTGTGACCTCAAGGTGAGTAATTTCTCTGTGCTATAAGCAACTTTCTAAGACTTTGAAGTTAATAGAGAAGGTGCTTACCTGCATTGGAAGGAATTTATTTATGTAGAATTTTTTTATGCCAAAGAAATCACAGGTCTAGGCCCTGTGCCATTGCCTATGCATGTATTACCATGTATTTAGGAATAATCGTATACATTGTAGTGTACACACATAGAGTATGGGGCAATAGATGAAGAACTGGCCATGAAATCAGAAAGACATGGGTTCGAGTTCTGCCTCTTGACACATACAGCTTGTTTGGCCATGGGCAAATCACTTAACTTCTTAGTGCTCTATCCCAGAGGTATCACAAAAAATGTAGCCTGCTAGAACCAGATTAAAATGTAATTGGGAAATAGTTAACAAAATAAATAAATATATAGTCAAACATAGATTAATGTTTTTTAAAAATCAATATGTGACTACAGAGATCCTCATGTACAGTTTAGTGTACATTTATATTTGAATTTGACACCACTGTGCTAGACAACTCTTTAAGTTGCAAAGAGGATACCAACCTCGTAGAAGTAGCTTCCATATGTAGGAGTTCCTGAGCTGGAATGAAGCTATAGTTCATAGTAGTTTAGGAAAACTACTTTTGAACGGGGCATTCAGTGTTTATAGGGCTGTTTTATATTATATATAGAGAAGAATTGATATACATATAGATATATATCAGTCATTGTAGTTCAGGAGCTTGGTGGATTGAGCATTCAGGGTTGTTGTTACAGGGTGTGTATGTATTTGTGTGTGTGTGTATATATATATATATATATATATATATATATATATATATACACACACACACACACATATATTTTGTCTGTCTCTAGATATGTACATATACACATATATATATGTCTGAATCTTGAAAAAAGCAAGTTAGAACAAAGATAAATTTTAATTTTTCATAGTATTTACATATATATATACATATAAATGCCTGAATATCCAATAACAAAATGTTTAAATTATCATTTATGACCATGGTTTACCCTCTAATTTTTAACATGTTGAGTCTGCTTATATACTGATATATATGCAGCACTTATGGACACAGGTATATATCTGATGTAGCAACCCAGCCTCTATAAGAAGTTCTTGCATGGGTTTTAGTCACCTGTGGAAGGAAGCTAAAGACTAGGAAAGCAGTGGGTAAGGAGTTTAAGGACTAGAGAGGGTGAGACATGGGTTGAACAAGACAAGTTACACAGAGAAAGAACTTCAGTGTCGTGTCAGCAGGCCAGCACAGAGAGAGAGAGTCTGACCCACTGCGCTGTTTTTTATAGAATTTTTCAGCATTGGGGATTTTCAGGATTTCAGTCAAACAAGTGAAACAACAAAAATATTAACATAATATTAGCGTCCAGTTACAAGATAAAGAAACAAGTAGCTACACAATTGTATAGCCGGGGCCCAGGAAAGAAGCTTACTTGAAAGTCCTTCCTGACTTCAGTAAAACCTTCTATTTCTAATACTGGCCCAAATTTATTTAGATGTTAAGTATAAGTCTTTGACATTTCAAAGGACCTTTACAATTGTTTGCTAGCTTTCAGACTGCAGATAATAATAGAGATTTAATTTTTAAGTTCAATGAAATTTAAGTCCAATCCATCTTAAGGATTTAGAAATCAATCATGAAATATTAGAAATATGTCCATAAATCTGGTCCATGAATACTTTGCTCATTAGAGTCAGCTTTTGAAAACATCTTTAATATATTCATGATTTGTTATAACTGAAAGACTCATCTGAGTAGGTTACAGAAATGAAAAGAAAATAAGAACACAGATGCCTGTTTTTTTCCAAAACTTTTTTTTACTGTTGAAATAAAAGTTTGTGAATTGTTAGGGAAAACAAATGTGTTAAGAAGTGATTATCTCTCTCTCTCTCTCTTCTATCTTAGAATCAATACTGTGTGTTGGTTCCAAGGCAAAAGAGTGGTAAGGGCTGGCAATAGGGGTTAAGTGACTTGCCCAGGGTCACACAGCTAGGAAGTGTCTGAGGCCAGATTCAAACCTAGGACCTCCTGTCTCTAGGCCTGGCTCTCAATCCATTGAGCCACCTAGTAACCCCAAGAAGTGATAACATTTAAAGATGGTGCCTGTTTTCAAAATAGAAAATCTATTTTGAAGTTAAATCTAAATTTACCTTAGTTCTAGATATCTTTCTAGTTTTGAATAAATATGCTTTTTATTAGCAAAAAATAGATGTTATTTGAGTGTGTGTATATATATATATATATATATATATAATATACATACACATATACACATACATGACTCAGTACTTAAACTTCTTGAGAAAGGAGAGGTGGAATCTGGAGGCTGATAAATCACATTAAAAAGGGGATCTGGACAAAATTTGTTGGGAGTGGAATGAACCTCCAAAGAAGGAGAGATTGCTGGTAATAGTGGCAGAGAAAGAATTTGAAAAGCTGGGTATGGGGGCACATATAATTCTTGCCTAATGGTAAGGATATGATTGATAGATTGCTTAAACTCTGGCATTTTCTGAGATTCAGCAGGGCTAAAACCAATCTGATATCCACACTAAGTCTAGTACAATTATGGTGAACCTCTGGGAATGGGAACTGGTAGCTCCCCAAAAAAGAGTGAACTGGCCAAGATTAGAAGCAGAACATAAAACTTCTATGCAAGTCAGCTGTGTGATCTGACCAATGAGTAGCCCCTGTACTTCCAGCCTGGGAGAGGTAAGGAGACCCAATCTTCTCCCCATAAAAGAAAGTAAGTTGAAGTAGAAAGCAAGGATTAAACCAATTCTTCTTTCTGGAGCAGTATATATGAGTCATGAAAGAAAAGGATGGAAAGAGCGTGAAAATGATTGTGAATGAAAAGAAAAATGTTAGAGAAAGGTCTAAGGAATCCCAACTTTATATAGACATTCATCCCAAATTTCAGCTCCACATTTCTGCCTCTGGAACATCTTTGTATGGATGTAGAAAGTATGTACTCCAGTCATCTCAAACTCAGTATGATAAAAATTGAACTTAACTATTTCTGCAATCTAGCTCCTCCTCTTGACTTCCTTATTTTTATCAGTGGTGCTTCTTCCAATCACCCAGACTTAAAACTTAAATATCATCTTTGATTATTTCACATTTCCTATGAGGAATCTAGTCAGTTGCCAAGTTTTGTCACTTCTGCCTCTACAGTGTCTCCTCTGTAACATTCCTCACAGGTGGTCACCAAGCCTCACTGAACTACAGAAAAAGAAGTTCATGTTATAATGGAAAGAGCCCCAGGATTTGACCAAGTATATAACCTTTGGCAAATCAACTAACCTCTCTAACCATCTCAGCTGTAAAATGGGCTAAATGATTTTTGAAGGCCCATCTATTTCTAAATCCTTTAATTCTACAATGAGAAACTCAATACTCCACAAGACAGTCTCATCCATTTTCAAACATCATAATTTTCTGCAGGTTCTTTCTTATATTGAGATGAATCTTCCTCCTTGTAACTTCCATCCATTGGCCCCAGTTCTGTACCCTGGAGCTACATAGAGGCAATTGACTGCCTCCTACAAATGACTATCATGTCTCCATGAGAAAAACCACAAACCCTAAAGGATAAAGGTCTGGGCATGTACCAGGGTCAGAATAAGAGCACCTCCCCAGCTGAGAGAGGGAGGAAAAACCAGTACAGCCTGGGTGGGAATTAGGCGAGGCACCTTAATAGGCCATCCATTTGTTACCTGTATTTATTGAGCATCAACTCTGCTAAGGCAATGTTCTAGGAACTAGGGGGAATACAAAGATATCCAAGAAGATACAAAGATTGCCTTTTAGGCCCTTATAATCTTGTGGTTGGTTGGATGTGGAAGGAGTTGAGGTTGTGGCCACAGGGCCAACAATGTAATATTGGTATATATCGGTATATATACCAAGTATATTGGTAAGACTTGAATGGACTCGAAAGAGACCAATTGGTTCAGCCTTCTTATTTTAGAGATGGGAAAACTGAAGCCAAGGGACATTAAATAAATTGCCCAAGATCAAATAGTGAATAAAGGACAGAGATGGGATGTGCACGTGAGGCCTTTGATTCCAAAACTAGTGTACATTTTGATTTGGGGGCAGCTGAGTAGGAGAAAAGGCAGGACTTTACAGAAATGGATAGGAAATGGGGAATGAATTGTAGGCGAGCAGGGATTTGGGTGGCTGGGAAATAATGATTGGAATGTAGAAAGGAGAATGAGGGCTGCTTGTATGATGCTGGGCACATGGGAGACGTTCAGCAAATATTTGTTATGGTTGACTTTAGGTTCAGAAATAGTATTGAGAACAAGGCATAGAAGAAATAATTGAGGCAGACAAGAAAATAGTGTACTTTTTCTTTCTGTCCCTATCCCTTGGTTCTCTGTCTCTCCGTTTTCCTGATTTAGTCTCTCCTTCAATCATCCTTTTCTCCTCTTCCTTTATTGCCTTTTTCTTTTCTCCCTTAACTAACCAGAATATAAAAACTTAAAATTTTTTGTAATTGTTTTTGTAAAGTTTTGTTTCCTATTAATTTTAATTTTATTAAATTAAATTAAATTAAATTTTAATTTCATTAAATTTAATTTTAATTTGTAGGCAAGTTGAAGAATTTACATGTTTCTTGATAAAACACAAAAATTGGTCATAAACTGTTTTTTATTTATATGTGGTCCTTATGTGATTTTTTCCCCATAGTTAACATTTTGGGATATTCACAGCCTTATATAAGTAATAATTGGACAGATCATGTATTATTTTGTACATAGTAAATTTTAAGAATTTTTAAAAACATAAAATGAATTTAATTTAAATGATTTCTTTTTTGTACTCTTAACATGATGCAGGATGGTATATTAAAAATAGTGCTGAGGGACGTCTAGGTGGCTCAGTGGATAGAGAGTCAGTCTTGGAGTTGGTGGGACCTGGGTTCAAATTTGACCTCAGACACTTCCTAGTTGTGTGACCCTGGGCAAGTCACTTAACTCCCATTGCCTAGCCCTTAAACCAATTTTCTGCCTTGAAATCAATACTTGTATCAATTCTAAGACATAATAATGTAAAGGTTTTAAAAGGGAAAAAATAGTGCTGGTTTCAGAGTCAAAGACACTGGTTCAAATTGTGGCTCTGCCACTTAATACTTTTGTCACTTTGACTAAGTCACTTCTAAGCCTCAGTTTCCTCTTCTGTAAACAGAGGGAGTTATAATAGATGATCTCTTAGGTGCTTCCCAGCTGTTAAGTTTGTGACTTATGACATAGTTCTTTGAACTACACTTTAGGTGCATTGACTATGTTTGCATGTATAATGCATTATATGTTTTAAATGGGAAGTCTCATAGGCTGTCCCTGTGCTATTTATTTACTTTCAAAATTGATGATAAACAATACAGATTTCCCTTTCATTCAAATTAGAATTAGTTTCATCTAAAAATTTGGGAGACTTATGGTTTGTTGATTTAAATTCTTAGTTCTGGCTTCATTTTAGTGACTGACCATGAACTGCGCTGTGATGTTAAAGTTGATGTGATAGGCAGCATTGAAATTGTATCTCGAACTCGGGAACTGTATGTGGATGATTCTCCGCTGGAACTGATGGTGAGAGCATTGGATGCTGAAGGTAAAGAACCATAGAGGAGATTCACTATTAACCTCCTAAAGAACAGTAACTTTCATCTCTTACTTAGCATATGAAAATATGCCTTTTGGAAAAATACATAGATAGAAACAAAATTTTTTCTCACATGGGGTAATTCTAGGTGAGGAATTCACAATTATGCATGTAATTTAGGGTTTTAGTCAAGTCTATTATGTAATTTTTTAAATTGCAGTTTCCTCAGAACACACACTCTCTCTCTCTCTCTCTCTCTCTCTCTCTCTCTCTCTCTTTTTCTCTCTCTCCCTCTCTCCATATATATACATATATATATATATACATATATGTATCCAGATTCTATTATTGAGCCCCTGATAATGGTTCCTAGGTAAATATTTCAGAACATTTTCTGAAATTTCCTGACTAGATTAAACCTTGTCCTTTTGACCTTGAAAGCAAAGTGCAAAATTTGTCCTTATCTTACCCTACACCTTAACATGAAATCTACTGGTTTTATATTACATTTTCTATGCTATTCTAATGATGTAATATTATTTAAGACTTTAATTCATTATAGCTTCCTCTAAAATTGTCTAAAAGGACATTTTGTTTCAGCGTAAAAGATGAAAATATCAGAAATACCTGGGTAACTTAAATGTCATTTGATTTATGATTGAATGAAAGGAAGGTCAGCCACACAGGAGCCTGTAGGATGATTCTTATCCATTTGACAATAGACATTAGTAAAGAGGAACAAAAGAATGTGTGACTTAACATTTGATAACCGGAAGTTGATCAACCTGATTCTCTCTGCCCTGCAGAATTCTACAGCAAAAGTGCTTACTTCCTCTGTGCTATAGTTTATGAATTAAATGTTAATGTTTTCAGTAATAGTGCTTATATATGTTCCCTGATTTAAGTTATATGTTCCCTATTTGCTGGTTAGGCTTTAGCTTCTATGTTCCTAGTATTTAGCTATTTTTAAATCCATATTTTCTGTCTTCTTTTTTTCTTGGTTTTGGTCTACAGGAAATACATTCAGTAGTTTGGCAGGGATGATGTTCGAGTGGAGTATTACCAAGGATAATGAATCGGAAAGGGTAGAGCTGTCTAGCAAAATTAGGTAACCCCCTAAACAAACACAGACCATCTGTGCGGGAAGATCCCATCTGCTCCTGGAGAACAAACCGAATGGCAGCCATGTTCATGGGTTTAAATGGCCCTGCTATTAGAATTTTTTAAAAGCAGATAGATTATTAGGAGAAAGAAGATTTCTAGTACAGGAATAGCATCCATTATATCTGGTGAGATTCTTCTTCATCCCAAGCTAATCACAAGGAGAGAAATAATATAGCATTGTGAAAGAAGCACCATATTTTGAGTGACCCAGGTTTTAATGTCTACTTTGATATACTGAGCAATCACTTTTTTTTTAAGCCTCAGTTTTCTCATTTTTAAAATGGGAATAAAATTGCTTCTCATGGGACTATGCAACAAGTACTTTTTAAATCATAATGCACTATTAAGAAAAGTACTGGGCAGCTGGGTAGCTTAGTGGATTGAGAGTCAGGCCTAGAGACGGGAGGTCCTAGGTTCAAATCCGGCCTCAGACACTTCCCAGCTGTGTGACTCTGGGCAAGTCACTTGACCCCCATTGCCCACTCTTACCACTCTTCCACCTATGAGCCAATACACAGAAATTAAGGGTTAAAAAAGAAAAGAAAAGTACTTATGATCTTTTTGGACTTCGTACTTGACTTGGTAATGATGTATCATTTAACAGTTCTACTGCCAGTGCAACTTCTCCTATTTTAGCTAATAGCTAAAAATAACCATTATTATAAGTAACTCTGTTTTCAGTACAGAGAATATTTCTTAACCCAGATTCCAATCCCATCTCAGTGGTAGTGAGAGATATAGTTAGTAAACTCATTCCTCACAGTTCTTGTGGGAAGAAGAGTTAGATCTCTGCCTCCTTTAGTCACTGGAAACATTTTTTTAGTCTAAGTAGAGCTTTTGATTTTTCTGGTTCTATTAGATGCAAACTTAATTCTGTTGTTTTAGGATTCTGAAATACTCTGAAGCTGAATATTCTCCACCAAAATATATAGCCGAGATGGAAAAAACAGGGAAACAAGGGGATATGATTCTGGTATCTGGAATTAGGACAGGTGCGGCGGTTATAAAAGTTCGTATACATGAACCCTTCTATAAGGTAAATTCATGCTATAAACTTTCATTCCCCAAACTTTGTTTATGTATAGCTTCTTATTTGTATTCAGTACATATTAAAATCTCATTTCATTTCTGCCTATTTGCCTTTTTACTATTCAACCACTCTCTTCCCTTCCAGAAAAAAGCATTGAATTTCTTCTTCTTAATTAGTGACTAAAATTAGTATATTATCAAGATATACAGTTATCCTTAAATTTTATCTAAAAGTAGAATTTAGGAGTTGGAAAGATACTTCCCAGAAGTTTATTTTAAAATGCTACTTTTAACATTGCCATTGAAGCTGGCATAAAGAATATGCTTATGAAAGTGTGACTGTTTTGTTTTTTTCTGTTAGAAAGTGGCACCTGCATTGATACGTCTGCTGGTTTTGGAGAATATATTCCTTATACCATCCCATGATATTTACCTTTTGGTAGGAGCTTATATCAGATACAGAGTTGCCAAGATAGTCCAAGGGAAAATGACAGGTAGGTATTGACCCTGCACAATCTCATTTTGCTACTGAATTTTGACAAATCTTTTCTCCAATGGCAGCAAAGATAAAAGCATTTTAAAATGAAGTATGTAGGGTCCTCTTTGTGTTTTTAAGTCTTACTTATTCCTGTGCCAATATTGGACATGGACATTAAGGATATCTTGAACTAGATAGCAAAATAGTCAACTGTTGTTTTGGTTTCATTACTTATAGGCATTTGAATTCTCTGTTTTCAAACAGTTCTCAGACTGTCACTATCCCAAACCAAATGACTGTACTTGCTGGGCCTTCAGAGATACCAGTTAGAAAATAGTAGAGGAGTCTGTTGGGGGCCATGAAAGGGATTTCAAATTCTTAACTGCAAAGGTTCTTTTTAAGAAAGCCTCTATAAAGCTATTATGAAAACCAATCAGCAGTTTTGTCATTGTAGTACTTATAAAAAATAATTTGTCCCACAAATTTAATCAAGCCTATAAAATGTAGTATTGGTCTCTTTCACTCCTCAACCTATTAGGTCATTAGTATAAGTTTTCACTTCAGTTGATACATATTTAATTTCTTTGCAAATAGATAAGAAGAATCCTCACAATAGAAATAGAAAGTAGAAGTAGAGTCTATGGCTCCTTTTTTAGATCTTCTACCTGATATCCTTGAGGTTTGATTTTTTTTTATACATTTTCATTGATTAGGCCATTATCTATTTACATTGCTTATCTCTGTATCTTTCATTTCTTGCAGAGGTCGTTTTTCCCCTGGAACATTATGAGCTTGAATTGCAAGATCATAAAGTTGCACTTACTATAAATGTTTCTGATAAAGTAGCCTCGCTGGATGAGAAAAAAGCCATAGTAACTGCTATCCAACTGGGCCAGACTAATCTGGTCTTTGTCCATAAGAGTATCCTTTTGATTATGTTTTAGTAGTCACAACGTCTTATGTTAAACATGGATCAGGTGTAGTGAAAAGATTTCATACAGTGATGGTGAACCTTTTAGAGACAGAGTGCCAGGTCCCACCAACCCCCCCCCCTCCCAGATCAAGTGCTGTGCCCAACCACCACCAGAGACTTCGTGCTGTGCCCCTTCCCACCACCAAGTGCCAGGTGTGCCTTACCCACCCCCCACACACCACCTTACCTCACAAAGGAGAGGAAGAAAGAATCCCTATTGGGCTGCTGGATGGAGGAACAGATAAAGTGAGGAATGTCCTCAGTGAGTGTAGAGAGAGGGAGAGGAATGGTCCAAACACTCTACTCCCCTAAAGCTCTGCCACTTGTGAGCCACCCATCTTACCTGCTGTGGGCTCCCATTGGGCTGCTGGGCAGAGGGATGGGTGATATGAAAAAATGTCATCAGGCATGGTGGAGAGGGGGAGGGGAGCAGCTCTGCCCAAGTCCCTCTGCCTTTCTAGTAACTCTGAGGGTAGGGGAAGGGGATGAGGGCAGCTGTGTGTCCACAGAGAATGCTCTGTGTGCCATCTTTGGCACCCATGCCCTAGGTTTGCCATTACTGATTTGGTATATGTCAGTTAAGAGCCCTAATCTATAGTTCTCAATAATATAGTGTTGACTTTGTAGGCCTCTTTTACAAGAAACTACTTAAAGATATTACCTGAAATATTTCTTTTTTTTATACACTTCAGAGGTAGATTTTAATCCTCTGTAAGTCAGAACTTTATAATAGAATTTCCCAATAGTGGAAGGGGCTGCTTTCCTAGGTGGTGAGTTTTCCCCTTGCTGACCATTTCTGAAGGAAACTAAAAGGCCATTTTCAAGGGTGGTGGTTGTAAAGACTCACATTCTTCCATGCCATGTTGTGAAGCATATCTCTATAACATGAACTTTTCAGAATGGGTTATCCAGTTTATGAAATATTTGGGCTTCTTGCTCCTGTTTGCTTTCTGTTCTGTAACACAGCTTTTGTAATAGGGAAAAGAGACTAAACTTATTTGTATACTTTAATATTGGTTAGTAGCCTTAGCACTATTTTTAAGTTGAATACATTAGGAGAATGAAGTTTGGGAACAATCTGTGGATTTTATTTAATCTTGTTTTCCCCAAGTTAGCATGGATAATTGAGGGGTGGCTTTTTCAAAATGATTTTCTTAAGGTTTACCAACAGCTGCTTTCTAGGAACTGACTACAGAGGGACATTTGTAAAAATCTGTTCAGTAAAAATACATAAAATTAATATTAAAACAGACAAAATTTAAATGATTTGGACCATATCCCTCGGTTTTGCATTAGAAATACTTGACATTTGAAATGAAAACAGTTCCCAACTCACTGACGGACTGTTCTAAAAGTTCATTTGTTCTCTGATCAGCTTATAAAAGCCTACTTAACCCATGTTGTATCTGAAACATAATACTTAACTAATATTGTGCTAAATCATGTTAACAATATTTCTTTTGAGAAAATGCATTATTAGTCTTACTATGGGGCAACAGTAATACATTTCCTCTACCCTTGTAGTGGGAGCAGGAATTCTCTCCTTTCTCCTGCCAAGTAGTGGGAAGGAGGATTCCATTAGTACTGAGTGGGCCTGGGACAAGGGCTTCAGTTGATTGGGGAATTAAGAGAGTAAGTATTGAGAGGTAGGGACTGGGCCAGGGGTAATGGTAAAAAATTGGAGGGATTGGACTTTCTGCCATTGTAAGCCATCTTTCAGTCCTTCTCTTCATTCTGGGATGAGCTCTCATAGTTACTCCCATTATTTTATTCCTTGGGTCCCATTGCTTAGTCTTTCCTTTTTCCCTCCCAGGGGTTAAAAGTCTTCCTATCCTATATACAAATCTTATCTTTTTTCACTTCCACCCTGTAGGGAAAAGTGGTACCAACTGAGATCTTTGGGTACCCCAAGACATTTCATGAGATTGGGTGGTGGTCTCAGGGTGACCCTTGGGCTGTGATGGGATGTAATCTAAGCATAACTTTTTGTACTTCAAATATGCATGAGAAAAAAATTCATTTTATTGACTATTTCATGGACAGATGAGCTTACTGGTTCATAGTTTTTGTCAGTCAGCCAGTAGTCAGTCACTAAATATTTATTAAGCAGCTTCTATGTGTCAGGTCCTGTGCTAAGCACTGGAGATGTAAAAGGAAAGGTAAAAGAAAGACTATGCCCTTGACACAACATTCAAAGAACTAGATGCAAATAAGCTCTATAAAGGATAAACTGGAAATAATCAGCGGAGAGAAGGCATAGAATTCATAGGGAATGGGAAAGGCTTCCTCTAGAAGATGAGATTTTAGCTGAGACATGAAGAGATCAGGAGTTGCAGATGAAGAGGGAGATTATTCCAGGCATGAGAAATAACCAGTAAAAATCACCAGAGTCGAGAGATGGGTTGACCTTTTTGGGAAACAATGAAATAATATTGAGGGAGAAGAGAAGAGGGCCCAAGACAGAGTCCTGTGTTACACACATGATTGACAATTGTGACCTGAAGGAAGATCCAGCAAAGGAAACTTAAGGAATGGTCAGATAGGTAGGAATATCAGGAGAGAACAATGCCATAAAAACTTCAGAGGATCAAGGGAAGAGGGTAACCAAAGTATCAAAGGCTGCAAAGAGATCTAAAAGGGTGAAGATTGAGAAAAAGCCATTGGAATTGGCATCTAAGAGATCATTGGTAACTTTGGAAAGAGCTATTTTGGTTGATTGAGGTCAGAAGCTAGCTTAGAGCTAAAAAGACAGTGAGAGGAAAGGAAGTTGGGGAACCTATTTTATAAGACCTCTTCAAGGAATTTAGCCACAATAGGCAGAAGATCCAGGGTAATAGGAGAGATGAAGGGATCAAGTGAAGATTTTTTTGAGGATGGAGGAGATGTGGTCATGTTTGTAGACAATAAGGGAAACAACTCTTAGTAGAAAGGGAGCTATTGTAAGAACAGAGGACATAATCCACTGGAGGAAATGAAATGGAGTGGGATCACTGTATTTTTTGTTTTGTTTTTTGTTTTTAATTTTTTAAACCCTTAACTTCTATGTATTGACTTATAGGTGGAAGATTGGTAAGGGTAGGCAATGGGGGTCAAGTGACTTGCCCAGGGTCACACAGCTGGGAAGTGTCTGAGGCCAGATTTGAACCTAGGACCTCCTGTCTCTAGGCCTGGCTCTCAATCCACTGAGCTACCCAGCTGCCCCCAAGTGGAATCACTTGTGCATGTAAAGAGGTCAGCCTTAGCAAGGAGGAGGACTTCTCATTATGTGGAACAGATGAAGGAGGAGAGAGTAGCAGAAGGCATCTGGGTTATGTGAAGTAAGGAAAAGATATTAAGAAGGCTCACTTGGCCCAAAACTTATCTCATTATGTGGAACAGATGAAGGAGGAGAGAGTAGCAGAAGGCATCTGGGTTATGTGAAGTAAGGAAAAGATATTAAGAAGGCTCACTTGGCCCAAAACTTAATCTTAGTCATTTCCATTTATGTACATAGGGCATTTATCAAAGAATATAAGTTGTGCCCACAAAGTCAGCTATGATCCATGATTTATAGATAATAAATAACAAAGTAAAACATATTGATTTCTACTTATTAGAAGGAAAGGTTATTTTAATTAGCAAAAGAAGTTTGAATTATAGATTCTTTACAGTTCTATTATTTCTAAGCACACCTGAGAACCAAAATTAAGCCAATAAATATAAGTAATAAGTTATTCAAATAAAGCACATAAAGACCTGAGGTATGACTGTATAAGATTGATTTGTGATTAGCATGTCGTTTTTGAGAGTAGTTGGGAGTGGGGGGAGTGAAATTGGAGACCAAAGAACTGGCCTTGTTGCTGGTGTTGTCACTTATTAGTTATGTTAACTTGGGCAAGTCTAATCTCTGAGACTGTCCTACTTTATGGGCTTATTGGGAGGAAAGTACTTTGCAACCTGTCAGATGCTAGATAATTACTGTTTCTCTGTAATACTTCTGGAATTCCTGAAACTGAAAACAATGGGTACCCTTAAGTGGCTTTTAATGTCTTTCTTGAATTTCACATTTCTATGATCATTATAAGTATGTATTATCAAGCCTTTTTCTTGCAGATAAAATAATGATAAACAGTACCTGAATCAGTTATCCCAAATTAAAAGTTAGTGTGGCTTAAATCAATGTTGGTTTACTTTAAATTATCTACATAATGCAAGGCAGAAATAATATAATCACAAATCATTTATTTAGTTTTTCATGTACATTAGGTGAAGATTACTAATAATAGCAATAAACAATAATTATAGTTAGTAATTATATAGCATATACTATGTACCAGACACAGTGCTAAGTGCTTTGCAAATATTACCTCATTTGATTCTCACAGTTCTGAAAGGTAGGTACATAATATATTACTCTCTTCATTTTACATTTGAGGAAGGTAGAGATTTAATGTCCTTCCAAGATCACACAGCTAGTAAGTGTCTGAGGCCAGATTTGAATTCAGATCTTCCTGACTCCCAAGCCCAGTGCTTCTATCTTTCTACTTTACCACCTGTCTGTTTTTTTAGGCTGATATTAAAATGTGTTTGCATTCTCAGTACTGAGCATTTAGGAGGGGCTTAATTGATTGAATTGACTTGAAAATGAACATCTAAAGGAGACAAATAAATATTAGGTAACTTCTATGTATCTGATGGAAAAGGGAAAGAATTTTGCATGAAAACTTTGCTACTAGTTCTAGAAAATAAACTGTCATCTTTTCTTCCTGTGCCACCTTTTTCACTTTCAGTCTTTGAAACAGCCCTGTGATTATGGGACCATAGGTCCTTAGATCAGAAGGACCTCTAGATTATACTACCTCATTAAAGATGAGGAAACAGATCCAAAGTGGTTGAGTGATTAGTCTAGCATCATAGAATATCAAAGTAAGAATGGATCTCAGAGGCCATGGAATAGCTAGTAAGTGGCAGAACCTGGAATAGATTCTATATTATCTGACTCCCAAGAATAGTGTTCCTTCTACTACACATTGAATGCTGTGGTGTTCAGGTATCTTCATTCAGCTCCTAAGTCTAATACTATCCAATTTATTTTATAAACACTTAAGTGCTTATTAAATATAAGACTTCGTGCTAGGCTTTGGGGCTACAGATAACTCAGGTCTAAGCTTCAAGGATCTATTCTTGTCTTTGTTGTCAAGGGATAATTTAAAAAACAATTTATGCCTCTCTACAGCAATATGTAACCTTTTTTCCTTAAGCAAAAACTAAGATATCCATATGCGGTCTGTGTCTGGACTCCCAAACTGTACCATCTACATTGTAGAGCCTGGATTTTTAGGTATTAGTTGTTCAGAAAGCTGAAAAGCATTCAGCTTCAATTTCTTCAGTTTTCTAATCAGTTAAGTGAGTGCATTAGAAAATAACCACATGAGAATTGACAAGTCATTTTTCTTAACTGCCCCTTATTCTGATGTGTAAAACTCATTTCAGACCCAGTTTTACTTTGACATCTTCTCACCTTGTTTATTTCCATTGATTGTCATCAGCTGGAAGAAGAAATCTTGAAACAGGTTATGAGAAACTTAGAAGAAAAGATCCATGTAATATGAAGCTTCCTTCTCTCTTGGGTTTGGGTCAGATACCTCATTTAGGAAAGTAGAGAAGGCTGTGTTCACGGCAGGAAAAAAGAAGTACCACATGTCCTGTAAGTCCGGTGGAACAATAGGTTCAGTTCCAGGAGCTGAAACTTGACCAGATCCATCACCTGTATGGTTTGTGGTTTTGTTTTATGCACAGACACCAGAGTGACTTCTTTGGAGCTGAGAATTCAGATGCATTGACCAAAGCTTTATAGTTTGAAGGGGAGAGCTGAGTCTACTTTGGAAACCATCTCCTCTGTACAAAACTAGCCAGGCTATTTGTGGGGTCTCACCTCTTTGTTTTGCATAGCCTGGAAGAAAAACATACATTCACTTTTAATACACTGCTATTGGTCTTTATACAGGTTTCACTGTCCAACCCGGAGACCGTTGGAGTCTGGAAGTGGGACAAACCTATATCATTACAGTTGAAGTGTATGATAAAAGTAGCACCAAGGTTTATGTGTCTGATGTGAGTGTGTCTGTGTGAAGCTCCTTTTTCTACTTTACTTGAGGGTGGATTAAAAAAAAAGGTCCACTGATGAATTATTATTATGATGTTATTTTCCTTACTAAGTTTATTATTTGTATTGTTCAGTCTTTATTTAGTAAGGCAAACTGGTAAATTTCAATTTCAAAACATCATAATCTTTGAAGGACATGAACTGAAAAGTCAAATTACCTGCTTTGGTGATATTAAATGTTGTTTCAGAGTAGGAATTCAGAGGCATTGCCAGTGATGAAACTCAGAAGGTTTGACTCCCTTTGCTGAACTTCAAACCTGTAACTCTGGAGAGAGCTTTGGAGGAGGTGGCAGTAGCATTACTAGACTAGGGACAGCAACATACACAGCTGATGGGAAGCTCTGTACTCACTTAGCCACAGGTGGTATGGAACCTCAGAGCTGTAAGGAACCTGAGAAATCATGAGTTCCAACTTGCTTAATGTTACCTCCCCAAGTCATAAGAGTTTAAGAGAGATGGGACTGACGTTTTATAAAATGGCACAAATTACACTAATGGTATCCACAGTCTTTTTTTTTTTTTATCACTCTTTACAAATACATTATAGGTGTTTTAAATATATTTGCCCAGCTACTTGAGAGACCAGAGATTTTAAAAAATATTAGCATATAAGAATCTTGAAGACACAAAAAAATTTTTTTCCTTAGACATTTTGTTTTCCATTTGCTCAAAAAACAACAAAAACCACTTGCCTTCTGTCTTAGAATCAATACTAAGTATTGGTTCCAAGGCAGTTGGGGTTACTTGCCCAGGAACATAGAGCTGGGAATCCTCAGACATTTGGGGGTTAAAAGGGTTCTGGAAAGGTGGTCTCTTCAGAACTATGTCTATTATGGTTGATTTTCAGAATCTCAGGATGATGCACTACTTTCCACCAGTGTATTTTGAAGAATTGGCATCCACCATCAATGGCTCTTATCATGTAGTCAGAATTCTTAGAGATGGTGTCACAGTAATTAAAGCTGCCCTGACTGCAATCATTTATCAGGTAGGAATTGAAAGATCACACTTGTAGTAATAATAGCTGACATTCATATCATGGAAAGCATTTTACATTATCTCATCTCAATCCTATGAGGGTCCCTGCTGTACAGATGAGGAAATTCAGACTACTAGAGTTGAAGAGATTCTTCTGTGGTCATATAGGCATTAAATATCAAAGAGGAATTGGAACTCAGCTCTCTCCTAACTCTAAGGCCCTTTCATTTGGAGCACACTGCATATGCATAATCATTAAACTTGGTTCTAGCATGTCAATCAGTCAATAAATATTAAATGCCTGATATATGTCAGACAAAAGATACTTCCTGACCTCAAGGAGCTCACAATCTGATAGAATTATACAACACATTAAACATAAAAAGAAATATAAAGGGAGGGTGTGGGAATATGATGAAGTCCTATAGCCAGTGGGAGTGATGAGATGGGAGGAGTTCTCCAATGGCTTCTCTTCACCCTCTCCAGTCAGCCATATTCATCTGTGGTAACTATGCGCCACCTATTCTAAAGCACTTTAACACTTTACAGTGCTGTATAAATATTAGCTATTATTATTGCCATTTTCATTGCTGAACTATTTAAGCACAATACTTTGGGAGCTATAAAACTAAGTTTTATTGAATCCTGGAGATCAGAGAATAGAAATCAGATGATCATAGATTTCAAGTTGGAACTTGACCTTAGGGGTCATTAATTCCAATCCCCTCATCTTGCACATGAGGAAACAAACAAAGCCCAATTTTGCCACTTATTATTTTTGTGACTTAGGCTTGCTCTAGGATGTATAGAACTGAGATTTGAGCCAGGTCTTGATTCCAAATCCAATTTTTTTCCCCTCTCTTACTGACCTACCTCTATCCTCACTTAATTTCTCTTGAGGTTATACTTACTATAGTTTTCCTATTATTTTAAAGAAGACCCAGATTGATTCCATTTGAAGCAGCTCTTTAATTGTTTGCTATAATTACTTCTAATTTATATTCATTAGAACCTAATAAAAAGGGGGGGAAATGCATGAACAACAATTAGCTGACTTGGGGAACCTGAATCTTTAATTAACTGCAGTTTCTGTTTAGATTCTATTTTTTTAATATGAACCTATGATTTCATTGGTTCATAGAGAACTCCCTGTGAGAAAACTGCAGTGCAATTTACTACTCATAATAATAATAATAATTGCTCATATTTATGTACTTGATTAAAGTTTATACATGTAAGAATTTTACATGTAAGTCTCTGAGGCAGAATTTGATTTCAGATCCCCTTGACCCCAAGTCCATTACTCTACATGTACCTGTTACACCAACCAGCTGCTACATCTATAACTTGTATTTACAGAGAATTGCATGGAACACTAAGAGGTTAAGTGACTTGCCCATGCTCACACATTTGTCACAGAAACAAAATTCAAGATCTTATTACCTCCACAGCTGACACTTTTTTCATCATAGCACCGTGCCTCTCTGGGCTTCTATTAATATGCCCATTATTCATAATTTTAAAAGTATTTGTTTTACTGACAAAGGACCTGGTGCCATGAATGACTAATCAAGGTCAGTGAAGTTAGGTATTTGGTTCCAAAGTTCTGCCAAATGCAGGAGAAAGATTTGGGATGCTGATTTAGGTGCCAGGTCGTTTAGAATACAAAAACAACTAACTACCACCCCTGCTCTACAAGTTAGACAGAGGCCTGGGTCTTACTAATGTAGCAGTACCTATTCCTTTGGACTTCCACATTTGCAGCAGACATTAATTTTCATTTCCACTAGGTCAACAAAGCAATTTCATTAGGTATCTATTTACCCTCCACTATATCTGGAACTGGAACTGCTGTTTTGTTTTGTTTATAATAAGTAAGATTTTTTTCCAGTTTTTTCCATAACCAAATGTATTTAAATTATTTTTAAAATTCAGTTTATTAACATTTTAAAGTGCCTGATGTGTACAGCAAAATACAAAAATCCAAATGTCATAATCCCTGCTCTTTTTTTTTTTTTAACTCTTACATTTTGTCTATGATGAGTATTAGTTCCAAGGCAGAGGAGCAGTAAGGGCTAGGCAATTAGGGTGAGGTGGCTTGTCCAGGGTCACACAGCTAGGAAGTGTCTTGAGGTCAGATCTGAACCCAGGACCTCTCATGTCTAGGCCTAGTTCTCTATCCATTGAACCACCATGCTGCCCCTATCTCTGCTCTTATAGGATTTATAATCCAATAAAAATAGGGTAATGCAATTTGTTAATATACAGAGTTCTGTGTGGAACAGGGCAACCTGGACTTTGTCCTAAGTTTTTTGAAATACTTAATAATAATCTTTTTAAATTCCACATTTTAAAAATTTATTAATCTACATGTTGACATCACTTGCCTCCTCTCCATCATACCCTCCCCCTTTCCTCCCTACAACATAGAAACAATTAAACTTGGTACCTAGTTAGCTACTTGATGGACAAACTGCTAACAACACACATGCATGAACTATGGTAGTAATTCCCCCCTTTCAACTGAATTTTCCTAATTACTTTGTGTATTTTTATATTATGAATTGAAAAACTGAAATGAGTATATATCTTGAACTCCTGATCCCAAGTGTGCCTATTGCTACTTATACCTCTGTTAGTATATGTAGTTTGCTAACTCTTTGAATGTAAATGTCTCTCATAGTGATAGCCCTCAGGTAACTTTACACCTCCTCCTACAGGATAGTTCTCGATATTCCTTAGATGATCAAATTAGCCACCAGCAAGAAGTGAAGATTTACTTTCCCATTAAGCTGACACCCACCTTTTTAGCATTTCCTCACCATCCCATGGAAATGGTCTATCGGTACAAAGTGAAGGTATGATATACTGTTTTTGTTTTTGTTATTTAATTAAAACCCCTACCTTCCGTCTTGGAGTCAGTACTGTGTATTGGCTCCAAGGCAGAAGAGTGGTAAGGGTAGGCAATGGGGGTCAAGTGACTTGCCCAGGGTCACACAGCTGAGACGTGTCTGAGGCCAGATTTGAACATAGGACCTCCCATCTCTAGGCCTGGTTCTCAATCCACTGAGCTACCCAGCTGCTCCCGATATACTGTTACCTGAGAAATTTCAAACTGAGTAAATGAATTCTTGTATTAATGGACATTATTGAAACTGCTTATTAAACATAGAATTTTCTTGATTTTTCCAATATCCTAAAAGGATGCCAACTTAATCATGCTCTTGGCAATTATAGCAGGTGATGAGTTTTCTCTTTTTATCTCATTGCTTCTTCTGCCCAAGTCTTCTATACCTTTTTGTCATATTATTCCTTTTATACATTTTTTTGCCTTTTATATACTTTTGATTTTCAAAACAAAATATTGCCATTTCCTTTCCTTTGAACACTACTCTTTTCACCTAGCTATTTCTTTAGTATAGTCTCACAGCTCCTGAAGGTCTCTAAGAAATTATTTTCTTTTTCATCAACCCAATTTTGTCCTTAATCATTACATAGATTTATTTTTAGATAACAAACATTTTGAATTTGCTTCCTTATAGGTCGAAGGTGGTAGTGGCAACTTTACCTGGACCTCTTCCAATGAAACAGTGGCAATGGTAACCATAAAGGGAGTGGTGACTGCAGGCCAAGTCAAGGGCAATAGCACTGTTCAGGCCAGAGATGTACAAAATCCCTTCCGTTATGGAGAAATAAAGGCAAGTCTTTCCCTTCCCCCATTCGCACTTGAGTGACTCCAATCTGAGTTTAGGCTTCCATCTCAAAATGCTTCCTGATTAGTAAGTTTTGAACATAGGCTCAGATGCATTTTCAACTATACATTTTCTTTTTTAAAAAAGTTTTATCGTTGCTTTTACTTTTTTTTTATTAACTAAACAGTCCTGGGTTTATATGAACTGTTGACTTATTAGTTTTGACCATTTATCCTTTGAAGAATGACTATTTTAATAATACATTTTTGCTAATTCCTTACAGATTGCGAGTCATTTTTTTTAACTATATGTAATATGTTTACCTCAAAGATTATTTGTGGAGAGAAGTTTTCTTCTTTTCAGAATTGAGGCAAATCTTAGATTCCTTTTCTTTTTTCCTTTATAATTTTTAAAATTCAATTTTATTTTACTTTATTTTCTATTATAAATTCTCTCCCTTCTCCTTCCTGTACCCATTGAGAAAGCAAGAAAAACAAAACCCATTACAGATATGTAGAGTCATACAAAAAAATTTACACATTAGCTATGTCCCTCCTTTCCCCCCAAAAAAATGAAAAGAAAAAAAGAAAAAATAGGATTCATTCTGTACTCTGAGGACATCACCTCTGTTTTTGGAGATGGATAACATGTTCCATTAGTCCTTTTGGAACTGTGGTTGGTTATTGGATCAGAGTACCTAAATCTTACATAGTAGATTATTTTTATAATATTGTTATTAATATATGTTATTCTCTTGATTTTACTTATTTCACTTGACATCAGTTCATTCAAACCTTCCAAGATTTTTCTGAAACCATCTCCTTCAGCATTTTTTGTGGCACAATAGTATTTTATCACATTCATCTATCATCACTTGTTAAGTCATTCCCCAATTGATGGGCATCCCTTCCATTTCTAGTTCTTTGTCACCACAATAGAACTACTATAAATATTTTTGTACTTATGGGATCCTTTCTTCTTTCTTTGATCTCTTTGGAATGTAGAATTAATAGTGGTAGTTTAATAGCTTTTTGAGCATAGTCCCAAATTGATTTCCAGATTGCCTGAAATAGTTTACAGCTCTTCCACCAATACATTAGTATACTTGTTTTCCCACAGCCCTTCCAGCATTTATTACTTTCCATTTCTACCACTTTAGCCAGTTTGATGGATATGGTCCAGGTACCTTAAAGTTGTTTTAATTTACATTTTTTTAATTATTAGTGATCTAAAGCAATTTTTCATATGGTTTATGATAGTTTTGGGTTTTTTTCTCTGAAAACTATCTATTTATATCTTTTGACCATTTATCACTGAGGAATGACTTATTCTTATAAATTTGACTCAATTCTCTATGTATCTTAGAAATGAGACCTATATCAGAAAAGAATTTATTACAAAGATTTGTCTGTTTCCTACTTCTCTTCTAATTTTAGCTGCATTGGTTTGTTTGGGCAAAACCTTTTTATTTTTACATAGTCAAAATTGTCTCTTTTACCTCCTGTAAACCTCCCTATTCCTTATTTGGCTACATATTTCTCCCCCTATCCATAAATTTGACAGGTAATTTCTTCCATGTACCTCTACTTTGCTTTTGCTATCTTTCTTCATGTCTAAATCACATATCAAATTGGAGCTTATCTTGGTATATGTTATGAAATGTTGGTCTGTACCTAGTTCCTTTTCCAGTTTTCCCAGCAGTTTTTGTCATATTATGAGTTCCTGCCTCAGAATCAAGGATCTTTCCTTTGAGTTTATCAGACTCTAGGTTACTGTACTCATTTGCTTCTTTATGTTCTTTATGTACCTAATCTGTTCTATAATGGGGGAAACCAGGGGAGTTCCAAAAATATTATTTGTGGGCTCAGTGGGGTGTGAGGGGGACAGGAATGACAGAAGGCAGGACCAAACAAGGTAGGGAGACTGGATTTAACTGCTAAGGAGGTATCTTTTAACAGAAGTGGTAGTTAGGCCCTAACTCTCACTCTGCACCATCTAGGCAAGGGACCTATGGAAACAAGCAGGCAAATGACAAGACTTTATAACAATTTTAATTAAGGAAACAATGGTAAAGGATGGGAATAGGGGTTTCTACACTTCTCAGACTAAGGGCAAACCACAGGGTCAGGAGAGGGACTTATCTACACTCATCTGAGACCTAAGCCAGACAGGGCCCAGAGAATAGCAGGACTGAAGTGGGAATCCTCACAGCAGAGTCCAGAGATGTTACAGGATGCCAGGAGCCAACTCCTCCAGAACTAATGATCCAAAGTAGCCTGGTAGGGAGAGAAGTCTGCAAGCTGTCCACCAGATCACAGGCCACTTCCCTACTCAGTGTTGACTTGCAAGATTGATGTCCTCTGCTTTCAACCTTCACCACTCTCCAGGATCCCAGGGAATCAGGGTACAACTCCACTAGCTCTGAGGTCTCCCAGGGTCAGCAACAGCTTGTCCCAACCACCATGGAGTCTGTCTCAGAGAGAGAGCACACTTCCTGCTTCCCCATTCCATGTGGAATTCTCCAGCCCTTCCTGTTAGGTCTCCTAACTAATAACTAAGTAATCTTCCTCACAACAGTTCTAAACAATCAACCTCTGTATTTCTATCTTAATCCAAAATTGTTTTGATGATTATGTGGTTTTATAGCATAGTTTGAGATTAGGTACTGCTAGGCCATCCATCCTTCCAATTTAAAAAAATTGATTTCCTTGATGTTCTTTACTTTTTATTCCTCAAATGAATTTTGTTATTATTTTTATTAGTTCTATAAAGTAGCCTTTTGGTATTTTGTCTAACATGGCACAGAATAAATGAATTTAGGTAGTATTGTTTTATTATATTGGCTTATTCTATCCATGAGCTATTAATATTTCTCAAGTTATTTAGATGTGCCTGAATTTGTTTGTATAAAGAGTATATTGTGTAAAGACTGTTTTCCTGTGTGTCTAACTGCTAGAAGGCTTCCAAATATTTAACACTGTCAATCATTATTTCAAATAGAATTTCTATCTTTTCCTGCTGGATTTTACAGAAATACTAATACTAAAATACGATGGTTTGTATGAATTTATTTTGTATCCCACAACTTTGCTTAAGTTGCTAATTTTTTACTTGACTCTCTACGGTTCTTTAGGAAAACTATCATATCATTTGCAGAAAAAAAATGATAGCTTAGTTTCCTTTTTGCCTGTGCTCTTTAATTTCTTTTATTTGCGTTGCTGCTATAGCTAGCACTTCTTATACAGTGTTGAATAGTAATGGTGATAATGAACATCCTTGCTTCGTACCTAATCTTATCGGAAAAGCTTCAGGCTTATCCCTGTTACAAATAATGTTAGCTCTTGGTTTTAGATTGATATTCCATTTTTAAGAATAGCTCTGTTTAAACTGCTTGATCACATGGTTCAATAGGGTATGATTGGGAATGTAGACTCTAAACAAACACCCTAGTGCAAATACTAATAATTTGGAAATAGTTCTTGATCAATGACACATGTAAAACCCAGTGGAATTGCTCATTGGCTACCGGAAGGAGGTGGAAGGAGGGGGTAGGGAAAGAAAATGATTCATGTAACTATGGGAAAATATTCTAAATTAAATAAATAAACTTAAAAATAAGAAAAATAATAATTCAAAGTTTTTTTTATATGTTTATAGTTTTCCTAATATTAAACCCTTGCATTTATAGTACAAATTCAGCTTGTCATAACACATGATCTTTGTAATATATTGCTGTAGGCTCCTTGCTAATATTTTATTTAAAATTCTTCATTAATATTCATCAAGGAAATTGTTCTATAGTTTTCTTTTTCTGTTTTGACTTTACCTGTTTAGACATAAAGGCCATACTTGTATTACAGAAGGAATTTGGTAGGATCTCTTCTTTACTAATTTTTTTCAGTTTACATAGTATTGGAATTATTCTTTAAATGTTTGGCAGAATTAACTTGTAAATCTATCTAGTCTTGGGTTTTTCATTAGGGAGTTCATTTATGGCTTATTTAGTTTCTTTTTTTCTAAGATAGTATTATTTAAATATTATATTTCCTTTTCTGCTAGTATGGGTAATTTATATTTTTATAAATATTCATTCATTTCATTTGTTTTGCTAGTTTTATTAGCATATAATTTGGAAAAAATCATTCATCTTTTTTCATTTTTGGTACTAGTCATCATGTTTTCTTTTTAAAATCAAATTAGTTAATGGCTTAGCTATTCTGTTTTGTTGTTTTTTTTCAAACTAGCTCCTAATTTTATTTATTAATTCGGTGATTTTTTAAACTTTCAATTTTGTCCCTCTCACTTTTAATTTTCAAGATTTGTGTTTTGGTGTTTAATTAGAAATCTTTAATCTTTTGATATTCTAGTTCTTTTGATTGAACATCCAGTTTAATGATTTGCTATTTCTATCTTTTATTGCTGAAAGAGTTTGGAAATATAAATTTTCCTCTAAGTATTACTTTGGCTGTATTCCACAAATTTCAGTGTGTTGTCTATTTCATTATCTTTAGTGAAATTATTGATTCTTTATATGATTTGTTCTTTGACATGCCCATTCTATAGGATTTAAGTTATTTAGTTTCCAATTAATTTTAATCCTTTCTTTAAAAGTCTTTTCTTGAATGTATTGTCTATTGCATTATGATTGGTAAAGGATGCATTTAATATTTCTGTTTCTCTGCATTTGTGAGGACATTTTTATGCCCTGCCTCTTTTTTTTTTAAGGTTATCATGCACAACTGTTTCCATTTAGTATTTTCCAGAGGTCTATTATATCTAACTTTTCTAAAATTTTATTTGTTGCCTTAATCTTTTTCTTAAAGTTAGACTTATTAATGACTGAGCAGGGTAAATTGAGGACCCTCACAGTATAGTTTTAGTATTTCCTCCTGTAAGTCACTTAACTTTTCCTTTAAAAATTTAGGTGCTATGCTACTTGATATATATATATATATATATATATACATATATATTTACTATTAATATTGACTCATTGTTTATGGTACCTTTTAACAAAATGCAGTTTTCTTTTTTATCTCTTTTAGTTAGGTCACTTTTTGCTTTTGCTTTTTCTGAGATTATGCCTTTTTTATTTTAACTGAAGAATAATAATCCTGCTTCAGTCCCCTTATTTTAACTCCAAGTTCTGCTTCAAGAGTATTTTTTACAAGTAACATTCTAATCTATTCAGAAGTCTGCTCCTGTTTTAAGGGTGAATTTATTCCACTCACATTCACAGTTATGATTGCTAATTGTGTTTTTCCCTCCATCCAGTTTTCTTAAATTGCCTCCTCAAATCTATTTTGCTTCTGACCACCATTTCCCTTAATCTTCTGTCCCTCTCACTCTTTTCCTTCCCCTTAACCTCTTTCCCTCCTACTTACATGTTGGATAAGATTAATTTTTATACTCATTTGTGTGCCTATTGTATATTCTTCCCTCCTTTAACCAGTTCAATGAGAGTGAGATTAAAGTGTTGCCTGTACCCTTCTTTATATTAATTTCCATTTAAGTGACTTAATTTTCATCAATCTTCTTTTTCCTTACCCCTCTCCTAGTGCATTCCTTTTCCTCAATCTTTCATCCTTTTTTCAAGATCATACAAAATCACACCCAGCCTTTCTGTCTAATTAGACTACCTCTAAGACCCCTGGTAATAGTAAAGTTATATAGAGTTACATGTATTATCTCTATAAGAATGTAAATAGTAAATAGTTTAACCTTTTATGATTTTTCTCTCAATTTTGCCTTTTTATGTTTTCTCCTGGATCCTATAGTTGTATTGTTGTATGTTATATTTTACACTCAGTTTTGGTAATCAGGAATGCTTAAAAGTCTTCTTTTTCATTAAATATCCTTTTTTTTCCCACTTAGGATTATGCTCATTTTTCTTGGGTAGGTTATTCTTGGTTGTGAACACATATTCTTTGCCTTCTGGAATATCATATTCCAAGTTCCACTCCTTTTAGAGTAGTGGTTACTAGATCTTGTGTGATCCTGACTATAGTTCCTCAGTACTTGAATTCTTTATTTTTGGCTCCTTCTAGTATTTTTTGTTTGACCTAGGAGTTTTGGATATTGGCTATAATATCCCTGGAACTTTTCATTTTGGGATTTCTTTCATTGGACTAGTAGGTTCTTTCAATATTTATTTTATCCTTGTTATATTATAATATATGCAATTCTCTTGCTTTCTTGAAATATAGTTTGGCTCTTTTTTTGTAAATGGCTTTCAAGTAATCCACTGATTCCTAAATTATCTCTCCTCAAGCTCCTGTGAGATATTTCATATTTTTTCTAATATTTTTTATTCAAAATTTTTTATTTAATTAATTTGGAATATTTCCCCATGGTTATATAATTCATGTTCTTTCCCTCCCCTCCTCTCACCCCCCTCCCATAGCCTAGGAGCAGTTCCACTGGGTTTTACATGTATCATTGATCAAGACCTATTTCCATATTAATAATATTTGCATTAGGGTGATCTTTTAGAGTCTACATCCTCAATCATATCCCTATTAACCCATGTGATCAAGCAGTTATTTTTCTTCTGTGTTTCTACTCCCACAGTTCTTTCTCTGGATGTGGATAGCATTCTTTCTCATATTGACTTTGTTATATCTTGATGTCTCATAGACCCTTTAGTTTTCATTTAGTCAGTTCTAATTTTCAAGGAGTTAGATTCTTTTGGAAGGTTTTGTTCCTCTTTTTCTAGCCTGTTTATTTTCTTTTCATATCTTTCCCCCTAGTTCTTTCCCTTCTTTTCCTATTTTTTTCTCTACTGTCATCAGTTTTCTAAATTATTTTTCATCTCTTTTAAAAAACTCTTTTAGTATTTTTGTTACACTTGTTTCCAAGCTGCATTTTTATTTAGAAATGTTTGTTTATAAATGTTTTCAAGTTATTTTCCTCCTCTTTGTGTCTTGAACTTCCCTGTCACCATAGGAGTTCTTTAAGATTTGGTTCTTTTTGTTTGTTTGCTCATTCTTCCAGCCTCCTTTTGACTTTAAACTTTATGTGAATGCTGAGCTCTAGATTCTCCTGGGTGGGGCTAAGGGAGGGAAAGGATGTTTGGTCTGAGCTTCTATCCTCTTATGTCCATCTCTGTCTGGGAGCCTTTAAGTTTTCATTATTCCCCAGCTGGTGTCAGGTCTGTCCACTGCCCTCCTGGTCTTGAGCACTACAAGTTCCTGACCCTGGTTTGGGTATGTTATTTTGTTCTTGGTTGGGAGTTTCAATAGACTGCTGCTGGACTCATTCACTATTAGCCAGTTGAGAGGCTCTGCAGATTCAGAGTGATTTAACTGTCAACTTCCCTTTGGTCTGAGGCTCCTGCCCTGGTTATTCCACCGCCAGCTTCCATGCTGGGCTCAAAGTTAGAGTTGTCACTACTCTGCCCCTGCTAGGGGTCACACAGCGAGGGTCCATGATCCTCATGATCCTCATCCCCCTAGATCAGTGACCCAGAACTGGGTAGTTTCCAGGGCCACAATATTGTACTGTTCCTTCACAAGTAGTAGACCAGGGATTCCCTGGCATCTTTTTCTGCCTCAAGGCTTCCTACCCTATGGGCCTGATCTCACAACCCTTTTTCAAACCCTGGGTACTAAAATGTTCCTTGCCAATATGCTCTCAGCCAAACCCTATCTCTAATGTTTTGTGTTTTAATGAGTCACAACTATTAGCGTCCTATTAGATTAAAGCCAGAGTTATAAATCAAGTTGTGAAATCCTGTTTAAATCTCTCTTAATGTATGTTGTCATTCTTCTAGGCTTCACACTGATATTTTAATAGGAAAAAAATCCTATCCTTTGACATATAGTAGAGTGGATATCTCATTTTCCCTTCTTTGGGAGACTCAAACATGAGCCATAACTCTTAGTGTAATTAGCATAGTTTCTGGATAACAGGGCTGGAGTTTGCTGGCAAACCAATAAGTTCAAAAATGAGTCTAATCTGCCTATATTAGAGATCAGGCTCTTCTATCCCATCCCTCCCCTACCCCCTACCTCCACTCCAGTAAACATGGGCAGACTGCAGTAGCTGGATACAGGTCAGGCAGTGGTTTGGGTTGCTGGTCTTCTGTGAGCCCTTGCTTAGCAGTACATCTACACTAGGTATACGTTCATTCAGGCTTTATATAAAAAAATAAATACAAGGTACCTCAAAGGGGAAGGCACTAACAAGTAAGTGATTAGGAAAAATATGCAAAATGTGATGCCTAAGCTAAGCAGCATGTTATGTATGGGCACACAAAAAGAGTATGAAAGCTATAATATTTACAACATACATTAACAGAACAATTTTTTTTAAACCCTTACCTTCTGCCTTAGAATCAATATTGGGTATTGGTTCTAAGACAGAAAAGCGGTAAGGGCTAGGCAATGGGGGTTCAGTGACTTGCCCAGGATCACACAGCTGAGAAGTGTCTGAGGCCAGATTTGAACCCAGGACCTCCTGTCTCTAGGCCTGGCTTTCAAACCACCAAGCTACCCAGTGTAAAAGTGAAATTTGGGAGATGCCATCTTTAAGTATATATATATATATGTATTTTCTATGGACACGTGGAAATTATCAAACTACATTTCCCGTGGTCCAACGGGTTTCCGGTTCCGGTTCTTTGGGCGTGGGGATGCCTACGTCTCCACGCAGAGGATAGTTTAAATCTCCAGGGTGAGGAGGAACTTCCTCTTTAGCTACCACCTCTTGGCTAGCAAACTCAGGGAGAGACGGGAGGTAACAATAATGGCTGGGGCGGCAGTTTTGAATTCTTACAAGCGCATGGTCTAATGACTTTATCTATCAGCATGGTTTTAATTAAAATACTAATTTATATATTTATCTCAGCCTTTATTATTTTTTATCTTTATACCAGCTACCCCCAACAGAACAATTTAAACAGAATTCATTAATTAGTCCTTTTAGTATATCCACTGATGGGAAAAATCAAGAAAACGTCTCTGGAAAAATTTGGTATTGGAGTTGCTGTTTGGAGATAGGCTTGTTAATTCACTAGTAGGAGAGCTTATAAAGTGGTTCAACCATCCTGGAAAAAGGTTTAAAGTCGTTTAATAAACATTTAAAAACGTATGTAGCTAAAATATATATATTAAAAAAAAAACACTTTATATAGCACCTGGTAGAACCTTCTCTCCAGGTTGCATAGAACACATATCAGAGAATGGCTACCTGTGATTCAAGGTACCCTGGGTAGTCTTTATCCCATGAAAGCATAACTCATGATCTGTTATCTATATATCTATATATTTACCTTTAATAGTCATCCAGAGGACACAAACATATTTCAAAGCAAAAGCCTTTAATAAAATGCCATAGAAGACAGATAGCAAAACCTTCCCTCTATAAACTTGGGATAACTCCTCTCCAAATACACACATCATCAGTGAGAAGGAAAGAAACAAATAGAGAAACATGTGTAACCAGGGCACACACAAAGAGGAATAACTCCCCTTTTTGACACTGAGACCATGGATGTTTTGTGGTAATGTCATAGTACTAATTCCATCTATACTTTTTCCTTGCTACTTTTATAATCCCTGATAGGCATCACTCTGCTGGATGGTGCCAGTCATTAAGCAAGCATTAACTAGGCACCTACTACATGCCAGGCACTGGCTAAACTCTAGAAATACAAAGAAAAGCCAAAATTTTTTTTAAAAGGCTTCTTCCCTCAGCTCACAGTCTGATAAGGGAGACATCCTGCAAACAACTGTATACAAAATAGATACATAGGAATAAATTGGAGATAATCAACAGAGGGAAGGCACTAGCATTAATAGGGATCAGGAAAGGCTTCTTACAGAAGGTGGGACTTTAACTGGAACTTGAAGGAAAGTAGAGAAGCCAGAGATGGAGGTGAGGAGGGAGAGAATTCCAGTCATGGGGGATAGCCACTGAAAGACACTTCCGTGTCTTGTGCAAGTAATAATAACAAAGGAGGCCAAATCAGTGAATCACAAAGGATTTATGGAAGAATAGATTGAATAAGGATGCAATGTTTACACAGTATTGACTCCAAGATGGAAGGTAAGGGTTTTTATTTTTTAAAAAAGGATGTGGGGGCAGCTGAGTAGCTCAGTGGATTGAGAACCAGGCCTAGAGACAGGAGGTCCTAGGTTCAAATCTGACCTCAAGACATTTCCCAGCTGTGTGACCCTGGGCAAGTCACTTAACCCCCATTGCCTATCCTTACCACTCTTCTGCCTTGGAGCCAATACACAGTATTGGCTCCAAGACAGAAGGTAAGGGCTCAAAAAACAAACAAATAAATAAATAAAAATTTTAAAAGGATGCAAGGTTTAATAAGGTGTTTTTTTTTTTAACCCATATCTTCTGTCTTAGAATCAATACTGGGTATTGGTTCTAAGACAGAAAAGCAGTAAGGACTAGGCAATAGGGGTTCAGTGACTTGACCAAGGTCACACAGCTATAGAAGTAAATGAGGCAACATTTGACACATTCTCCCATCTCTAGTCCTGGCTGTCTATCCACTGAGCCACCTAAAACTCCATTTTTAACATTTGTTTTCTGACATTTTGCTATCTAAATTCTCTCCCTCCCTTTTGCCCTCTCTGAGGCAGCAAACAATATGAAATAGGTTATACATGTGCTATTATTGTTAAAGAAATATGTGGGTAGAGAGAGATATTGATGTGATGATGTGTATCAGTCTATGATCTCCTCAGCTGCAGTTGGTGGAGAGAAACACCTACTCCTCTCACCCTTACTGCTGCTATAAATTATCCCCTTCTCCCTGACAGGTTCAGTTGATAACCACTCAGCAATTCCTTTAACAGCTGCCCAAGTAAGGACCCTTGAGAGGTTAGATGGATGGTTAACCTCTCCAGGCCCAACCTGGGGTTGGATAGATTGGTAATGGGCTATTGATCAGCTTTGGATAATGTTCAGGATCTGACTGCATATTTGACTCCCTTCCCAAGGACTGTGATAGAGAGACCACTCAGAAAGGTACTTGTTATTGAACACTTTTTTATCTATAGGTAGGGAAAGGATAACAAGGTCAAGGATTGGGGATTGGAAACCCTATTGGTCTTTATCTATTAAACTAATTAATAATCAGGACCGGAGGCTACTAAGCTGGTGGAGGTTTGAGATCTTCACTTCTTTCTATCTCTGGCCAGACCTGGCTACAGCCAAGCCAGAGAATAGGGAAGGCTATTGCTGCAGATATATTGATGGTCTTTATTCTCTCTGCTCTCTCACCAGTAGTGTTGATGGTTCACTAGCTCTCACAGACTAGCCAGAAATAGATTCAGGCTTTTTCCTACCCTCTTCTTCTTCAACTACCCTTCAGCCACCCTCTGCCCAGATTGATTCACAGAGGTTTGTACCAGTCTCAATTCAGAGATCTGTGATCTCCAGTTCTTAGCCTCTGAGTCCAGAGACCTCCTTCAATGTAGCTGTCAGGGGTATATATAGGGTGAGGCTAACTGACGTTTGCCCCTGGCTCACAGCACCTGGGAACATTCCAAACTCTCAACTGCCATCCCTGTCAGTCAAGGTGGCATCCATCTCATCCCAGATTATGAATATAACATTATGCAATACATATTTCTATATTCATCATGTTGTAAAAGAAGATACCTATCACATACAAGAAAACACTCATGAAAAAAATTAAGTGAAAAATGGTATGCTTCAATCTGCATTCAGACTCCTACCAGTTACTTCTATAGCAGCAGATAGCATTTTTCATGATGGTCCCTTGGAGTTGTCTTAGATCCTTGTAATGCTGATAATAGTTAAGTCATTCACAGTTGATCTTCATGTAATGTTGATGTCACTGTGTACAATGTTCTCCTGGTTCTGCTTACTTCATTCTGCATCAGTTCATGTGAATCTTTCCAGGTTTTTTTTAAATCATTCTGCTCATCATTTCAATGAGACCCCAATTAATGGACATCCCCTTAATTTCCAATTCTTTGCCACCATAAAAAGAACTACAATAATTTTTTTTACAAGTAGCTCCTTTTCCCCTTTTTTTGATGTCTTTAGGATACAGACGTAGTAGTAGTATTGCTATATCAAAGAACCTGCAATTTTATGGCCAGTGAGCATGGTTCCAAATTGCTCCCCGGAATGGTTATATCAGTTCACAACTCCACCAACAGTGTATTAATGTCCCAATTTTCCCACATCCCCACCAACATTTGTCATTTTCCTTTTTTGTCATATTAGCCAATCTGATAGGTGAGGTGGTGCCACAGTTATTTTAATTTGCATTTCTCTAATCAGTAATGATTTAGAGCATTTTTTCCATATGACTATAAATAGTTTTTAATTTCTTCATGTGAGATTTTCCAGTTCATGCCTCTTGACCATTTATCAATTAGGAAATGGCTTGTTTTCTTGTTTTCTTTTTTTAAACCCTTACCTTCTGTCTTGGAGTCAGTACTGTGTATTGGCTCCAAGGCAGAAGAGTGGTAAGGATAGGCAATGGGGGGTCAAGTGACTTACCCAGGGTCACACAGCTGGGACGTGTCTTGAGGCCAGATTTGAACCTAGGACCTCCTGTCTCTAGACCTGGTTCTCAATTGACTGAGCTACCCAGCTTGTTTTCTTATAAATTTGACTCAGCTCTTTGTATTTTTGAGAAATAAAGCCTTTGGCAGAGACATTTACTATAAAAAAAAATTTTCCAGTATTTTGTTTCCCTTCTTATCTTGGTTGATTGGTTTTGTTTCTTAAAAAATTTTTAATTTAATGTATTCATAATTATCCATTTTATATCACACCATGTCTTCTTTGTCATAAATTTTTCCCTTATCTTTAAGTCTGATAGGTAAATTATTCAGTGCTCCCCTAATGTTTATGGTATCACCCTTTATAGTTAAGTCATGTACCCATGTTGACCTTTTCATGGTATTTGGTATGAGATGTTGATCAATATCTAGCTTCTACCATACTGTTTTCCAGTTTTCCCAGCAGTTTTTGTCAGATAGTAAGTAGTTATCCCAAAAGTTTGGATCTTTAGATTTATCAGACACTGAGTTACTGTGGTCATTTATTGCTGTGTTAAGTACCTAATCATTACTCTATTTCTTAGCCAGTACCATATGGATTTGATGATTACCAGTTTATAATATAATTTGAGATCTGATATGCCTAGACCCCTTCCTTCATATTTTTAAAATTAATTCTTTTGATTTTCTTGACCTCTTGTTCTTCCAGATGGATTTTATTGTTTGTTTTATAACCCCATGAAAGAATTATTTGGTAATTTGATTGTTTTGGCACTGAAAATATAAGTTTAGTTAGAACTGTAATTTTTTCATATTGGCTCAGCCTACCTCTGAACAATTAATGTTTTTCTAATTGTTTAGATTTAACTTTATGTGAGGTTTTAATGTTAAAAGAGAGAAAGAAGCATAGATGAGAGATATTGTGAAGGTAGAATTGACAAGACTTGACAACAGATTGGATATGTAGGATTAGAGAGACTCAGGACTCAAGAATGACATCTAGGGGAAGATTTGAGGGGAAAGATAGTGAGTTCAGTTGTAGACATGATGAATTTAAGTTGTCTACAGATCATCATTTGAGGTATAATGCAATTGGAGATGTGAGACTGGTGATTAGCAGACAGGTTAGGGCTAGATAAGTTATCTAAGAATCATCTTCATAGAGATAATAATTGAATTCATGGGAAGTGATAAGATCACCAAGTGAAATATAAGGGGAGAAGGGAAGAAGACCTATGATAGAGCCTTGGGGATCCCCTATCCATAATGGGCATGAGCTGGATGAAGATAGAGCAAAGGAGACAGAGAAGCAACCCAAATATAGAAGAACAAGGAGAGGCATCACAAATATATAGAGTATCAAGGAGCAAGAGAGTATTCACCAGTGTCAGAGACTTCAGAGAGATCAGGGAGGGTGAGGATTAAGAAGGACCATTAGGAGGTTAGGCAATCAAGAGACCATTAGTAATTTTGAGAAAAATAATTTTAGTTGTACTATGTGGTTAAAAGCCACATTAGAAAGTTAAGAAAAGGGTAAGAGCAAAGGAGGTAGAGGCAGCTAGTGCTGATGACTTCCTTAAGTAACTTTCAACTTTTGTGAGTGGGGAGTAGTGAGGGTTTGGGGGTTTGTTTTGTTTTGTTTTGTTTTTAAAGCAAACAAGATTAAATAACTTGCCCAGGGTTACACAACAAGGAAGTGTCTGTGGTCAAATTTGAACCCAGTTCCTCCTGACCCAGACCTGATGTTTTATCCATTGTACTACCTAGCTGCCCTGTGAATTGTTTAAAAAGGATTACCTTGCCATAGTCAGGATCCAGCTGAGATTACATAACATAAACTTGTGGACCCATTCAGCATGATTTTGTGATTTTTTTTTTCTAGCTCTGTTTGGCAGCACCTAAATAGGAGTATAGTGTCTCAGTAAATTTTCTTTGAAACTCTCCATTCCATCAAAAATATATATCCTTGATATATATGATTTATCATATATGATATATATCTTATTTGAGAATGCATATTATATCATCTAATAATCTTTGATAAGAAAAAGGGCCAAGATTCTCAAGAGAAGAAGTTATTAGAGAGTTAAACTGATTCACCAAGAAGTCAGGATATGGAAAGGAAGAGAGTGTAGCTGAGGTGATGGCCTGGGAAAGATCCTGAGGGTTGAAAGGACTAGAGATTGAAGTGAGGACAAGGAACCAGGCTGGAGTAGCAAAACAATGAGAGTTAAAATCCAATGAAAAACTTTCAGAATTCATAAAGGTGGGTAAGGGGGAAATGTGTGTAGCTATGGTGATATGGAGGAATAGGTCATAGAATATGAATAAGTTGAGCATTTGGGATGTTAAGGTATTTGAGGAAGTATCAATGATGAAGTTCCCTGGGAACAGGGCAGGAGTTGGACAGAAGAGAAAGAATGAGAGTCAGGTACTGAAGTCATTTAAGAAGGAATAAGAATCTAGATTGGGTGATAAATATGGTTGCAAAGAACCTCAAAGGAAGAGAGGTTATAGAATAATGGTGGTAGAAGGGAATGCCTGGAAGTGGCAATGGAAAAAAAAAGGAATATTACAATTCCTCCTCCACAACCAGTAAGTTTGAATGAAAATGAAATGAAAATAAAAGTACAGCCAGTGCTGGAAACAGTATCCAAAGTAGTTGTGTCATTAGGAGGGAGCCTAGGCTGAGTTAAGTGTAAGAAGATGGAGAAAATACAAATGGGAAAGGATATAGATGATATCTAGTTCATTGCCTATGGTGCACAGTGTAAGAGTTGAGTAGCTTTTAGAGTAGGAGGTTAGGGAGGATTGGGATGAGGAGGGTGAGAATAAGGAAGTGATCAGTAAAGAATGGAGAATGAGATTTGAACAATAGCAACTAGTGACTCAGAATCACTGGCATGGGGTGAGTATTGATGGAATGAAAGTATGATAATCATTCAGGAATGGAACAACATTTCTAAATATTAACAAAATCCAAGAGGCAATAGTAGAAAGGGAAACCCCATTCCAAATAACTATAAAATCTATAAAATTCCCAGGGACCAATCTATAATTCACACAGAATACTTGTATAGTCAGTCAGTTATTAAACATTTATTAAGGACCTACTGTGTTCTAAGCACTGTGCTAAGTAAGCACAGGAGATGCACAGAAAGGCAAAAGACTGCCCTTCCCTTCAAGGAGCTCCCAGTAGTCTTCTAAGACAGTCATCATGAAAACAACTGAACAAGCTATATTGAGGTTAAATCAGGAATGATCAACACAGAGAAGATATGAAGATGAAGGATTGGGAAAGACTTACAGTGGGAGGTATTCTATTGAAGAAATCCAGGGAAGCCAGGAAGTAGAGAAAGGATTCAAAGCATTCCATGTATGAGGGACAGCCAGTGAAAATTCATGGAGTCAGAAAAAGTCTTTTTTTAAGGAATAACAAGGAGGCCAGCATCACTTGACAGAAGAGTACCTGGGGGTAGGGTATAAAGAATACTGGAAAGGTAATTTGAGAAGGACCAGGTTATGAAGGGCTTCAAATGCCAAAAGGAGAATTTTATATCTGATTGTAGATGTGATAGGGAGCTCCTGTAGTTATTGCAAAGGAAGGTGAAGATCTTTCTGAAAGCTGAATATAGGATGGATTGGAATGGGGAGAGACCAACTAGCCAGATACTTGCTGTATGTAGTTTAAGGGTGAGGTAATGAGTACTTACACCAGGGTGGTGGCAGTGTCAGAAGAGAAGGAGATGTACATAAGAGATGTTATGGAGGTAGAAATGATTGTTGGTGTCCTTAACAGTTATAGGGAAGTTATAGGAAGTGAGAATGGTTTAGAGGGAAAGATAATGAACTATTTTAGACATGTTGAGTTAAAGGCAGTTGGGGATGTGAGAATGGAGAATAAGAGAGAGGTTGGGACTGGACAGGTAGTTCTGAGAATCATCAGCATAGAGATGATAATTGGATTCATGGAAGCTGAAGAGTTTATCAAGTAAAATATTGAGGGAGAAGAGGGCCTAGGACAGAGCCCTGTGTTAACACCCATGGTTGACAGCTGTGGCCTGAAGGAAGATCCAGCAAAGAAAACTAAGGAATAGTCAGATAGGTTGGAATATGTAAGGGTGAAAAAAAGGTTTCATGGGTTCAATATATTAAAGATGGTTGCCAGAGGACTGAACTATTATCAATACTCAATTAAGAATAATCTCAAATCAAAATTGATTTTTATGGAAATTTATTTACATAGGAGAGAGAGGAAGTACGGAAATAAGAATCTATCCTACTGATTAGTCTAGGTAGATCTTAACCCTCAGCCAAGGGTTAAAGGGCCTGAGGCCCGGACATGAATGGAGCAAACTTCATTCACAGAGTCTATAAAAAGAAGTTTCTTAATAGAAGTTCAGGAAGATTCAGTCTTTAAATTCACCATGTGGAAGAGTCTCAGTCACAAACCAGCAAAGCTCCCTCAGGTCCCCTTCACCAAACCAGAAGCCACCTCACTCACTCAGCTCCCTCTTTTATAGGGGTCACGTATGAGTCACTTCCAGTGCCAAAAACAATAGACGCTTTCTCATAGAAAGCATAGGGGGTGGTCATTGATTCTGATTCCTTACTCTAGCACACATGGGTTAGGACCTCCCAGAATTGGAAGTAGCTCTCACCTTTGGTGATTAAATCTAAAGATGAGCGATGTAGATTTAATCTAATTATCACAAGTATCAGAAGAGAACAATACCATAAAAATTTCAGAGTATCAAGGAGAAGAGGTTGACCAAAGTGTCAGGCCATAGAGAGGACTGAAAGGATGAGGATTGAGAAAAAAGCCATTGGATTTGGCATCTAAGAGATCAATGGTAACACTGGAAAGAGCTATTTTGGTTAATTGATGAGGCCATAAAGCAGCCCATAGAGAGTTAAAGTCAGTGAGAGGAAAGGAAGTTGAGGTACCTATTGTATAGTGCCTTATCAAGGAGTTCAGCCACAAAAGGTAGAAGATCTGGGATAATAGAAGAGATGGAAGGATCAAGTGAAGGTTTTTTGAGAATGGAGGAGAGACATGGTCATGTTTGTATGCAACAAGAGAAACAACTCTAAGCAAAAAGATACTGAGAGAGTATTGAAGATACTGAGAGAGCAGGAATGATAGGTGGAGCAATCTGCTAGAAGAGATGAGATGGAATGGGTTCACTTGTATATGTAGAAAGGTTAGTCTTGACAAGATGACAAGGAGAAGGGCTCCTCATTATGTGTGGGACAGATGGAGGAGAGAGTGGCAGAAGGCATCTGGGTGATGAGAGATGAGATGGAAGAGGTAAGAAGGAGCTCTCAGAAAATGGTCCCAATATTTTTCAGTTAAATATGAGGTAGGGTTCTCAGCAGAGAAGGTAGAGAGAAGAGAACCCTAGAAAGTTTGAGGAGGGATGAAATGGTTTGGGAATGGTGAGTGGGATAATAAACTAATTAAAGTTTTAAAGGGATTGCCTTAAATAAGTCAAGGTCTAGTTGAAGTTATGCAGCATAAATTTGAAGTGGTTCATTTAGCACAGTTCTGTTATTTTCTCCATCATTATTCAACGGCATTTATATAGGAACAAAGATGTATGTATTTAGTTACAAAGTGCTCCTTAAAGAAATAAGAACTATTTAGAGATTTATAAAACAAAAGATCCATGCTTTTGAGACAAGAACTCACTATTTGACAACTGCTATTGTGAAAACTAGGAAATGGTATGGCAGAGACTAGGGCAGACCAACATCTCACACCGTATAACCAATATATAGTCAACATGAATATATGATTTAGACTTAAAGAGTGATACCATAAACAAATTAGGGGTGCATGCAATAGTTTACCTGTCAGATCTATGGATAAGGAAAGAATTTATGTCCAAGCAAGGAATAGAGAGCATTTTAGCATATAAAATGAATAACTTTGATTATATTAAAATTAAAAAGGCATTGTGCAAATAAGACCAATGCATCCAAGATTAGAAGGGAAGCAGAAAGCTAGGGAGAAAATTTTACAGTAAGTCTCTCTGATAAAGATCTCGTTTCTCACATATATAGAGAACTGAGTCAAATTCATAAATTGGTGTGTAATTCTTATTACATACATATATGTATTCTTCAGTTGATAAATGGTCAAAGATATGAACAGACAATTTTGAGATAAAGAATTCAAAGCTATCTATAGTTATATGGAAAAAATGCTATAAATCACTCTTGATTGCTTTAAATCATGCATGAGAAATGCAAACTAAACTAACTTTTAATTTAAAAAAACCTCATAACTATCAGATTGGCCAATATGACAGAAAAGGAAAATGACACATTTTTTTTAAGTCTTAAGAAAAAGTTATTTAATTAATTTGGGGTATTTTTCCGTGGTTACATGATTCATGTTCTTTCTCTCCCCTCCTCCCACTCCTCTCCCATAGCCAACACGCAATTCCACTGAGTTCTACATGTGTCATTGATCAAGACCTATTTCCATATTAATATTTGCATTAGAGTGATCGTTTAGAGTCTACATCCCCAATCATATCTCCATCGACCCATATGATCAAGCAGTTGTTTTTCTTCTGTTTCTGCTCCCACAGATCTTTCTCTGGATGTGGATAATGTTCTTTCTCATAGGTCCCTCAGTAATGTCCTAGATCATTGCATTGCTGCTAGTAGAGAAGTTCATTACACTCGATTGTGCCACAGTGTATCAGTCTCTGTGTATAATGTTCTCCTGGTTCTGCTCCTTTCACTCTGCATCAATTCCTGGAGGTCATTCCAGTTCACATGGAATTCCTCCAGTTCATTATTTCTTTTAGTGCAATAGTATTCCATCACCAACATATACCACAATTTGTTTAGCCATTCTCCAGTCAAAGGGCAACGCTTCAGAAAATGATAAATATTGATAAGGATGTGGGAAAACTGGGACACTAATACACCTTTGGGGGAGTTGTGTAGTACAAAGGTTAGTAGCACATGAATTTATTGTCTGTTGTTATGTAGGGTCATGAGTTTCTAGTATAGTGTTCAGACTACTTTGATTGCATCTTTTAACATATTTGGTAAGTCCTAAAGAATGCAATACATTTTGCTTGGTGTTTTGAAGGTTTGTAATTTATTCTAAAAATCTTCCCATTGAACTGTTGCTTTAGGATATCATTAAGATTTCTTTTTTTATATAGCTGTAGAGTTCCATTTCATAATTTTATATTTATTGGGTCTTGCATAGAGAATACCAGTGTAAGAAGACAATTTGTGAATATTACCTTAGTCCATTGATTCTTTTTGGCTTCTAGATTCAAGCCCAGAGCATTCATTATTCATTTTTTTGAGGCATATGTTAAGAATTTTAGACTTATCAAGTCCAAATTACATCATGATATCACTGGGAAAAAATGTGTTAAAAATATTTTGGTGGGACTATATAAATGATTCATCCATGTGTATATTATATAATTAGTTTGGGGATATTACTCCATCTTTGACTTGGAAGTCATGCTCACTTCCATTCATGGGAGGTGATGATGATAATGGACTTAGAGCTAGTCAGAATTGTAATGGACTTTAGTCCTAAATAAATCCTAAAATATGTGTGTGTGTGTGTGTGTGTGTGTGTGTGTGTGTGTGTGTGTGTGTGTGTGTGTGTGTGTGTATCTCTATCAAAGGAAAATTTTGCATTCCGTATTTTGGACTCAAGCCTACCAGAGACAAATACAAAAAAGTATAGCGTTTCCTAATGCCTTTGTAAATCTCTTTGGCTCAGGTAATTTTCTAGTTATAGTTTATACTAATTCCAAAGATAAAATTCTACAATAAAGCAAAACATAGTTCAAAGCTCAACTGGAAGTTTGGGTAACTTGTTTTGATTCATCAAATAGAACAATAGTTACTGTTAGTGCATTCTGGAGAAAATTTTTCCTAAACCTTTCAATCTGTCGAGGATGAAGACAGATAACCAACTTAATTTGATTTAGCTATTCATGATTTAAGGCTCATTATCACCTTATACCATTTTCTAGGAATGTAGAATTTCTTCCTAAACTTATATCTAGTTTTTTATTAGAACATGGAGAGGTTATTGATAAAGGGAAAAGGATCTTAGTGGGAGGGTATTATTTTAGATTTTGTAGTTTAAGAAAACTTAACAGAGATACTTTCCTTGTCAAGGTTGCCTCCCATCATCACCCTAACTTCTTTTTATATCATCTTCCTCCATTAGATTGTGAGCTTCTTGAGGGCAGGGACTGTTTTTTACCTTTCTTTTGTATCACCAGCACTTGGCACAAGGCCTGGCACCTCGTAGGCACTTAATAACTGCTTATTGACTAATTAGGTATTGCATTCAGATGAAATCAGTACAGCAGATTAAAGTATTAGCCTAATATTATTTTGTATGCAAGTTAATTAATAATTGTAAAGAAGGAACAAGGGTCAGTATCTTTCCACACCATGTTTTATAGTCATTGTCATTTATATTATTGCATTGTTGTTAAATAGAGGCCATTTAAAAATGTTTTATATAGAGACTATTCAAATGTTTTAAATAGAGACCATTCAAAATTCAAATGCTATACTGTTTTCACTATATTTGACATCTATTTTGTGTATTTGCAACTCAGGAATAAACATGAGCATAGAATTGGGGCAAAAGTGTTATGTTCATAACAGTGGGATAAAGGCAGATTGGTGGGTCAGTGGATAGAGACCCAGAACTGATGTCAGGATGACCTGGGTAGCAATCTGACCTCAAATGTTTCCTAACTGTGTGACCCTGGGCAAGTCACTTAACCCCAATTTCCTTGCTTTTACTGCTCTTCTGCCTTGGAACCAATACTTAGTATTGACGTAAATATCAACATAGTATCAACATTACAAGATACAAGTTGGTTTTTTGTTTCGTTTAGTTTTTAATTAAGGTCAGTATGAGTTTTATGGTGCTTTCAGGTAGGTGATTTGTTTGGTAATCAACACATTAATAATGAGTTGATCTTTACACCTGTAAGAATTTAAATTTAAGCTTTTATGCTAAATATGAAAGTCATAAAGTAATATTGTGGTTGTCAATTTAAAAAATTAACGCTTAAGTTGTGAGTCTGTTAGCCGCTCTTAACAATTTAGTTTAATCGAGATATAGTAAAAGAGAGAAATGTAGGAAAGAAGTAGAAAGTATTGCCTAGCTAGATACCCTATAATTTCTGTCTGAAGAAGTCCAGCTCACCACCTGTCAGGGGCTCTCAAGTCCTTTGATCTCCACGATGTGGAGTTGTGGTAGTTTCTTAAGCCAGTAGTCCCAGTGGTATCTTCAGCAAGGGTTCCACCAACGCAGTCTCCTCCAGGAAAAGAAGGCCAGTTACTCACCCAACAAGCCAACACAGGATCCAGGGAAAGAGTCTCCTCTTTCAGTCCAGCTCACCAATACAAAGTGTCCAAAGATGAACTCCAAAGAAGTTCCTTGGACAGGAAGTTCAGGACTTTTTATAGTCCTTTTTCCACGTCAATTCCTGTCCCCTTCTCCACTTTACAGGAACCAGTCGCAGTCTTTCAATTTGCCTAGCATTTCCCAGGGGCAGGGCAATGGCCTCTGGAGTTGTCACCCACTCTAGCAAGTGACTTGTGTAAAAATAATAATGGCGAGAACTATAAAAATAAATAGACAAAAACTATGCAAATAAAGGTTCAAAATTGTTCAGATACTTTTGATAGAAGTAATCAAAAGTAGCTTCAGTGATGAAGTGAAGCTCATATGTGAACTTCTCTTCAGGGCCAGGTTCAAAGATGATAAAGAGACTCTTGTTATAAAAAATAAAATGTTTATTGAAATATATAAGATAAAAAGAATTTCTAACTCTAAGGGATTCTAACTCCACCCAAATAAAACTCCCTGGTTCCACAGGAAACTGCTTCTTCCTTTTCACAGGCTACACTAATCCTTCCTGATCTGATTAACCCAAATTTTTACTATTCTAAATAAAACTACCACTATTATCCTTATAATTCTTAACTTTACCTCTAAGTTATAAAAATAACAAAGGCTAGCTGGTTGCATCTCAACAAGAATTAAATTAGGACTCTGAGCCTTCACAGACTCAGAGTCTAATAAACCAAAGACCAGGGTTTTCTTTGGTCTTCTCAGAGTTAAATCAATATATGTAAAAACAGCAATAGTCAATAGTGTTTCCCAAGTTGGAAAAAGAAAACACTAAGCTCCTTCAGGTCTTTCCCTCAGACAATGGAAGAGAGGCAAAGATGTTGCCTCCTCCAGCCCTGAGAGAGTCCCTGTGTGTATTGACTCTGCCAACTGCCAGAAACCAAATGCCAACTGCCAGAGAAAAACGGTTCTAACTGTCAACAATTGAAATTGACACTCTCAGTTCTGCATCAAACTCCAATTCTTTCTCAAGCCAGCTTCTTGACTTCTTATCTCTAAACTAATATAACAATACCTAATTTCTAATATCATCCTTATACTTGTGAACTCTCATACTTACTGATTAGTAAGGTACTAAGTAGGAGTACTTAAGTTTTTGATTAATTAACTTAAAAGTAGACAAGGGGAGAGTTAATCCTATCTTCACACACCCTATGAAACCTTTTGACACATTTTTATTCATCAGTCAATATATTATTTTCTTGAAGGTTTCTTTGGATTTGGGAGTATGTTATGATAGATGTACATCCTTTATATAAATTACATTGCTTAAACGTACATTTATATGACATGTTGTGAGGGATCATTGGGATGCTTGTCTTTTGGTAATAGGTATATGATGTCTTCTGGTAAGAAAAGTGGGATAAGGCTTGGGTCAAAGATGAAGTTGGTAAAATGCTTTGCTAAGTAATTCATGTTCCAGTTTGAACTGTTTGAGCTAATTATGTATCTTGTCCTGGCTGGCTGCTTTCTAGTTTTGCAAAAAACCTAGTGTTTGTCACTTTCCTTGATGTAAACATTGTCATTCATTGTATTTTGATACACAAACTTAACCTCACATCTCTTCCAAATTATATTATTATCACCTCATTCATTCTCTGAAACTATTTCTTTTTCTTTCTTTTTAAAAAAACCTCATATCTTCTGTCTTAGTATCAATTCTAAGATAGAGTAGCAAAGGCTAGGCAATCAGGATAAAGTAATGTGGCCAGATTCACACAAAGGACGTATCTGAGGCCAGATTTGAATCCAGGTCCTCCCAAGTCCACACCTGATACTCCCATCTATTGTGCTACCTCGCTGCTCATATCTTTTTCTTTTCTTTTCTTTTCTTTTCAACTCTTACCTATATCTTAGAATCAATATCATGTACTGGTTCCTTTGTTGCCATAAAAATTTTCTATGCTTAGGTGTTTTAGTTTTTTTGATTGTTTGCTCATTTTCCCAGCCTTTTAAAAATTTTTTCACTTATCTTAATGGTGGGCTCTGTTCTCAGGGTAGAGGAGGCAGTCTCTTAAAATTCAGTTTTTCTTTGCTGAGACCCTTAGCTCTATTTCTGCAAGTTTCAGTTCTTCTAAGGTGGTAGGATGGCCTCTGGGCTGGGAGCTCTGAAAGCCACTGATTCAAACTCCCATCCCTGAGACTGCTGAAGGCTTGCAGAGATCAGAGCATCTTGTACTAGGGCTCAGGGTTTAGTCTCACGGTTAGATAGGGGCTTTTGGTCTCAATCTTGGCTTAATCAGATCAGGCACACAGTAGACTGCCTTGCCATAGGGTTTGGAACTTTGCCTTGAGGTTAGGTAGGGGCTTCACCTTTACCTTAGGTAAGGGCTCTGGGCCTTGCTCTGGGCTTACACAGGTCAAGTACAGCAGACTGCCTTGTGCTTGGATTCAAAACCTCACAGCAGGCTTTGGCAAGGGCGCCGGGCCTCCCCTTGGGCTCACAACAGGTAGGCCCCTTGCTGTCTGCCTTGTACAAGGGCTTAGAACTTCACTGCAGGTGTGAGCTAGGGCTTAGAATTTTAAGGGATAAGCATTGGGTTGTACTGCCATTAGCTTAGGCAGGGCTCAGAGTCTCAAAGTTCATTTGAGCCTAGGTTCAGAACCTAGAAGTGTAAATATGGGGAGGGGAGCTTGCTATTTGCTTGTGTTGGTACTCCTTGGTGTGACTTCCTGTGGGCTGTGTTCGCCTCTCACCCCAGTGAAAGAGATCCTCTCTGGCGACTTTTCAAGTTGTTTTCTACATGAAAGTTACCTCACTCTGTTTCCTTGTTGGTTCTTTCACTCCAGTATTCAGTTTTTTTAAAACCCTAATATTTTTTATATATGTCCTTCTATATTAATTTTATTTGTTACAGGGCTAGGCAATGGGGGTTAAGTGATTTGCCCAGGGTCACACAGCTAGGAAGTGTCCAAGGCCATATTCGACCCCAGGACATCCCGTCTCTAGGCCTGGCTCTCAATCCACTGAGCCATCCAGCTGCCCCTCCAGTATTCATTTTGAGGCATTATTTTAAGTTTGGTTGAAGAAGATTCTCAGTGGTTCAAGCCTTCCTAGTTTCTGCTCCACCATTTTGGCTCTGCCCCCAGAAAAACCTCTGTGAACTGGTTCCAAAGCAGGAGAACACTAAGGGCTAGGCAATGGGGGTCAAGTGATTTGCCCAGAGTCACTCAGCTAGGAAGTGTCTGAGGCTAACTTTGAACCTAGGACCTCCCATTTCTAGGCCTAACTCTCAATCCATTGAACCACCCAGCTCTCCCGTTGCCCCCATCTTTTTCAGTAGGGTTTATATAGAAATGGTCCTGGGATAAGTTGCTATCCTATTATTACATATTTAATATTCTACATAGTTTGTACAGGTGGATAAAATAACTGCTTTTTCTAGGTGAGTAAAAGTCTAATATTAAGGAATTACTGCTTGGCGAAAGGGTTGGAACATTGTGCCCACTTCCTTCCTTATTAAGGAACTGCTCTGCTCTAGACTCATGCATGTTGCCCAGACCAGATATAGTCCCAAGGGAATTTGACCATGTAGGAAAAGGGTCAGACTCCATTTCTCACACATCCTTTGTCTTATTATGATTCCCCACTCTGGCAAACTAGAGAAAACTTGATTAAGGATTAGGTGTCAGTGTGTATCTAGGTCTCCCCAGAGGAGGATCTAAAAAGTTATTTGTTGTAGAGTGTAAAATCAGTTATGGCATAGGGATTCATTTCCTCTATTCAAAAGATATATTAAGGGTCATCTAGGTGGTTCAGTGGATTGAGAGCCAAGCCTAGAACAGGAAGTCCTGGGTTTAGATCTGGCCTAAGACACTTCCTAGCTGTGAAACTCTGGACAAGTTACTTAACTCCCTATCCTTTATTGCTCTTCCACCTTAGAACCAATACACAGTATTGATTCTAAGGGGGAAGGGGCCCATATGTGGGCATGCATGCTTGTGTGTGTGTGTGTGTGTGTGTGTGTGTAAACACAAAACACTCACAAGCTCCCCATTTGACAGAAACATATATGAAGAGATGGCAGTACAAACTACTATTATGCCTTGAGGTTAATACTTAAAACTATCTCACATAAATCAGTTTTCTGGGCTGCTGATTAGGATTTATATTTTACCTTAGCCTTATACTATCTCCCTCAAAGTAAAATGGTCCACTCTTAGGCCCATCCGCTTGGTGGTGGTCATCTTCTCCAAGGATGGTAGAGTAGGACTTTTCTTGCTGCCAATCATTTCCAACTAAAAGAATCCAGGACTATACAACTTCAAGCTTATAAGGGCTGTTATTATTACAATTCTCTGGAAACCATATATTAATGTATAATTATTTATTAGTCAAAGCTAGAAAGAGAAAATCACATGATCATTTGGTCTGGACTAATTAATCTGAGTTTGCCATGCTGTCTCTGTTTGCCAGAGTGGTTGTGAAGGGGTAGAGCCAAGATGGTGGCTTAGTAGCACCAAAAACTGAAACTGCTCTTGACAATACTTCCAAACCGTTCTTTAAAATGTGCCTCATAATGTCAGGAATCAAAAACCAACAGCAAGATGGAGTGAGGGGGCTCTCCCATTGAACCCAATTTGAAAGACAAGCAGAGAGTCAATTTTCACAAGACAGGGGGAACTGGAAGCAAAACTGTACACAGAGGAGTGTTAGCCAACCACCCTCCCCACTCCCCTTACTGTGACAGGTTCTTCAACTGGGCATAGGCTACACTAACAAAAGAATACCACAGACCTGCTCCCTGAAGTCCCAGACCCTGGCACCAACCCATAAGTGAAGCCCAGAAGTCTTAGCACTGGACCCTTTCACACCTGCACTGTTATAGTGAGGACCTAGCCCCCTGGCAAAATAGCTTACAGTACCAAATCCTGCAAGCCAGCAGCTGAGGAGACAGAATCAGCAAGCAGCTTTCAGAATTTCCAGTCCACAAGCAAAAAAAGCCTGGGAAAATGAGCAAAAAAGCAAAGGAAGCACTTAATGCATGAAAATTTCTTTGAGGATAATGAGGAAAACACAGAACCAACAGGGGATGGTGAGATCCAAGCAACCACATGCAAAACTTCAAATAAAAATGGGAATTGGCCTCAAGCTCTGGAAGAACTGAAAAAGGAATTCAAAAATCAAATAAGAGAGGTCAAAGAAAAATGGGGGAAAGAATTGAAAGTAATGCTAAAAGAAAATAAAAGCTTAAAAAGAAAACTTGGCCAACTAGAAACAGTTCAACAAAGAAAACTTTCTTAAAAAACAGAATTGTCGTACTGGAAAAAGAGGCAAAAAAATCCAATGAAGAAAAGGAGGATCAAAAAGTCAAGAAAGAAATTCAGTCTTAAAAATTAGAATTGGGCAAATGGAAGTTAATGATGTCAACAGACATTAAGAAACAATAAAACAAAATCAAAAGAATAAAATAATAGAAATAGAAAAGAATGGAAAAAATAGAACAGAATATGAAATATCTCTTTTTTTTTTAAACTGACCTGGAAAATAGATCCAGTAGAGGCAATTTAAGAATTATTGGACTATCTGAAAGTCATGACCAAAAAAAAAAAAAAACCCTAGACATAATATTACAAGAAATTATCCAAGAAAACTTCCCTGATATTCTTGAATAAGAGGGTAAAATAGAAACTGAAAGAATCCACAGATCACTTCTTTCAATAAATCTCCAAATGACAACTCCCAGGAATGTTATAGACAAGTTGAAGAGCTCCCAGGCTATGGAAAAAATACTACATGCAGCCAGAAAGAAACAATTCAAATATCATGGAGCCCTGGTCAGGATTGCACAGGATCTAGCAGATTCCACATTGAAGGATCAAAAAGCTTGGAATGATAGTCCAGAAGGCAAGGCAACTGGATTTATAATGAAGAATCACCTACCCATCAAAATTGACTATATTCTTTCAAGGGAAAGTATGGTAATTTAATAAAATAGAAGATTTCCAACCATTCCTGAAGAAAAGACCAGACTCAAACAGAAAATTTGATGTCCAAATACAAAATTCAAGAGAAGCATAAAAAGGTAAATAAGAAAGAGAAAAAAATTAAGGGCTTCAATAAGATCAAATTGTTTATATTCCTATATGGAAAGGTAATATCTATAACTCTTAAAAATTGTTATTATTATCATAGTAGTTGGAAGAAGTATACATAGACAAGAGGATGTGGTACTAAGCTGTTTTGGTTGATGTGGGGAAAAATACTAGGTATGAAAAAATGGATTGAACTAAGAGAAATGAGAAGAGAGAAGTAAAATGGGGTAAATTACATCACATAAAGAGGCAGGGGAGGGAACTATTACAATAAAGGGGAGGAGGAGGGTGTCAATGGGTAATAATACTTAAACCTTATTCTCATTGGAACTGGCTCAGAGAGGGAAGAATAGCCAAATTGGAGTATAGAATCCTTTCTTACCCTATAGAGAAGTAGAAGGGGAATAAGGAAGGGAGTGGTAGGGAGGGGATAATATAAGGAAGGGAGAAGTTGCAGGGATAATTAAAAGACCCTATAGAGAAGTAGGAGGGAAAAGAAGGATATTGGAGGGAAAGGAGTAATATAAGGAGGGGGGAGTGACTAAAAGCAAAATACTTTGGTTGAGGGAAAGAGTAATGGGAAAAAGGACAAGATTAAAAGAGGAAATCAAGATGGAGGGTAATACACAGATGGTAATCATAACTGAATGTAAATGGTATGAACTCGCCCATAAAAAGGAAACAGCAGAGTGGATTAAAAATCAGAATCTTACCACATGTTGTTTACAAGAAACATGTTTGAGGCAAGTAGACACACACAGAGTAAAGGTAAGAGTCTGGAGCAGAATCTACTGGACTTCAACTGAGCCAGAAGTGGCCATACCAGCAAGAGTTTCTAGTCTAAATGAGCCAAGAGCAAAATTACCAAAAAGAGACCCTCTTTCTTATAAAGCCATTAACACCACTCCTTCTGGATTTCTTTGGTTAGACAGACTTAACCTCAGATAGGATTAAAGCCCGGACAAGGACCAGCCATAGTATGCATGTTCACCCAGTCAAAGGGTGGGACTAATATCGACCAAAAATGGGTTTTCAAAAAAAGAAGGGGTATGATTTATATTAAATTCAGAGGGCATATCCAAGCCTCAAGATATATGTTGTCAGCTCTCAGGAGGGAAGCACAAAGTAGAAAGACAGCTAGGGATCTAAGTAATTTATCTAGTTGAATCCTACCATTACAGTTACCACATGGAAAAATTTTGTCCTTAGTCCTCTTTGTTCTTCCTCATCTTTTTCCTTCAGTCATTCATCTATTCCTTTAATCATTGTCTTCATTCATGTCCTCAATCTGTTCTGATCTCCACTACAAGGTTGATTTTGTGACAGTATTTTGAATATGTCACTCTACTTTACTCAAGCCTTTAACTCATCTTAGCCTACCAAATAAATGTCAGACTTAGCCTGTCTTAAACTTATATCTTTCTGTCCTCCTTATCCTGTTCTCTAATTGAACTGAGCTACTTAGCATTCTTTGTACTTGTTTCTCCTATCTTCCTTCTTTTGTTCATGCTATTCTCTTTATTTTGGAATACACTTTCCCCACCTCTCACTTATTGAAATCTTTTTTTTTAACCCTTATCTTCTGTCTTAGTTATCAGTTCTAAGACAGAAATTCAGTTAGGGTTAAGTGACTTGCCCAGAGTCACATAGCTAGGAAGTATTTGAGACGAGATTTGAACCCACATCCTCCCAACTCCAATCCTAGCTCTCTATTGAATGTGCTACCTAGCTGCCCCCTGTTGAAATCTTAGTCATCCATTAGGTCCCAGATGACATGCTTCTACTCCAAGATACCTTCCTTCTTCTTTACCCTCCCATCCTACCCCACTTCCATCTAGGCATTTTCCCATCCTCTAATCCAAGGGTTGGCAACCTTTTTGGCCATGAGAGCCATAAATGCTTGCGGAAGGAGGAGGATGGAGGTGGAAGGTGCTGGAATATGAGGTGGGGGCTGAAGGACCCCCTGGGGCACATCCTGGGGCTCTGCCTAGACTGGCTGGTCGGGAGGTGGAGCCAGATATGGCTCGAGAGCCATACATTGCCAACCCCTGCTCTAATGTTTCTAGCCACTGGAAGTAAGGGAAATATATGAGGAGTAGTAACATGTCCCTAAGTAGTTTGTAAATTTTTTGCTGTTAGAAATATAGGGAGTTGAGTTTTTCATATTCTTGGGAATAGAATTTCTTGTCTTTTTAAAAGTCTTATCTACTTGGAGGTTTTACAGATCTTCCTAGTCTCAGGCATGTTCCATTCCCAGAGCTTTCTTTGCTTGGCTTTCAGAGAAGGCTCATGATCATTTTTACTTCCAGGTATATGTTCTGAAGCTGAACAAGATGAAACTCTTGCCCTTTCATGCTGATGTGGAGATTGGCCAAGTCATAGAAATCCCTATTGCTATGTACCACATAAACAAGGAGACTGGGGGTATAATGGCATTCACAGACTGCTCTCTCTTATCTCTGGATGTGAGCATGGATAAGCAAGGGGTCTTTACTCTTCTCAAAGAAGGTAAGGAAACATCATTTCCTATTTGTGACCTTCCCTTATCAAGGGGGTCAAAAGGAAGAAATTTTAATGCTACTTTTTTCTCAGTGTTCTTTTATAAGTAGGGAAACAGAGGTTAAGTGACTTTAACTGGGTTTCATATTGAGCCACTGTACCCAGAACCCAGCCCTTCCATTTCCCAGTTTACTTCTTTTTTTCTCCCTTATGCCACATGGATGAAGTTTATTAACTGATTAAATATTTTGTTTTTTATCCTTTTCTACACTGACCTATGTCATAAGCATGGCACATCACATGTTGTTGAACCCAAAGGTTCAACATGTTAAGTTAAGAAGAGAAGTTATTTTTAATGTGTATTAAATTTTCATTTTCTTGATTTTTCCTCAGTCCCTGAACCTGTGTATTGATGCTTCTTTGCTTCACTCAGATAAAATGCCTTTTGATCCACAGGTAGTAGTACCCCAAAGTCAGGCCCAGCATTCTGTTCCAGTGTCCACATAGCAGCCAAGTCCTTGGGCCACACCCTGGTGACAGTGAGTGTGATTGTGTATGAAGAATACTTGGAGAGCAGTGCCACATTTGCTGCTTATGAACCACTTAGGGTAAGCTGTTCCACCAAGGAAAGGGCCAGCAGTTCTTCACAGGAGGCCTAGAAAGGAGTCATTACTTCTATCTGTGGATTCTCTGCTTCAGATCAGATTCTTTGTCCTATGTTTTTCTTACATTTAGATTCTCCTTGAATAGCAACTACTTGGAGTCATAGTCATCTCATCAAACATGAGTCAGGGAATTATGGAGGACTATCTTTGAGATAGATCAACAGTAATTAGCATACATTCTAAGGAAGTACTGAAAAGTGAGGTCTTCAGACACCAGGGTGGGAAGTTGATTTTCTTGTGCCTCATATTCACACACCTGGGAAATGAGAATTGGATCTTTTTCATTGGTCAGCGTTACTAATCCATCTTGATAGAACAATGTTGAGAAATGAGATTGGGCAGAGTCTAGCTTGCTTGCTCTATATTTTAGTCCTCTCAGAAACTAAAATTGAGTGATTTTAAAGTTATTGTTTACTAAGCACTGCCAAATCCTGACTCCATGGCAATTAGAGAAAGGAAGCAATTTCAGAGAAGTTAACATTAGTATGATGAAATAAATGTTAAACTATTATTTTTGTAAAAGCATTTTACCTTGTTTATTAAAATATGAATGCTAAATAGGCTTCATTGCTCTTCCTGGTCCTAGTCCAAGATGTTCATCAAACAGGTTCTATATACACATATGTGATATTTTTCCAGTTCTCTGTAATGATTCCTTCCACTCTCTTAGCAAGTTTTGTTTTTTGTTTTACTGTGATATGTTGTCCATTTTGAATTAAAGAGTCTGTTTTGCATCCAGAGGACAATTTTAATTATTTTTGTTAACAGTCATTATTATTGGCCATATTTAATCTTAATTGAGCACTCACAGGTCATATCATACATGAATTAAAGCTATTCCCAATAGTCCAGAAATAAGATTTTCTACTTCTATTCATTGTTTTATTTACATACTTTTTTTTTAATCCTTACCTTCCGTCTTAGAATCAATACTATGTATTGGTTTCAAGGCAGAAAAGTAAGGGAGTAGTAGGGAATGGAGGTTAAGTGACTTGCCCAGGATCACACATCTAGGAAGTATCTGAGGCCAGATTTGAACTAGGACCTCCCACCTCTAGGCCTGGCTCTCAATCCACTGAGCCACCTAGCTGTCCCCACCTTTTTAAAAACTAAAGTAAACCCTTAGCTTCTATCTTAGAATCAATACTGTTTCAGTTCCCAAGGCAGAAGAGCAGTAAGGGCTAGGCAATGGGGTTTAAGTGACTTGTCCAGGGTCAGACAGCTAGGAAGTGCCTGAGACCAAATTTGAATCCAGCATCTCCAGTCTCTATCCACTGAGCCACCAGACTGTCCTCTCCCTGCCCAATACTTTTTTGATGAATGAACAACACACATTAAACTCTGTCTAACGTGAATATTTATTTACTTATATTTTTCTATATGTCCCCTGTTGTAGATTATAATCTTGGGGAAGAGGTTCCTGTCTGTTTCACTTGCATGTATAATACCCAGCATATTACTATGCAGCCTGAAATGAGAACACTATTAGATGGTTGTGATGATCTATATAGTTCGGGAAAGAAACACAGAAGCCCAAGTTTTTACTGCTATTATTTCAGCCTTTGTTTTGGAACCTACCCATTATGTATTTATACAGTAAATTAATATGGTTTATGCTCTTAGAGGAAGACAGTACACTAAATGGTAAATATTTCAACCATTTTTCTTTTTTTTGTCTTCCCAACCCCCACCTCTTGCCTTTCTTTTAAGTACCTTTTTAATGCAGTAGGCAACATATATAATCTCATCATCTGAAGATTCTCAATTTATGCCTCAGAAAGGGCAAGTTGTTTTGTTTTGTTTGTTTGTAGAGACAGCATTGTGTAATAGGTAAAACACTGGATTGTGAGTCAGAAGATCACAATTCTTTCTCAGCTCTGCCCTAGCTACTTGGGGAAATCATTTAACTATTCTTAGTTTCCTCAGCTACTTAAAAAAAAAATGGGAACAATAATATTTCCTCTGCCTATTAGTCAGACTTACTATGAGACTTAAATGAGCAAATAAATGTGAAAAACACAGTACACTACTCTGAATCTCTGCAAAATACAAGAGAGTATTTTTACTATGTTTTTATTGGAAGGAAGGGTTTTTTGATGCATTAGCCAGGTGTTCTTTGAAAAAAGATAGCTAGCTAAGTAATATACAGAAGCTTTTTATTGAGTGTTTACTCTGTTCATAGAAACCTGTGCCATGCAGCGATACAAAAGGAAATATAAAATATAATTCCTTTCCTCAAGCACACAAATCAAATCAGGGAGATATGGTTATATGCATTTGATGTGTTTATGTAACATAAAATATTAAGTGCCAAAAAAAGTGAGAGAGATAATAAGTGATATAGAGTTCAAAGTAAAGAAAAATGACTATGAGTTAAAAGAGATGCCTTCATGAAGAAGATGAAACTTGAAGTAAGCCTTGAATAATAGTTAGTTCTTGGATAGGCTAGAAAAATGAAAGCACGAATTCCAAGTTGGGGGCCTAGTACATGCATAAGAATATTTTAGGAAAATGCCTTTGAGTCCAGTATCACTTCTTATCTCAATGCTTCATTTGTAACCATTAAGTAATAAATGCTGAAATTTTTTCTGAACTTTCTGAAAAGTTATTTTCACTTCCTTCTGGTCCCATTCTTTTCCTGCTCCAAACAGACACTATAAAAACATGTAAGTGAGTAAAGGACTTAGCAAAAAATCAGCATAGAATGGTGGAAAACCATTGATTAAAATGGGGAAATGAGGAGTAGATTGGCTCTCAAAATATTTTAGGATAAGAAGAGCAGAAATTATTTCTCCCTCTTCAATGACTGATACTGACTTTCCATGTCTTCAGGCTGTGAATCCTGTGGAGGTGGCGTTGGTGACATGGCAGTCTGTGAAGGAAATGGTGTTTGAAGGGGGTCCTGGGCCATGGATTTTGGAGCCTTCAAGATTCTTTCTGGAACTGAGTGTAGAGAATGAAAAGAAGATCAGTGTATCACAAGTCCGGCTACCAGCAAAAAGAAAACAGAACCAATATATCTATCGGATACTGTGCTTGGAATTAGGAGAACAAGTAGGAAAATGTTCTTTTCTTGATTTTACTTAGAAAAAACATCATCCAATACTTTTTATCCTCAATTTCCTTTCCTATGTTATCATAAGGCAGAGAACCTTTCTTCACATCTAGCTAGTGGGAAGAATTATTGTTTCGCTGATGAAGAGCTTTTAAAATTGACTGCCCTTTAACATACTTTCAGTTTGTCAATCTGAAGATTTTAAGAGTTCCCCAACTAAAAAATTGGGGGTGGAGGGGTTGTAGTGAATAGATTCATCTTTTGTAATGATTTTTATTGTCATAATATTTTAAAGTTAGAAGAACCTTAGAGATCATCTAGTCCAGTGGTACTCCAGTAGCCTACAAGCCACATATGGCCATAACAGTCTCAAGTGTGACTTAAACCAGATAAAAATGTAATTGTGAAATATTTGATAAAATAAAACTACAATAAAATATTGATAATGTTATCATGTCATTTTCCAAGTCAAGATACAGTCCCCAGTGATTTTTTTGTACAGTTTTGCAGCCCTGCTTTTATTTGAGCTTGATACCAATGATCTAGTCTAATCTTCTAGAAGGCAAATTATACTTTCTACTTCTACAAGAGATTTTTCTAATTCAAAAAACATTTATTATGGTATTTACTACGTGCAAAAGATTGTACTCAGTACTGCTTCTTTTCTAGTACAGGCACTTAAAAGTGAAAGAAAAATAAGAAATTTAAGATAACTATAATAATAATGCTGGCCTTTAGATACAAAATGATATTACTATCCATTATCAATTGAACATATACTATACTTTGAATTGCTTTCTTGCTAGTAGTAATAGATTTGCATTGATCCATCCACCTTTTCTACCTTATGTTTAGTAGCAAATATTTGCAGCAGAGCTAATCACAGTTAAAGACTTACTCTGTGACTCTGAAACAGAGCATAGCTAACTAATACACTAGAGATTCTATCCAAGATTTTGGCTTCATAACATCCTGCTCTAACCCACTAATTTAATACATTTGTGTCTGTAATATCAGTAATTAACTTGACTTTATTTGCAATGACACGAGGATTAATTATCCAATGTGAAACCTTTAATTTCTCCTTTATTCTCCTAGCCATACTACAGCTTGCTAGTACCCTCACCAGAAGAAGATGAAACACAAATTAATTTTATTCTTTGAAAGTAGCTGTAATAAAAGTTTTAGTAGAGGGTAGACTAAAACAGTTGGCAAAAATATGTATATTTTTAATTGTCAGTTAATATCACCCCTACCTCCCATTAGTACATACAGCTGAGAGTTGTAACATTTCCAAAGTTTCATCTTTAAAGTCTAAATGGTAATTACTTCCTCTGATGAAGCTAGTATTTCAATTATTTATACTATATTCTGTCTGGTGCTATCTGGCATGAAAAGCTTCTCTTTTACTAACTGTCCCTCTGAATTGTCTTCAAAGGTGCTGACATTCCGCATTGGAAATCATCCAGGAGTCTTGAACCCTAGCCCTGCTGTAGAGAGGGTGCAAGTACGTTTTATTTGTGCCCACCCTGCCTGCATGTCTGTAACTCCAGTATATAAAGTACCCACAGGTGCCCAGCCATGCCCACTGCCACAGCACAACAAACAACTGGTGAGTCCAGGGTATATTTAAGACTAACTCAGTATTTTATCTTTTTAATATATATGGGTTAAGATGTAGCTTTCACTTTATTTGAATTATGAAAACTAGGTACGTTTGAAATTAAGTTAAAACTAAGGCACAAAGCTATGAGCACATTCATTTTATTGGTTAGGCTGGCAGTTACCAATAAAAGTAATTTTTAGCTCCTCTGCAAACCAAAAGACCCCTAATGAAAGCAGACAGATTATTTTTACAGACAAAAGGAGAACCATCAAAAAACTAAAAGGCAGCATCACAGATGGGAGAAACAATATAAAAACAAAGTCAGAAGCATCATAGGTTGGGGGGACAATATAACTGACTGGAAATTTGGAATGTAGGGCCATTCCAGCCCTCCTTCCTTCTTGTCACTATGGAAAACTCATTAGTGATATACTGCATGGCTAATTAGTGTTACAGCAATAACAAATCAGAATTTCTTGAAGGGCAGCCAGTGTTGCTGAAAAACCAGACCAGACTCCCTGGCATCCACTTGCAGTCTTCAAGGATAACTGATTCCCTTGATCACGCAAGGATAGAATAGTGATTTGCAGAAAAACCAAACTTCTAAATTTAATTAACTCAGAGAGAAAAGCTAAACTTATTAACAACTCAGAGACAAAGAAACATGCCTTAAGCATATATAAAATATTGGCAGTAATACTGAAAAAAAATTGATTACAAAAATAGAGACAAAATCAATTTGATTTTCCTAACTAAGAGTTTTGTATACTGTTCATTACATTGTCTAAGAGTTCTAGTATTTTTTATACAAGTGACATATCTGTGTCCACTCTATTTTCACACCATTATCCATCTTTTGATTATGTAAGTGGGGTTGGAATCTCATGCCACATCCTCTAGGTTTTAATTGATAGTCATCGAGTGTAATCATATTTCGTAAAGGTTTTTTTTTAAACTCTTACCTTTTGCCTTAGATTCTATACTAAGTATCAGTTCTGAAGCAGAAGAGTGTTAAGGCCTAAGCAATTGGGATTAAGTGACTTGCCCAGAGTCACACAACTTATACAGGCTAGATTTGAACCCAAATCCTCTCAACTTCAGACCTGGCTCTCTATCCACTGAGTCACCTAAAACCTGATAAGGTGTCAGTAGGATATAAATATTCTGTGAACCCTTATGAAGTGTGAACATCACTGAGTCAAGAAAGGAACATGTCAGAATTGCCTTAACAAATTATCAACATCCCTGGGGCATCTAAATATCTCTGCCCTAGATGAATTTCAGCCTATGGAGATTAGAAGAGATTGCATCTTCAGGGGGGAAGAAGAGATTTCTTTTTTCTTCCTACCCCTATGAACAGGCACAGCATGTAAAAAGCAAGGCAGAAGAGTTCAGTAATACAAAAGAGAACTCCAACTACAAGAATGGTACCCCAGAGAGATCAAAGAAGAGGGGGGCAGAGTCATATGTACAAAAAATATTTTGTAGTGAAGAACTGGAAACTAATGGGATACCTTTTCATTTGGAATATGGCTTAGCAAATTATGGGATATTATGTGCTGTAAGAAATGGCAAAAGGGATGGCTCCAGAACATCATGGGAAGATTTATATAAAGTGATGTGGAGTGAAGAGGAGAGAAGCAGGAGAACAGTTTATGTAATAACAGCAACATTATAAAATAAGCTTTGAAAGACTTAGAATATCTAATCCATACAATGACCAAAGATGTTTCCAGAGATTCAGTAATGAAGCTTGTTATCTACTATCTGACAGATGAGGTAATGAACTTACTATGATTCAAAATGATATAACATGGGGGGCAGCTGGGTAGCTCAGTGGAGTGAGAGTCAGGCCTAGAGACAGGAGGTCCTAGGTTCAAACCCGGCCTCAGCCACTTCTCAGCTGTGTGACCCTGGGCAAGTCACTTGACCCCCATTGCCCACCCTTACCAATCTTCCACCTATGAGACAATACACCGAAGTACAAGGGTTTAAAAAAAAATGATATAACATGTTTTTGGACATGGACAATGTAGAAATCTGTTTTTTTATTGACTAAACATATTTATTACAAAAAATTTGTTTCTCTTTTCCTTCTCAAAGGGAGGGTGCAGTAGATGGAAGGATGAGAAAATAAATGCTCATTAATTGGAAAAAAATAATTTTGAAAAGAGAGAATTTAAGGCACTTGAGGAAATAGAGACATACTGCAGACAGTCATGGCAATAGAGAGGCTATGTAGGAATGGGGCCTGCTTGCAGTAGAGGAGAAAGCTAGCTGTGGAAAACAATAGACCCTGAGAACCTAGTTGATGAATCTTCAAATCTGTACAGCAGAGACCCTGGGAGCTGTGTATAGTGGTAAACTGCCTATGTGAGCCCATCCCACATATATGTATCCTACATGTTGTTTTACTACCATCATACTTTTAAGTTTGAGCCCACTCTTCCCATATATGCTATATGCATTTAGGGAAGAATGTTGGGGTTTGTGTAAAGATTATTTTAAACCCACTATTTTTACTGCGCCATCTTAGTAAATGCTTTTGTAAGAACTAATTATGTCTACTAACCAATTGTTATTAAGAAGCACACACATTGGAATTTGTAAGCTATATAGTGTCGAGAATATATAAGCCCTACAGGGTTACCCCTGGAGTCTGTGGTAGAAGCCACACTCTGTCACCTAATCCTTGAGTACAAGTTGGGGGAGTTAGACTGGAGGGGATTCTACATTTATATAATTGGGATACAATTTTGAATAATTAAAATTTATAAAGGATATATATCAAGTTAATTTTAGTATCCATTTCTACCAAAGCTTTAACCATGCCTGTAGCAGTTTTATTTGTAAATGTTAAGTAAAAAGAAGTAATATAATATTAAGTAAACTATTAAGAGTAGTAAACTAAATTAACCAATTTGCCTCCATTCCTTGAAAAAAGTACTTAGCAAGTTAGTAGTGACATGACTAGTAGTATTAGAGTAGGGGGAGGATAAATTCAAACATTTGCTCATTGGCTCATCCATAACAATTGATTCCTGACTGTAATTCCACCTTCAGTGAAGGGAGGTTTTGTATAAGGCTACATAGAACAAATTAGTTAATTTTGTATGTTAAAATTTTATTTTTAATAATTTTTTTGTTTCTGTTTGAATATAGATTCCTGTGTCAAGCTTGAGGGACACCGTCCTTGAATTGGCTGTGTTTGACCAGCACCGAAGGAAGTTTGATAACTTCAGCTCCCTAATGTTGGAATGGAAATCCTCCAATGGAACCCTTGCCTACTTTGAGAATTATAAAGTAATGTTGATGGTAGCCAAAGATGATGGAAGTGGACAAACCAGACTACATGGTAATTTTTATTAGCACTATATGATTACAATAGTATTTTTCTGTATTATTTCATTTAATTATCAAAATACCATGAGGTAGGTTAGTGTAAATATCATTGCTATTTTATATTTACCTTCCTGAAGCTCAGAGAGGTTGGACAAGTTTGCAAGTAAGTGATGTAACTGGAACTCAAACTGAGCTCTTCAGACACCAAATGCAGTTCTCCTTCCTTTAGGAATTTTAAGATGTTCCATCATGTCTGCCATGTCTCTGTACCTGAGGAAAGAGATCCCATGACAATGAAATTGAATTAATCATAAGTGTTTATTGATTGAATTTACAAGTATTAATTGAATGCCTATTCTAGACCTAATGGAATATTGAAAAGACATTAATAAATGTTCTTACTCACAAAAAGCTTATGATCTAGTAGGAGGGATAAAACAGGTAGTTAAGAAATAATTTTAAAATGGGGCAATACAAGTTGCCTGGTATTCAAAGTTCCCACAATCTGGCACCACCCTTCTTTTTCCAGATTAATTCCATCTATTGTATTTTCTAGGCAAACCAGTCAACACTCTACTCCTTCGTCTACCCCCTTCCCTCTACTTATACTGATCTCTAGCCCCCTTCACAGTGACTAACTCTAAAGCACAGCTTAAATGTCACCTCTTCTCTAAAACTTCTCTTGATGCTGCCCAATTAGTAATGACCTCCCCACCTTGCACCTCATATAGCACTTTCTTTTGCTCTTAATTGTTATATTATGTATATCTGCATTTATGTTATTCTTGTCGTCCAAGAGGACAAGGCTCCACGAGGGCAGACAGTTTTCTCTAAACTTTGTAACTTCTTAGTAATTAGCCAGAGTGTAGGCATTTAATAAATGTTGCTTACTATTTGGTACAAATGGTACAAATGATTAAAGTGGAACAGTCTAACAAAGTTAATGATGTAGTATGGCGAGTAAGTAGGAAAGAAATGGAGAGAATTAATGGAGGCTGTAGTCATTAAGGAAACAGCTCATGGAAGTATGCTTTGAGTTAGGTTTTGAAGGATATACAGGCTTTGGAGAGAGAGATGAAGGGCAGGGTAGATGTTCTAAAGGAATCTGCAACTACCTCACCAGGAATGTTGGAGACCTGGAAAGGAAACTGCTCAAACTTGAACAGAAGGGCTATTACTATAGAGTACAAGAGGTTGCTTGGAATAATAAGGCGGTCCATATTTCATTGGACTTTGAATGCTAGGTTGAAGAATTTGGGTGTAATTATACTAGATATGTGTTGGCGAAGCCATGGCACAGGGCCAGGATGGCACAGAGGGGGCTGCTCCCTTCCCCCCTCTCTACTATGCCTAAGGACATTTTTCACATGCCCTGCCCCTCTGTCCAGCTGCCCAGTGCAAGCACTTCCTCCATTGTCTGGGGTAATGAAGCAGGGCTCACAGGCAGCTTGAAGTTGTAGTTTGGGCACACAATCTCAAAAACATTCGCCTATGCTGTATTAGATGGTCATTATGTGACAGCTAGGAGTGATACAACAGGGAATAGATAATCATAGTTTTTGTGTAGGGAAGTGAAATGATATGAAGTTTATTTTGGCAACAATAATCAGCATGAGTTAGAGGAGGATATCTCAAGGAAATAGCCATTTGTTTTTCTTTCCCAATAAATACTTGTACAGAAACAATGTCATTTGTTTAATCTTTAGAAAAAAATCAGCAGAATTATCTTCTGACCTTTCTCCATTATTCATTTTATTTTTTTATGAAGTTATTTGTTTTGTTTCTAGGTCACCAGATTCTGAAGGTACGCCAGCTCAAAGGGACTGTACTCATTGGAGTCGATTTTGTAGGCTATTCTAAGCCACGTAGCCCAAAAGTACGTAAGAATGAAAGATTCTTTAATATTTCTAAGTGGGGCTTGATTAATTTAGTTACCAAACTTTCTTATTATCAAGATCAGAAAATGTAGATTAAATAAGTGTGGTGATTGAAGCTTTTTACTTTAAGGATCGTTTCCTAACCAAAATAAAATATCTAAAGACTATGTCCCTCTTTTTTTTTTTGCACCTATAATTTCTCTGACTTGGGAGAGATGGTTAGAAGAAGTTAAAAGGAAATGTTTATTTTTAACTTTTTGTTGTTCTTATTAAATTTCTAGGAACTCTCCAACTTGCCCAGGTCAGCCACTGTGGAACTGCTCCTGGTGGAGGATGTGACTGTGGTGCCTGAGAATGCCTTAATATATAATCACCCTGATGTGAAGGTGAGACCTGCTCAGTTATAACCAAGTTGAATCATGTTAGAGAGGAAAGTAGTACAGATTTGTTCTTAAATCTAAAATGTTATTAACACAGCTTATAAAATATTGACAACAACACATCAATAAGACAATTAGTATATTAAAAGTTATTAATAATTTTTTGAATTTATTGTAATTATCCTCTCTCTGAAGCAACATGACCCTAACTTGTTTACCCATATCTTCTTTAGTATGATATATAGATTTTCTTCCCCCTGTTAACACCTTGTAAACTAAGGGGATAGAATTTTGACTTTGATTTTTTTTTTCCTATAGGAAATATTTAGTCTTGTGGAGGGATCTGGTTATTTTCTGGTCAATAGCAGTGAACAAGACATTGTCACCATCACCTACATGGAAGCTGAGAGTTCTATTCTGGTAAGTCCCAGAGACACTCCAGGTTTTATCGTTTTCATTTTATCATTCTCAAACTCGTTCTTCAGAAACCATTTAGGGAAGTTTCTAGTGTTCTGCTACTTGCAAAACATCATTTCTAGATAATTGGAATTCTTTTCTTTTTATTTCATTTCTTATTATGAATTTGACAAATCAACCCATATGAACAATTTTATATACAAAAAAAAAACAACAGAAAAAGCGAATTTTATATTAAATCATGAATCTCCACTGTGTTCAACATGTTCTTTGATACTTTTCTTTCTTGTATTACTATCACTATCATGATCCCTAAATAACTTACCCACATTTAAGAAAAAAATCAAAGCCTCTCTTTGTAACAGCTATAGTTGAGCAAAACAAATTTATACATTGGCCATATTTGAAAATATATGTCTGAAAATATGTGTACCTATAGTCCATTATCCCCTTTCTTTCAAGAGACAGGAAGCATGCTTCCTCATTAGTCTTCTGGAATTACTAAATTGGTCTAGAGTTCTTAGATATTTCAAAGTTGCTCTCCTTTATATAGCATTATCATATTGTTTGAAGTGAAAATTTAAGGGGATCCTACAATAACAAGATATACCCTTTTAAACCACTTTTCAAAAGACCAAGTAAACCCATCTATTAAAATGCAATGCTTTATTGGGAGAGAGAGAAATGTGGAGCAATGCCTCAAATCAATTGACCTGAGACAAAAGCCCAAAAATTTACAGAAAAATCCCTTTTAAAATTTTACAGGAAAATCCTGATACAATCAAGCTTCCCTGAAGGGATTATAACATTTTTACAATAGATTGGAGGCCAGATTTTTCTTTTGAATGAAGGGAGTAAGGTTTACAGAACCTGGGAAAATTAACCATTTTACAGGTACTGATCATTACTGTTTCCCTCAGACTAAAGGGGATTGAGATCTTTGTATTTCAAAGGGTGTGGGATAATCTTATCCTACAAGAAGGGAGAAGAATTGGGGGTGGGGGGGGAACTTTACTAACTTCCTTTGGGGTAACTTACTACTCTTACTCTTAAAATATTAAAGTTACAAGCCAAAATGTTACTCTGAGAATTATACATTCATTCCACCTTGCACAGTATTCTGGTACTGATCACTTCACTCTTCATCAGTGCAAACAGATCTTCATAAGTTCATCAGAATTTGTCCCTTTCATCATTTCTTATGTAGCAACAATATTCATTTTGTTTATATAACATAATTTGTTTAGCCATTCCCCAATTTATGGGTTCTCATTTTGTTTCTGGTTAACTGCTTTAATAGAAATTTCTTCTATAAATATTTTTTGTACATATAGATCTTTTCCCCCTGTTTTTGATCTTTGGAGGTTTGTGCCTTGTAGTATTGAAGGTCAATGGGTTTACACAATTCAGTGACAAGGTTGATGAGTACATTGAGGAAACTCAGAATTTTAATTTCCATTTCTATTAGTGATTTGGAATATTTTCTCACAAGATTGTTGAAAGCTTGAATTTCTTCTTTTGAGAACTGCCTGTTCATATCCTTTAACCACTCCTTATAATTCTTACATACTACAAATAGTTGGTTAGAGATTTAAATCTCTATACTACAACAGTTATTAAGTACCTGTTATCTTCAAGGCACTAGGGAGTCAAAACTAAAAATCACCTACTCTCAAGGAGTTTACTTTCTGTTGGGCTGATACAACATATACATAGATAAATAAATGAAGGTATTTTGAGGAGAGAGGAAGCGTTAACTGGGAGGAAGGAGGAAAATGAAGAAAGTCTTCATTAGGCTGTGACACTAAGCTTAACTTTGAAGGAAGTTAAGGATTCTAAGAGGTGGAAGTAAAGGGAAGTGGCATAGAAAGGTCAAGATACAAAAGATGGAATGCCAAGTTCAAGGAAATTGTAGTGTTTTGGGGTACAGCCAATGTGGGGTGTAATGGTGAACCCCTGAGTTCGGGAAGGATACCTTTTGCAAGAATGCAAGACTCCAAAACTTAGCTTAAAAGTAAAAAGAGAGATTAGTAAGACAGAATTATTGGCCAGCAAGACAGCATGAATAGAACAATCTTGGGGGTGGGGAGTACTCCCAGAATGCTTCGATTCAGGAGTTTTTTATATTCTTTACAACAGTGAGTACATGATGGTGTGTCACGTGACTCTAGAGTGGTAAACACTCAGGCATTCGGTGGTGGGGTGTTCGGTCATCTGACAAAGGTCTGCCTGAAGACCCTTATAGTTTAGGAGACTGAGGGATGCCTGAGATACAGCCCAATGGTATCAAGGTGTGGCCTGGAGGTACATCTCTATATCCATCTCAAACTAAAGGATGATTCAAAGATGATAATAATCTCAGGGTCTTATAGAAGTTATCAGATGTTCTTGGATTAGGAGTCACAAGGACAGAAAGGAGCAAGGGAATTTCCCTGTTTACAGTTTGCCTGGGTTAAGGGGTACAGTGCCTATGCCAGTAGTATAATAGTTTAGTTGGAATGTAGATCATAGAAAGGGAGTAATATGAAATACATCTGGAAATATTGCTAGAGAGAGAGTGGGAGGAACTATAAAAGCTAGATTGAGGAAATTGTATTTTATCCTGGAAGTAGGAAGGAATCACTGAATATTTTTGAGCAGAAGTATACCCTGGTTATCTCCCTGCCTTGGGAAGATTGATTTAACCATTGTTAAAAGGAAGACCTGGAAGCCAGGTAGGAGAATGTAGCATTATTAGTTCAGAATTGATAAGGGCCTAAAGTAGGGTAGTGGCTTTGTGAATGGAGATAAAGAGAGTGTTGTAGAACTCTTGGAGTGAAAAAAACTTGGCAACTGATTGAATTAGGGATAGGACAGGGAGAGTTGAAAGGAAAGAGAAGAGTCAACTCCAAGATTATGGACTTAGATGATTGGGATGATATATATGACCTCAGAAGAAATTAGAAAGTTTATAGGACGAGAATTTAAGAGAAAAATTCTGAGTTTGAAATGGCAATAGGACATCCAGGAGAAATTTTAAGATAAGTTATGGGGAGTTTAAGGTTGGGTTTATAGATTTGGGGGTCATTTATTTAAGAATACTAATTGAACTCATAGGAGTTCACTAGATCACATAGATGAGATCACTAGAAGAGAGAAGATGGTCTTGAATAGAGCCTAAAGAACATCCGTGTTTGGGGGGGTTGTGTTTTTTTTTGGGGGGGGGGGGAATGGTAATGAACAATCAATGGAGATCGAGAAGGTAAAATTAATCAAGAGAACTATAGAAAACAGTTCTGTAGAAGCCAAGGAAAAAGAATGAATCCAAGAGGATTGTTGATAGTGTCAAAAACCCGCAGAGGTCAGGGAGATGAGAACTGAGAAAAGGTCATTGATTTAGAGATTGCTGTTACTTATGTCAACTTGGAAAAACACAGAACCACTAAAGTAGTTAGCAAGACCAAATCTTTTAGGTTTAATCAACTCAATATTTGGTCACCACACAGAGTCTACACTATACCACATAGAGCCAAAGCTCTGGCACTCTGGTCGCAGGGTCTCTGGGAAAAATCCACTGTCAAAGATGATTTTTCCAAAGAATAATAGAACATAGGAGTCTTATATACCTTTTGGGGAATTAAGGACAGAAAACATACACTGACTGGTCATAAGCAGGCTTGGGAAAGAGGCTGTAGCCTCTGGCTGGGGTATAAGAGAGTGTCCTAAACTATAATGTATACAAAAGAATGGTTCTTGCCAGGGGTTGGGCTATCTATCTGAGAGAGGTCTCTGATCTATGGGAGAAATTTCTAAGACAAAAAGGGTACTTAAGATTTGATTATGTCTACTAGTCCCATCTAAACTGGGATCTTTAAGTACTTTAAGGTTTATTGTTTAGTCAGAGACTAGGTCAGTCTGGGACTTCCCCCAAAGCAAGTAAGTTCTCCAGTGACAGGAGCAAACTTGGGGTTTCCAGAAATAAAGTTGACACTTAAAAAAATACAAAATACCAAATTAACCAAAAGAGGAGAATATTTAAATAACCCAATATCAGATAAAAAAAATTAAACAAGCCATAAGTGAACACCCAAAGAAAAAAACCTCCAAGACTAGATGGATTTACAAGCGAATTCTAGCAAACATTCCAAGAACAATTCCAATATTACACAAACCATTTGCAATAATAAGAAAAAGTGTCTTTAAATTTCTTTCTGTGATCCAGATATGGTTTGATAGCTAAACTAGGGAGAGACAAAGCAGAGAAAATTATAAATCAACATCCCTGATAAACATTGATACAAAAATTTTAAATAGCATATTAGCAAACAGGCTATAAAAACATATTTAATTATATATACTATGTTGAAGTTTTATCTACATTAGAAATTTGAGGCTTAACATTAAGAAGACTACAAATATAATAAAGCATATTAATATAAATAATTTAAAAGCATGATTATATCAATAGAAGCTGAAAAGACTTTTGACAAAATCCAACATCTGTTTTTATATTAAACACTATAATCATTGGAATAAAAGAACCTTTCCTAAATTTAGTAAATAATATCTATACCAAATTGAAAGCAGATATCTGTGAGGAAAAATGAGATGCCTTTCTAATGTAAAAGGGGGGAAATTATGGTTGGACTGGATATTTAAGAGTTTTGGTCGCCAGGAATCAATTTTCACAATTCCAATTAAAGACCCAAGTCATGATGACTTTTATGGTAGTTTATTTACAAAAAGGAAAAGTGAAGGTAGGGAAATGAGAGAGAGTTAGTTACTCCAGCAAAGGGGCAAGCCTTCTAGCCACGAGGTCTCTTCTAAGACCAGAAGCCACTTCAGAGAGGCTAGTACCTCCAAAAATGCCACTGAAAGGGAGTCAGCCTTAACTTACCCACATGACAATTCAAAGGGAAGCAGTCTGAGGTCTCAACCCAAGCTCCTCCAAGGCCAAGTTCAAAGGGCAAAATCCTTTCACAGTAAGTTACCATCATATTTAAAAGATAATTCTTGGGCAGCTGGGTAGCTCAGTGGAGTGAGAGTCAGGCCTAGAGACAGGAGGTCCTAGGTTCAAACCCGGCCTCAGCCACTTCCCAGCTGTGTGACCCTGGGCAAGTCACTTGACCCCCATTGCCCACCCTTACCACTCCTCCACCTATGAGACAATACACCGAAATTAAGGGTTTTAAAAAAAAAGATAGTTCTGGATTCCGGGGCCGACTATCTGCACCTGGATGTAATGGACGGGCATTTTGTTCCCAATATCACTTTTGGTCACCCTGTGGTAGAAAGCCTTCGAAAGCAGCTAGGCCAAGACCCTTTCTTTGACATGCACATGATGGTTTCTAGACCAGAACAGTGGGTAAAACCAATGGCTATAGCAGGAGCAAATCAATATACCTTTCATCTGGAAGCTACTGAGAACCCTGGAGCACTGATTAAAGATATTCGAGAGAATGGGATGAAGGTTGGTCTTGCTATTAAACCGGGCACTACGGTTGAATATTTGGCACCATGGGCCAATCAGATAGATATGGCCTTAGTCATGACGGTGGAACCTGGCTTTGGAGGGCAAAAGTTCATGGAAGACATGATGCCAAAGGTTCATTGGTTGAGGACCCAGTTCCCCTCTCTGGATATTGAGGTAGATGGTGGAGTAGGTCCTGACACAATTCACAAATGTGCAGAGGCAGGAGCTAATATGATTGTATCTGGCAGTGCTATCATGAGGAGCGAAGACCCCAGATCTGTCATCAATCTCCTGAGAAATGTTTGTTCAGAAGCTGCTCAGAAACGCTCTCTGGATAGATGAAATTTCCAGGCAACTTTCCTCCTGTGCCCAGCCCACCTCCTCAAAGACCAGATTATTCAGCCTCATTTTCACCTGGTGCACAAGAACACAAGGAGCTCAAGAATCATGCTGCTGCAGAGGTGGGGCCACTGCCTGTCCTGAGCAGTTAAGTCTTCATCTTGTTGACTTCAGCATACATACAGATATGCCGAGGCCAAGAATGGAAATAGGTGCATATGTGATAATTACTAGGTTTTTAAAGAGATGGGAATTAAATTTTTATGTGGCCAAAAGTAGTTTTTACTCGAAGACTTGATCTTAAAAAAAAGGAATATATTATGTTGCCTTGACTTAAGGTTCTGTCTCAGAGGCAGAAGAAAAAAACAGCAGCTGCTAACTATAAAAGGACTAAAATGGGTAATACTGCTCCTCTTTATTCTCAAATGTATGTGCTTCGTTATAAAAGGTTTGCTTTACTCACTAGCTTTCTTTAGAAAACAATTGTTTTTTTGTTTGGGGCATCAGTTGATTTTCATATATATAATTTCTTTGTGTGACTGGGTTTCGTTTCTTGCAGGGAAATCTAAGCTCAGTGCTTTTGAGTGGAATGAGATGATTCCTTTCTAAGTTTCTTTATCCCTTTCCCCTCCCACCATCTCTTTATACTTATCTTGGCTACATTTTCATGTGACTAACCACCCTACTTGTTTTCCCAGTTGACCAAATGAGACAAAACATTTCCAGCCCCCACCCCCCTTTTTTCCTTCCCTTTGGGCAGTAACCTACTTTGGAACTAAACTATAAGACGACTGAGGATTATGTTGTTTACAAGAGTTTATTTTTTATATACTTTAAAAAAAACACATTTATTTCAAACTCTTTCCTGCCTATAGCAAAATATGTTCAACACTTGGACAGAAAGCCGAGTTGTCTCTTTCTCCAGATCAGAAGTATGGCCTCAGAGGTCCTTCAGGTGGCTGGGTCCAAAAATACAGAAGTGTAGGACATCATTGTCTTGGAGTGTCCTCAGGTCACAAGGAAAAAGGTAGCGGGGACTATTCCAAATAACTTTAATTGACCACTTTTTAAAGAATTCATAATTTGATTATGCTAATACCAATTTAGATCCAGAATTTTTTCATTTAGTTCTGGACTTAGTGTATCCTTACATCTTACAGAGCACTTAGGTGCTTCTTGTATCCTGGATCTCATTTCATTCTTCTGACACTCTTAAAGGAAACAGAACAGTTATTGTCCTCATTTTACAACTGAGGAAACCAAAGCACAGAGCAGTAAGGCAACACATGGAGGTTATCTGGATAGAGATTTGGAGTTCAGACACAGTAACTTGCATTACTGGAATGATGTCAGGATCCTCTTCCAGGGTCTTTCAGAGCCCTAAATGAATGAACCTAGGTCCTTATTGGGAGTATGTCTGATTGACATGGTTTTATTCTTTCACCTCCAGTGGTAATAATGCAGAAGAATCCACAGATCAGAGGTTTATTTATAACTACTGTGCTTGATTAAATATTAGACAATAACTGTAATGGCTACTTCAAAGAAATAGGAGTAGAACTTTAATTATCCTCAGGTTAATGTGAATTTTTTATGTCTTTCATTATGCTGTATGTAAACTATAAACACGATGTTTGACTTGAATGAATGAATAGGGTGGGGAGAGGAGGGTTGCATAGCATTATGAGGTATAGTGTGTTTGTTTTTTAAAAATAGGACTATTTTGCTTGCTCTGTGTGATTTGGGAAGCAGAAAAAGGAAGATTTTTTAAACAATAAGGATAATAAAACTTCACAAAGCAAAGTACTGAAAAAAAAAAAAAAAAAAAAAAAAAAAGATAGTTCTTTTCGTCACTTCTTACATCCACCCTTCAGTTCCACATGGACAAATGGCAGCCTCAACCTTGTTTTGCCTGCCCAGGGGGCAGTCACTTGTTTTTGATTTGTCACTTACTGGCACATATGGGTCACAGACCTCCCCCCTCACCACTTAAATTCTAAGTTGGGTGGGGTGACATTCCTGTTGGCTAAAGTCTAAAGAATGAATAGGGGTGAGCTAATTTCATCTTCACACTAATAAAATCAGGAGAAAAGCAAGGATTGGCCATCATCCTACTCCTTTTTTTAACATGGTAATAGAAATGCTAGCTATACCAATAAAAAAAGAAAAAGAAATTAAGGAAATAAGCAAAGACAAAGAGGAAATAAAATGATTGCTTTCCAAAGATATAATAGTTTACTTAGAAAACTAAAATGTCAGCCAAAAAATTAGTTGAAACAAATATTAATATCTGTAAAGTTGTAGGATATAGTCGGTTCATATAAATCATCAGCATTACTTTATGTTACCAACAAAATACCAGCAGAAGCAGCTAGAAAGAGAAAATCCCATTCAGAATAAATGCAAAAGACATAACATATTTGGGAGTGTATCTGCTAATATACAACAAAGAACTATATGAATTCAGCTATAAAAAACTTCCTTTGTAGAAATAAATACAGACCTAGATAATTAGAGAAATAATAACAGCTCATGGGTAGATCAAAGCAATATGACAAAAGTAACAATACTACTTAAATAAGATATTTATTTAGTGCTTTACAAATCAAACTACCAAAGGATTATGTTATGTTTATGTTAGAGAGTTATGATGTTGGGGAAAAAAAACAATAGAATTTAGATGAGGGAAAAGAAGATCAATAATCTCTATGGTAATAATGAAAAAAAGGGGGGCAATAAATGGAAGGAGGTTATCAGTACCAAATCTCAAACTGTTACTAAGTAGTAATTATTTTTAAATTATTTGGTATTTATTTAAAAATAGAGAAGTTGATCAGTGGAATGGATTAAGTATATCTTATAAGGAATCAAGCAAGTATAATAGCATAATGTTCAATACATTCACTGTCTGACAGCTGATGAGGAAAGTAGAAAACAATTGGATAGAAATTGGGTACATACCAATGTCTCACATCAAAGTTATGGATAGATAACTTAGACATTGAAAAGAGACAGAAATGTAAGGGGTTAAAAAATTAAAGGGTTGGATGAAGTTATTTAAGAGTATGGTCACCAGGATTTAATTACTCAATTCCAGAATGATTTTTATGGTAATTTATTTACAAAAGGAGAGAGAAAGAGTGAAAGTAGAGAAATGGGAAAGAGGGCAGTGTAAGAGATCTAGCTTAACAAGCTAGACTATGTGCTCAAGCCCTGGCTTATTCCAGCAGGGCTCCAGTAGCCCCAACCCAAGGGCCTAGGGGCCAATTAACAAGGGTTTTAGCTATGAAGCCTCCTCCCAGACAAGGGGCCCCTCCAGAGGCTAGTACCTCCAGAAAAGGCCAAGGAAGGGAGTTGGCTTTTTTTCTCTCACCCACATGGTAGTTCTAAGGAAAAATAGAAAACAGTCCAAGATACTCAGCCAGAGTTCCTCCAGGGTCCTGTTCAAGGCGAAAGAGCATATCACAGGAAGTTCTGGCCACTTTTAAAGACTGTTCCTTTCATCACTTCCTGTGCCTGCCTCCCACTTTACATGTACCAATTACAGCTAAAGATTTGCTTAGGACTGCCCCAGGGGCAGTCAGTGGATTCTGATTCGTCACCCACTCTTGAACACCTGGGTCACAGACCTCCCCCACTTAAGTAAGTAGGGCTGGGGATTAAATCTAAAAATGGGCAGGGGAGAGTTAATCCCATCTTCACAACATAAAAAGTGATGGCAATTTAAATTACCTTTTAGTTCAATGACTGGGAAAGAGTTTGTGACAAAAAAGCATCAAAGTATCACAGAAAATAATATGAACAATTTACATTAATATAAAACTGAAAGGGTTTTGCACAAACAAATCTAATGCAATGAAAATTAGAAGGTAAACATAACTGGGGGAAAAAATCTTTAAGCTTTTCAAATAAAAATCATATCCAAAATATAGAGAATTAACTCAAATTCATAAAACTTAGCCCCCAATCCCCATAAAAATTAGTCCCAATTCCTCAATAAATAAATAGTCAATGGGTACAAACAAACAAATTTCAAAAGAGAAAAATCCAAGTTTTCAATAAACATGAAAAATTGCTCCAATTTACTAATAATTAGAGAAATGCAAATTAAAACAACTCTATTCTGACTCACATCCATCAGACTGGCAAAGATGGCAAGAGGAAAATGATGAGATTGGGAGGACTTTGGGAAAATAGGCACACTAGTATATTGTTTTTTGTTTTTTGTTTTTTTTTTAAACCCTTACCTTCCGTCTTGGAGTCAATACTAAGTATTGGCTCCAAGGCAGAAGACTGGTAAAGGTAGGCAATGGGGGTCAAGTGACTTGCCCAGGGTCACACAGCTAGGAAGTGTCTGAGGTCAGATTTGAACCTAGGACCTCCCATCTCTAGGCCTGGCTCTCAATCCACTGAGCTACCCAGCTGCCCCCCACACTAGTATATTGTTGATGGAGCTGTGAATTGATCTGACCAACTGGGAAAACAATTTGGAACTATCCTCCAAAAGTTACTAAATTGTGCATATCCTTTGACTCAACTATCCCACTACTACTTATACTCCAAAGAAATTAGAGTAAGCAAAGAACCCATATTTACAAAAATATTTATAACCATTCTTCTCATAGTAGCCAAAAATTGGAAACTAAGAGTATACCTAGCTGTTGGGGAATGGATAAGCAAATTGTGGTATATGAAAGTAATGAATAGTATTGTTCTATAAAAATTATAAAATGGACAGTATGGGAAGATCTCTTTGGCCTTGTGCAGAGTGAGGTAAGCAGAACCAGGAGAATAATATACATAATGATAACAACATTATAGGGGAAAACAGCTTTGAAAAAACTTTAGAAATGTGATTAATGCAATTATATATCTAGTCTAGAGGACTGAAGATGAATCACACCACCACCTCTTTCCAGAAAGGACATGTATTTTTAGACTTAGCCAATATGGGAATTTATTTTGCTGGATTATGTATTTGTTATGAGGGAGTTTTTATTTAATTAAAAATTTTAAATTAAAAAATGTTAAGTTTTAAATTCAAATTGTGGTTGAATTATCAGTTAGTAAACATTATTAAGTACTAACTATATGCCAACAAATCCAAAAGACCATCCCTGCCCTCAGAGAGCTCACAGTCTAATGGAGGAGATATGAAAATAACAGTGTACAAACAAGATAAGTACAGTATAAATATGAGATATCAAGAGTGGGAAGGCACTAGCATTCAAAGGAATCAGGGAAGACTTCTTTAAAAAGATGGGATTTTAGCTGGGACTTGAAGATAGAAGGGAGAGATGAGAAGGAAAAGCATTCTAGGCATGAGGAACAGCCAGGGAAAATATCTGGAGACTAGAGATGGAGTACATTGTACAAGAACAGCAAGGAGACCAGCAACACTGGATCATAGTAGTCATGAAAACTGAGAGAGAAAAAAGTATTAAGGAAGAGAGAGGGGTGAAGAGTGTTGAAGGCTACAAGTAGGTCAAGGAGAATGAGGATTGAGAAAGGCCATTAAATTTCTCCCAGGGTTCTCAACTGCCCCCTCCTGCATCCCGCATGCCTCTCTAGGAACATTCTATCCAACTGACTTATCTGTCAATCAAAGGTGAACTTCAAGCTCCCAGAGATTCAATATAACACATGTTATAAGGCTAGTCCAGGGGTCAACAGAGCTATGATTTGAACAAGATCCTATGACTCCAAATGTCCTGTTCTTTCTACTACATCATACTGCTGCTTGGCCCCAACAGGCAAAATCAACAGAAATTCATAGAACTTGTAGAGGGGTAGATTTAGGCTCAGTGTAAGTTAACTTCCTGATAATTGAAGCTATCCAGAGGTTCATTGGGTAGCCTTAGGAGGTAGTTTCCCTGCCCTCTAAGAGGGACTTATAAAGAAAGACTGTGTAACCATTTACTAGTATGTGGTGAGGGGGCTTTCTTTCAGGTTCAGTTAGGACTAGAGGTGTCTTGGGACCGTTTGAAACTGAGATGAAATGAAGTCAAGATGGTCCATTTCCAAATGGGAAAATAGTGTCCAGACTGAGAAAGTGACACGGAGGATGAAAATGAAGTACTTTTTGTTTGTTCTTAGCAGTGCTCTAGGAAAGGATTCAAACCCCAATTCATACTATACTCTCCTGTTTCACCATTCTTAAGGAAGCTGCTCTATTTCTAGCATATAATTGTTATTTCATTCTAAAATCAACTTTATTCATTATCATCTAAAAATTTGTTGTGTGCCATTATTAATAGCCTGCTAGAGATATTAAACCCTCCCCCTGAGAGTTTTCTTCACAAAGAAAGTCACATACAAATATTGAGAAGCTCCCTTGTAAAATTCAGTTATAGTTCCTTTTGTGGGTGGGGAAAGATCAATTAATCAACTTGTACTTTGTAAGTACCTGCTATATGCTTGGCACTATGCTAAGACAGAATGTTCATTTTGAGTTTCATCTAGATCTATTCATACTCCTTACCACTTCATTTGTTCCAGGTGATCCCGTTACACCCTGGATTTCTCACCTTGGAGGTCTATGATCTGTGCCTGGCTTTCTTAGGCCCAGCGCTGGCCCACTTGCGGGTATCAGACATACAGGAGCTGGAGGTGGACCTGATTGACAAAGTGAGAATTGTTTGCTTGTCATAATTCTCACACCAATAGTTTGCAATTAGGCTACATATTAAGCATGGGGAGTGAATTTTTAAAAACCATACCAGAGCCTCTGCTTTTTATAAAGAGGCCATATGCAAAAACTAAATTGTGATGAAGATATACATGGAATCAAAAGCAAAATACTAAAAATAGTATGCAGAGATTAGGTAGCTTTGGTTAAAGGGTACAAGAAGGCAAAATGTAATGTAGCACAGCTCTTTACTCACATCCCCATCACACAGCTTCAACAGCTAAGGTCCCCACAGGACTGAGGTTGGCCTTGGATTCTGCTCTTTGAGACCTCACACTAGGCTTGTCTGTACATAGTAATAATAGTCATAACTTCTTTGAAGTTTAAAACACTTTACATATATCATCTGATTTGTACCTTCCACAACCCTGTACAGTAGGTACTGCTGGTCTCCTTATTTAGTTGAGAAAACTGAGGCTTGATGATTCACCCATGGTCATGTAATTAACAAGTATCAGAGGCAGGATTTGAATCCAGGTGGGCCTGACTCCAACATTCTTATCTATTACATATGGTGCCTTTGAACCAAAAAATACTCAAATCTACCATTTTCTCTTAATCCTCAGGTTGAGATTGGGAAGTCTGTATTAGTGACAGTGAGAGTTTTAGGCTACTCCAAACGCCCATTCCGAAATAAGTACTTCAGAAATATGGATCTAAAACTTCAATTGGCCTCTACCATAGTCACACTAACGTGAGTATCATCCATCAGTAGTCCTTTCTCCTGTTTTAGGTCTCTCCTCACAGCCAGGAGACTCACATATCCTTACTCCTCAACTTCTCATTACAGTATTGCCATAAAACTTCTCCGTTCTGTGCATTGCAGAGTCATCTCCCAGGATTTAGAGCCATTTAAAAATGCACAGTTCCTAATCTTCCTTGTTATAAAAATATTCATCTGACTATCTGGGCCACTCCCCAAACTTGCATTCACAGACTCAAGATGGTTCCCCAGAGGGTGGCTGTTACCCTTGGGTTCTAAAGTTACCCTCAAAGTAACTTCTTAAACTATAGTTTCTGAGACCCTACTGGTATATTTCCATTAACAATCATCTGGTAGCACATTAGCTCTTAGCAAAAGCATTTATTAAGATGACATAGTGAAAACAATAACTACAGAACAACCCCTCCCCTCATAAACCTGTGACATATTCTCCTACATATACACATGGTGTCAAGGGGAAGAGAGAGCAAAAAACCAAGTATAGTCAGAATAAGTTTATGAGATAGGTGCTGCTGCTATCTCCATTTTACAGATGAGGAAACTGAGAAGACAGAGGTAAAGTGAATTCAGGGATCCCACAGCTAGTAAATGTGCTATAAGATTATGAATATGAAGAATACAGAAAAGAATGGAAAAATCTTAGTTGAATTTTGATGCAAAGGAGAGTAAGCAAAACAAACAAACAAACAAACAAAACAGAATGTCCTGTTTCTACAATAATGTAAATGAAATGGAGTGTGGGGCTGAGGATCCGCTGAATGCTATGAAATTCTAATGACCCAGGTTGGCAACAAAGAAGGTAACTCTTAACTGGTGGGCCTGACTGAGGTCAGTTGCTTGCTATTTTAAGTCCAGTATTGAATGAAATGAAGTATTTAGCATTCATTGGTTATCAAAAGGGGATTTACTCAGCTTTAGCATAGAGAGGATATTCACCAAGGATCCTGTAACACTTGGTAGAAGCAGCCTACCTTGCCTCGGTATGGACATGTGTCTGGTCAGTCCTGCCATTTCTGACATGCCTATATCCCAGACAGCAGACCTGGTACCATATCAGTACAGCCAAATATCAACAGGAAGCTTCTTCAGAAGTTGAGTTTGAACCTTAACCCCCTGGTATGATCAGATTCCAGCTTTGTCACCTTTCAGGGAAATTCATATTTTATAGACACTATTTCCTCCTTCACTCCTCAAATGTAGATTTGCTGGCTCTATATCCAGGTCATAACTTTGGCAAACTCCTGAGTCTTTTCTTCTCCTTATCTATTCTGTCTCTGTGATTTCTTTAGTTCCCGTTGTTTCAATTATTATTTCTCTTCAGGTGATTCTAAGATTTGTATATCCACCCCAAATTTCAAACCAGAGGTCCAGTCCCATATCACCAATTGTCTTTTAGACATCTTGCCAAAGTCAGCTTTCTACATAGGCCCATCCTTCACTGAATTGTGCTGCTCTCCCTAATCCTCAAACTCCCATTGGCCACTGGCTCTGCCCATGTTGCCCCCAGTTATGCCCTTGTCTCTCTCATCCTTTGAATAAACTTCATTTGATCCTGTCATCCCCACTGGCTATTGTCTTATGTCTCTCCTCTCCTACTCATTTCTCAGTCTTCTGCAGTCTAATTTCTCACCTCATCTTTCAGCTGAGCCTGACATTTCCAAAGTTAAAAATGTTCTCTTGTCATTTGTAATGTCCTTTTCTCAGTCTTCATGGCTCTTGGCCTTCTTGGCCTCTGTAGCTTTTAAACTGTTGATACCATCACCTCCAAGGATATTCTCTTCTCTAGATTTTTGTGGCCTTGCTCTGTCCCATTTTTCCTTCTATCTGTGATTGCTCCTTCTCAGTCTCCTCTGCTGGATCTATATCCAGTCATACCTCTGACACTCTCCTGCATCTTCTTTTCTGTCTTTATTCTCTCTCTTTGATTTCTTCAATTCCCCTAGATTCAATCATTATTTCTATTCCAATGATTCCTAGACTTGTATATCCACCCAAAAATTCTTTCTTTTTTCTGTTTTTAAACCCCTACTGTCTGTCTTAGAGTTGATCCCAAGTATCAGTTCCAAGGCAGAAGAGTGGTGAGGACTAGACAATTTGGGGTTAAGGAGCTTAAGTTGCAAAGCTAGGAAGTGTCTGAGGACAGATTTGAACTCAGGACTTCACATCCCTGGACCTAGCTCTATCCACTGAACCACCTAACTGCCCCATCTACCCCAAATTTCAAACCTTAGTATCAGTCCCACATCACCAACTGCCTCTGGATACCCATCTTTTTGTATAGCCATTTGAGGCAACTCGAATTTAGCATATTCAAAACAGAACTAATTTTTTTCCCCAAAAACTCTTCTCTGCACCAATTACACATTACTATTGAACTCCATTATCTTCCCAGACACTCAGGATGGCAGCAGTATTATCATCTATAACTCTTCACTCATACTTACCCTCCATCTTATCATTTCTTTCTCCACAGAATCTCTCAATATCCCCATCTGTCGTACTCACATAGCACCACTCTAGGTCAGGACCTTTTCACTTCTTCACTAGCCTTCTAATTGGCCTCCCTGCCTCAAGTCTCTCCCCTCTCTACTCTTCTTCCACTCATCTACCAAGATGATTTTCCTGAGGTACAAATCTGACTACCCAATAAACTCCAATGTCATCCTGTTATCTCCTGGTGCAGATATAAACTATTTGCCATTTAAAACCCTTTCCTAGATCTTCCCTCTTCCCACACATTACTTCCTTCTGTACACACTGGTTCAACTCTGCTGGCCTGCCTGCTGCTTCTCATACATGATCCTTCCCTCTCCTGCCTCTGGGCTTAGTCACTATCTGTACTCTATAGCCACAAAAACTTTTTTTACATTAAGTTAAGTGCCTGCTTTGTGCCAAAAGAAAGGCCAAAATACTATCCCTGGTCTCAAGAAACTCACATTTTAATGAGGAAGACAGCTTGTGAATAATCATATATACCCTAAATATATGCAGAGTACATGGAAGCCACTGGCAGTCGAGGGGTAGTGTCAAATGCTATACAAAGGACTAAGGGATTTGACAGGAAAAAAGAGTTCTTGGAATTTGCAACAAGGAAGTAGGTCATCAGGGACAAGGAAAACAGAATTTCAGAAAAGATTTCTCATTTCTAAGAGACTCTTTGGGCTAATACAGCCAACAGTAGCTTTGCTGGTAATCCCCCTCATAGAGAATAGGAAATATAGAACAATGAAGTGGTTTGCCATTCCTGCCAGTGTGAGATGGGGCCTCATTATATATTTGTTTATGTTGCTGTTATTCTCTTAGAGCTTCAGGACAAACCTCTGCCACTCTAGAGCTTCCTGCCATTGCCCAGAAATGTGGCTTTAAACATTCATTTCTGATAATTAATTTTTGGGACCTTAAGTGACCCAGAACCTTCTGAATCTGAATGAGCAAGATATGAAGACCCTGGCAATTTGCCTACCTAACTAGGAAGGCCCATAGCTTGGATACTACCAAAATAGTGGAACATTCCTGACAACTCATTGATCTCTGCAGGTTCATGGAGGAACAAGATGAATACTCTGAAAGCTATATTCTTCGAGCTGTCACCATTGGGCAAACCACATTAGTTGCTATTGCCAGGGATAAGATGGGAAGAAAGTTCACATCAACCCCCAGACAGATTGAAGTAAGGAAGCCATCTGGCCCAAAGTTCATTCTTCATCCTCTTTCTGGGCTTTGACCTAAGTTGCCCATCTTTCTCTGTTACTGTTTGCTCTTTTTGGAACAAAAACCATAAAACATCCTTTAGATTAAAAAAAAAAAAAAAAAAGATTGCCTGGGCAGTTAAAAAAAAACAACTAATTTGAATAATTACTTTCCATTTGGTTCTTTCTTCAAAGGTGTTTCCTCCATTCAGACTTGTTCCAGAAAAAATGACACTGATTCCAACCAACATGATGCAGGTAATCATAAAGGCAGTGGAATGAAACTCAGTCCTCCCACTTCTTGTCGGCTTCCTTCCAGGCCTAATTCTAACAGGATCTAAGATGGGAAAGAACATTTTCTTTTAACTGACATGCAGTGTATGTAAACTGGCACTCAGAGCCCTCTGAGCTGTTTCCAGCTCATCTGTTTATTCTCCAACTAGTTTGATGTGAAATACACAGTAGAAAACAGGTGGGGGGGGGGGGTGAGGGAACATTTTGGGAAGTAGGATGAGGATTCTTTTCATGCCCCAATGTTCATTGTTATATTTAAATGAATTCCAGGTGATGTCAGAAGGTGGACCTCAACCTCAGTCTATCATTCACTTCTCCATCAGTAATCAGACTGTGGCTGTTGTTAATAGGCGAGGGCAGGTCACAGGGAAGGTGGTTGGCACAGCTGTGGTCCATGGAACCATCCAGACAGTAAATGAAGATACTGGCAAAGTCATTGTGTTTTCTCAGGTACATCTTCATGACTCTCCACTTGGGTTCTCTTCCTTTTCTTTCTAAGAATATTGGCACTGTAGAAAGACCCTTCCCTTTCCCCTTTAACATAACCTTTATTTGAAAATCCACAACACATTTGGCCCCATTCTTCTTTTTTTAAACCCTTACCTTCCTTCCTAAAGTGGAGACTGACTGAATTCTGAGGCAGAAAAGTGGTTTGGGTTTAAAAAAAAAATTCTACTTTGCATCATTATCATATTTATAATTTTTTACAGCAAAAGAATGCTCCATTTCCTTTATATACACCTCTGTTTGGCTAATGAGTCCCTTCACAGCCTAGCCCCAAATTAAATTTCCAGCTTTATTATACATTATTCCCCTTCCCTCTGTGGTCCAGCAAAACTCAATTCACACAAGACATTCCATCTCCCTTCTCCATGTCTTTTTTCACAGCCCCCCAGGTCTGTAATCCCCTCATTCTCCAAGTCTGCATTCCCCTCCTCTGTCCCTCCTTACCTCCTCTTCTAAGAAATTCCTCATTTCCTTCATAACTCATCTAAAACACCACCTTCTAACTGTGTACATATTTTCTCCCCAATAGAATGGAAGCTTTTTTAAAAACAGGACTATTTCATTTTTGCCTTTGTGTGCCTAACACCTAGCAAAGATACTCTCACATTGTAGGTGCATGGATCGATACACTGTGTTTGTTGATAACAGTTTATTTAACCATTCCATAGTCGGTGAACATCTACTTGGTTTACAACTTTTTTTTTTTTTTTTTTTTTTTTTTTGCTACTACAAAGAGTGTTTCTTTAGACATTTCATTATATGTAAGACCTTTCCTTTTGTCACTGATCTCTTCCTCAAGGAATTTCTTTCAGAGAAGTCACATTCTCAGCTCTAATTGATATTTTGAACATTGCTCCTCCTACCAAAATTAACAATGCAATTGAAGCCCCCACCTAAGCTCCTCTGTCCATGCTATAAATACTCCTTTCATATTTAAATTCTCCCTTCACCTTCCTGGACAGGATGAAGTACAGGTAGAAGTTGTCCAGCTTAGGGCTGTAAGGATCCTTGCAGCTGCCACACGTCTTATCACAGCTACTGAGGTGAGCACTAGACCCCACTTCAAACTGAAGCTGTCATTCCACCACTGTCAATTGAGTGGATAACTATTTATTGTGCTTTTTTTTCTCAGATGCCTGTCTATGTCATGGGAGTAAGCAGTACCCAGACTCCTTTCTCCTTCAGCAATGCAAATCCTGGACTCACATTCCACTGGTCAATGAGCAAACGAGATGTACTGGACCTGGTACCCAGACACTCCGAGGTATGGGTTCATGCCTTATAATTACTATGTCTGGATCTTGTTACTGTTCTTATTTTTAGTCATCAGGAGCTTAGGCTGACTCTTATTCTATAGACTATAAACCTTATGGACAGAAAGGCAGAAAAGTGAAGAAGAAAAGTTATGTAGGATCTAAAAGCTAAGTATATGTGACATAAAAATTTCTTTTGCCATTCACAGAGAAGTTTGTCACTGTTTTCATAGCATCTGCCCCCAACTCTAAGATCAAAATCTTCCCTAAAAATAATGTGAGTTTTTGAATCAAAGTGATATCAGTTGTCTTTCCTATGTATAGTGTTTAGAAGGATATGCTAATTTCTTCTCTGGTTTGGGAACTTATTCTATAGCCTAAATATTTTTTTTACTAAAAACACACTAAAGTCTCCATGTGCTAAATATACTTTCTTAGCCAAAAGTAAATAAACTATTAGCCCAACTCTATGTCTTAAAGTATGTCATCAGTGCTACTTAGTCATATTACTAGCATTAACTGACTCCTAATCATATTTTAATGGAGTAGCTTTTTGGCAGAGTAATCACATAATTGTCATTTGTCTTCTACTATGCTGGAGCCATTTAAAATAGATGTAGATTTTAGGTTAAATAAAACTGTGTATTGATTTATTCCCCACTGGAAATTTTTTTTTTCATAAAATTTGACATGGGGGGCAGGAAGACAAAAAGCATTGGGCATATCTTACTTAATATCTTAAAAATAGATTTCAAGGGCAATATTTCTTTTAATTTTTTAAATTTATGAGCAGACGTCCATGTTACAAAAGCAGCAAACTATGAAGAACAATTATTTATACACAGAATTGTTTAATATTATAATCAAATAAAATGCAGTGAAGTTAGACATATTTAATAATAGTTTTAATAATATTTGGGCCATACAGTAGTTTGGCATAAGTAGTAAACAAGATCAAAGTGGCTTAGACAGTGATCACAATTTTACCCAAAGACTTCCTCTTCCCTGGGTGACATTCTGACCACTCTGATTTCAAGGGTCCAGGCTCACATTCTCAAAGCCAAGTTCAAATTAGAGTTGGTCTTGCAACTGCAGAAAAGCTACAGGAATTATAATTGTGGGAACATTTCTGGGAGAGCCAAAGAGAAAGGAGAGAAATTGGGCAAAGTGAGTGAGCTGGGCATGGAACAGCACAACCTAGATGGTCAGGCCTCTCCACTTCTTAGAGAGGAAGCCCTCTCCATCTACAGAGTTAATTATCCCTCTTATGCTTTCATAGAGGAACAGAAATTAGATGGATAGCCCAAGCCTTAGGCTCTGAATAAAACTTTAACTGAAGGTGAACCAAGCATAGTGACTCTTACCCAGGAAAAGAAAGGAAAGCCTCCAACAATCTCCTTTTCTGCCCTGGGGTAGACAAGTAATGTGATTTAGAAGCAATAGAAAAGCCCTTTCCAAACTGATTACAATTTCACCAATAGGAAATCCTTTTGAATTTATAAGAAAATATCCCTAGAAAAGTTAAGAGGAGATATCAGTCTTTCTCACTTTAGTATAAATTCATTTAATGGATACTTTTTTCATTCTGCATTTGCCTTTTAAAGTATTTTACAACCTGGCCTTTCCTGTGTTTCCAGTCTTTTTATTCTTCATGCACTCTAGCCATCCCTCTTACACAATAGACTCTCAAATGGAGTCTCCTGATTCAGCTTTTTCATTGACTGTCCCCCATGCCTGGTATGCTCTCCATCTCCACCTGTACCATCTAGATTCCCAGGTTTCTTTCAATACTAAATTTGAATCCCACCTTCTTCGTCTTTTTTTTTTAACCCTTACTTTCTATCTTTTTTTTTAAACCCTTAATTTCTGTGTATTGGCTCCAAGGCAGAAGAGTGGTAAGGGTAGGCAATGGGGGTCAAGTGACTTGCCCAGGGTCACACAGCTGGGAAGTGTCTGAGGCCGGATTTGAACCTAGGACCTCCTGTCTCTAGGCCTGACTCTCAATTCACTGAGCTACCCAGCTGCCCTTCTTTACTTTCTATCTTTAGTAACAACTCTAAAAGAGAAGGTCAAGGGCTAGGCAAATGCGGTTAAGTGACTTGGCCAGTATCACACAGCCAAGAAGTGCCTTTGAGCAGATTTGAACCCAAGTCCTCCCAATTCATATGCTCTATCCACTATGCTACCTAGCTGCCCCTCAAATCCCAACTTCTTGAAGAAGCTTTTCCTGCCCTACCCTCTCTGCCTAGTACCTTCTCTCTGAGATTATATCCCATTTACACATCTTATATATTCATCTTAGTTTCTACATTACTCTCTCATCATTTTTTATATTGTTGCAAGCTTCTGAGGGCAGGTACCCTAATATGATTTTCTTCTTTGCCTATCCCTAGGGCTTAGCACAGTGCCTGACACATAGGAAGAGTTTAATAAATGCTTATTAACTGGCCTGATTGATGGAAATTTAGATGAAAGAATAGTTAATTCTTAAGTACTCTGTGAGAGTGTTTTGTGAGTTTTTTATTTTGTTTGTACATCACATTCTGCATGGCCTACACCAGTTTTTCATGACTTTTTATTAAATCGATCTCTGTGCTATAGTGAAAGCCTTGGTTTTGCATCAAAGTAAAATAAATTAATCACATTTGGAACATTAAAAAAAAGATATAGTTTGTATAGCCATGGGAGACTGAATATGGATTTCCTGGAAAGGAAGGGAAGGAGGGGAAGGAGGAGGCCAGAAAAGGAGGTGGAAAACACATACTTCAAATTTTTGCCTACTTTTCACACTGCCCTGTAATTTCTTTTTTTCTTTTTAGGATCTTAGTTTATTTTTAAATTTTTCCATAGTTACATGATTCATGTTTTCTCCCTCCCCTCCCTCCTCCCCCCTCCCAGAGTTGACAAGCAATTCCACTGAATTATACATATATATATTATCACTCAAACCCATTTCTGTATTAATCATTTTTGCAAAAGAGCAATCCTTTAAAACCAAAACCCCAAATCACATACCCATATAAACGAAGGACACATCACATGTTTTCTTCTGCATTTCTACTCCCACAGTTCTTTCTCTAGATGTAAATAGCATTCTTTCTCATAGGTCCCTCAGAATTGTCATTGCATTGCTAATAGTAGAAAAGTCTGTTACATTTGATTGTGCCACAGTGTTACAGTTTCTGTGTTTGATGTTCTCCTGATTCTGCTTATTTCACTCCACATCAGTTCATGTAGGTCTTTCCAGTTCTTATAGAAATCCATCAATTCATCATTCCTTATAGCCAATAGTATTCCATCACCATCATATACCAATTTATTTAGCCATGTAATTTATTTTTTCAAGAGAAAAGCAGGAATAAAAAGCCCTTCCCTAACCAAGTACAACTTAGATTCCTGTCAAGTTCTACTCCAACTGCCATCACTCCTATCAGAACTGGTAAATGTAGAGGGGAAAAGAGGAAAGCTAATTTCTGTAATCCTAGGACCCAAAAGTTTCCCACTCGGCTACATCCCTACCTATCTTTTCAACTTTAGAAGCAAATTGTTCTCTTTTTCTTTATCCATTTTGTGCCCTGTCTCCACTGGAATGAATGCCTCTTCATCAGCCTTACCTACCACTGGAATATGTAGGAGACATCTCAAAGCTTATCGTGTGACACATACAAAACTATATATGTATTAGGTTATTTTGAGGAATGAGCATGAGCAAACCTTAGAAGGAACTAGAATTAAGGGACTATGACAAAAAAAAAATAAGTTTTTAGTACTCTGACACTTAGAGGTATTTTATTTACATCCAACATACATTCTCATCTTCTTTTCATTGTGGCAGAGAGGAAATTACCCAAGGTTTTGTTGCCCTTGAGCATCTCTTGTCCCATCTTTACCAGGTCTCCCTGCAGCTCCCAGAAGAAAATAATTTTGCCATGACAGTCCATACTAAAGCAGCAGGGCGGACCAGCATCAAAGTCACTGTGCGCTGTATGAACATCTCGTCTGGGCAGTTTGAGGGGAGTTTATCAGAACTGTCAGATGAAGTCCAGATCTTGGTAAGTGTCCAGATCCAAGAAGTTTTTTCTTTCTATGGCAGAGAGGCAGAGGAACTTGCTTTCTCATCACCTTTGGAAATTTGTTCTGAAGAGAAATCTAGAAAGAAGTGATTGCTGCCAGGGAGGTCTCCAGGATAGGCTTCTGACCCAAGGTCTTTACCATTTTGGTCTCATGTCCTCCTTGTACTCTATTCTATTTCTGTGTCTCACTTCCTAAGGCTTCCTTCAGTCTTCCTCACCACAAGAGCAGAAACCAACACTAAAGCAGCTGGGCAAAGATCAAATGGTTTGGGCAGCTCCTTAGCTGATATGGCTCTGTGCGTCTCACAGGTATCTTGAAGTTTATTGTTCAAATTTGTTCCCATATACAAGTAGCCACAAAATTCTCTAGCATAGTGGAGATAATTATAATACACACAAAAAAAGAATTCTTAGAAGCTAAATGCCCTTATTTTTAAAACACAAAAGAAAATGCCTCATTTCATGGCACATGTCCACTTCCTATTCCTTAGGATCTGGCACTGATTTTCTTTTGGATTTTTTTGTTGTTCTCTCAGCATCTTGTTAGTAGAAAATACACTATGACATAGCAGTCACCTGGTTTCTTGAATGTGCTTCTTCTTTCTAGCTTTGTAACCTTATGGGACAAGTCTCTTAGTCTCTCTAAGTTCCAGGTTTTTATCCATTAAAAAAAAAAAAAGCCATAAAATTACCTTTCCTGCCTACTTCACAGAATTGTTGTGATTATTAATGGAAAGGTTTATATAATTTCCTTAAACTGAAGGAATCTTTCTTTGGTCTTTGACCTTTCACCTTTCCTGGTGCTTGGTGCTTAAAGAACTTTTGAGTCTGTCTTTAATTATATGTCCTTCTTTATCAAAAAGAGATTGGGGACAGAGGAACAGCTAGGTAGCACAGTGGAGAGAGAGCCAGGCCTGGAGTGAGGAGGATGTGATTTTGTATCTGGCAAGTGACTTAACCTTAACCCCCATTGTCTAGCCCTCTGCCACTCTTCTGTCTTAAGACTGATACTAAGATAGATGGTAAAGATTTAAAATAAGAGAAAGGTTGGGAACTGATCAGGAAGAAAAAAAGAGAGATTTTTGTTACACAGTGCAGAAGAGGCTATGCCTATAACAAATTAAGATCCTGTGAAATGTTATTGTGCAATAAATGATTAATGTTATTAATTAAAATATTATTAATTAAGAGAAACGTGGAATACTATCTGCTTCTGGAGAAAAAACTGATAGGGTCTGAAACCAAACCAAATCAAACTTTTTTTACTTTCTTAACTTTTTTTTTTTAATTTGAGTTTCCTTCTACAAACGGAATAATATGGAAAAATGTTTTATATGATTGTACATGTAAAACCTATATCAGATTCCTTACTGTCTCAGTAGGTGGGGTAAGGGAAAGAAGGAGAGAATTTGAAACTGAAAATTCCTTTTAAAATGTTGGATACTCAATGACATATGTGAAATTACTTGTTGGCTATGGGGGGAGGGAAAGGGAAAGAACATGAATCATGTAACCAAGGGAAAATATTCTAAACCAATTAATTAAATAAAATATTTCAATTAAAAAATAAAATAAAATGTTGGATACTTTTCTACATGTAATTGGGGAAATTTTTTATTGTTATTTTTTATTTTATCAATTACATGTAATAACAAATTTTCACACAAGTTTTCCTAGGTTATATGATTGAACTTTCCCCCTGCCACTGCTAGCAGGAGATTCAGTCTGGGTTATTCATGTATTACCACATAAAACAGTTCCATATTGTTCATTTTTATAAATAAGTAATCTTATAAAACCAAAACAATTGGGGGGAAAATAAAGTAAATTAAATTTTTTGAAAAAAGTGAGAGAAATGTGGAAAGCTTTGTTGAATTCATACACAGCAAAATAAGTTGAACCAGAAGAATAATTTACAAAATGAATTCCACATTGGAAATGAAAAGATCACTTAAAGGAAAAACCAATGTTATTACAGAATTGGTTTTCTGTTTCATAAAAAAGAATTAAGTCTGGAAGACAGGAAATGACTGATGCAAAAACAAAAGGCATCCATAAAATGTTTAAGTAAATTAACTAATGAAGATTCCAAGCCCATTGCTCCAGGACTGTGTATCACCACATAAATGACAGATTTTAAGCTGGGGCAGATTCTAACAACCTTGTCCACTTGAAATATGGACCCAATAACAAATGGTATGAATTTTCCCATTCCATACTAAAGTATAGAGAGATTCATTACAAAAGCTGGCCATCATAAATTCTTTGACCAGTTTTGGCTACTACTTAGCTATAGACAAACATTAATTTAGCAGTTGGTATTCATAAGATGTGATCTTTGTACAGCAACCAAAAAAGTTGATATCCTGCTGGAACAACTTATATATATCCATAGTGGCATTCTCAATATATATCATGTAAATTCAAAATCTATATAGAAGTTGCTGATCAATAAGACAGACACAGGTTTTCCTTAGAGCAGTGAATTAAAGGAGTTGGGAGAGTTGTTTCATTGTACCCAAAGACAACAAAAAATATTATTTCATGGGATACCAGGTCTTCTTGCTTTTTAGTGCTTATGAACCTTATTAATGAAGCAGTTGGCAAACATTTAAGTGCCTGCTATGCACTAGGTACCATGCTAAGTTGTGGGGGATATAAGGATCCATGAAAAGCAGCCTGTGCTCTTAAGGAGCTTACTGTCTAATTGGAGAGATAATATGCAAGGACTATATGCAAATAAGTTATAAATGGGTTAAAATGGAAGTAATCAACAAAGAGAAGATACTAGAATTAAGGAGAGTTTGGAAAAGGTTTCCTGTAGAGTATAAGATTTTAGCTAAGACTTGAGGAAAGTTGAGAAAATCATTTCATCTTCAATGCCCACATTTGTTATGGGTGAAGCAATAAACAGATTCTATGATGAATGTGAGTTCCTTCATACAAAGTCAGCATATTCCTCAATACTTGGTGTCTTCAGCATGGAGACTGACATAGGGGAGATGGTTCAAACTAGGAAGAAAGATATAGGTCAGGATTAAGAAATGGGGGGCCGGGGGGGGGGGAAAGCTCATCGACTATATTCAGAAACTCCACAGAGTTGTATGTTATCAATTTGTATGTCCAAGTCAAGAGAGTCAGAAGGTGCTAAATGAAATAACACCATAAAAAACTAAATCAGTCCATCCTAACAGACACAAAGCTACTAGTTACTAATTGGGGAATTATTTTTGAATCAGTTCTTCATGTGCGATCAGACCATCACCTTATTAGAGCAAAGGTCAGAGTCAATAGGAATGTTACAGGGGGAGAGAGTTTCTCCACAGGAGTATCTACTTTACACTGGTACTGAGAAATGGCAGGCTAAATATGTAAAGCACAGACAAAGCACAGATGTTCCAATAGTAGGGCAACCAGTCCTTTATGTCTCTCCCAGAGAGGCTAGGTGGGAATGATTTATTCAGAACATATTCCCTCTATAAACCACCAGATGGTGCTCTGAATTCAGGCTGTTCCAAGACCCAGCTCAGCCCTCTTGCACATGCACAAACAGGACTTACTAGGGTCCTTTGATTCCCAGCAGCTCAGTCTAAATTCAGTCTCTTATAAACTAAGGGGTCCTGCTGCAGGGCACTGGCTGCCTAAGACCAGCAGTGGCCATTGTGGCCGCCCTCTTCAACCTGGAGCCATTCTACATCTGCAGTTGTGCTAGGCACTTGGGGTTCCCTAGAATTCCCAACAAGTACTGTACCAGTACCCTTAGCAGGAGCAACAGGACTTTTGGGAAGAATAAGACAGGCCAAGGTTCTGAAGCAGACACTCCAAAAAGCAACATGAAAGCTGATCCACTACCCAACTAAAAAGGTTCCTCTCACTCTGATGGAGGTTCTTCAGAATCCCCATATCCTCAGCCTCCTCTATTGCCACCCCCTACAAACTGCTACATGAGTGGCTGCCACAATTGTGTATGGACTGAGTATGCTGAGGAGCTCATAGAGCACTACAAGGATGGTGGGATCAAAGCATTGACTGCTGTGGATGAATATATCCAAAATGAGAATATCAAGACCTTTATCAAGATGGAGATCTAGTTCTGAATGAGAGAAAAAGACTGAGGTGCATCCCAGAGTAGAGATGCTTTCTACCTATCAGTCATCTCTCAGGGAGCTGCAACTACCTCTAGTGATTTTTGTGGTTCCCTTTTCAGGGAACCTTCAGAGAAGAAATTAATATTAATACAATGGGTATTTTATTGTCTTTGCCTGAAAATAAATACTCCCTTCCCTGACATTTCACCTAGAAGTGTATGTCTTCTGCTAACTTTCTTTTTGAGGAATTATTTTTCAATATCTAAAACTACCTTGGCAACTTTTTAACCTTCCTATAACTTCATTCTCAAATAATAAATTATCAAATATATGGCTTTGTGCTAAAATGCATAGGTATTAGACATAAAAGGAGATATCATAAGTAAGTTAAAAGAACAGGGAACATTACCTATCTGATTTGTTAATAGAAAAGGAATTTATGAGTCAACAAAAGATGGAGAGCATTGTGAAATGTAAATTGGACAATTTTGAATACATTAAATTGAAGTTTTTTGTACAAATAAAATAAATGTTGCCAAGATTAGAAGGAAAACAAAATTGGGGGGGTTGAATTTTATAGATAGCCTGTTGAATATATATATCTAAAATATATAGAGAACTTTATCAAATTGATAAGAATAAGAGCCATCCCTCAGTTGATATATGGGCAAAAGTTATGGACAATTTTTGGATGATGAAATCAACCATCTATGAAACAAATGCCCTAAATCTCACTACTGATTAGAAAAATGCAAACCAAAACAGTTATGAAATATCTCACACCAATCCCATCAAAACGACTAAAATAACAGAAGACCAAAATGACAAATGTTGGAGGGCATGTGGAAAAATGGGGATACTAATACACTTGGTGGAGCTGTGAACTGATCCAACACATCTTGGAGAGCAATTTGAAATGAAATTTACAAAAAGTTGTAAAACTATTGTATACCCTTAGACCCTGCTGGGTCTATTTCCCAAGGAGATCAGGAAAAAAAGAAGAACCCATTTTTTCCAGAATAGTTATAGCAGCTCTCTCTGTGGTAACAAAAAATTTGAAATGAAGGAAATGCTCATCATTTGGGGAATGGCTAAAAAAATTGTGGTATATGATTGTCATAGAATACTACTGCCCTATAAGAAATGATGAGCTGGTTAATTTTTTAAAAACTTGGAAAGAACTACATGGGATAATGAACAGTGAAATGAGTAGAATTAAGAGAACCTCATACAGAATATACACTGTGAATGTTACTTCCAGAGAGTGAACTGAAAGACTTAATTTGCATGGATATGTCTGTCTCCTAGATGATCCCTTTTTATGCCACAGGGAAGGTGGAGAGGGACTGGAACACTTATGGATAAATTTTATTAATAAAAAAAATGTACCGATACAATCTCTTCCAAGGAGCTAAAACTAATGCACAGACTTTTGTGAGTTACTGAGACAAGATAAAATTGAAATCATGTACGATAAAGCACTGTTCAGAAACAAAAAAATAAAATAAGGGTATGAGTTCTTTTCTTGACAATTCATACTTTGTTAAATTGATTCAGTCCCCATCCCATTTGAGATTCACATCTCCTTCCCACAAAGCATGAATTGAAATAATATTTATTTACATATAGAGTACATTTTATTGCATTAAATTAAAAAATGGAATGAACAGCATTAAAAATATTGAACTATTGACAACCTTCTAGTGAGATCAGAAATTTCATCTCAGACTCTTCATTATAGTGAAAATAAAATAAGTATTGTTGATTTTAAGAATTCTTCAGAAGTGACACTCTTTCACTTCTAGTAAGTATGAATTTTCAACTTTCTTCTATTCAGGCATCCTCACTGGAATAGGAAAGAGAATGACAACCCATTAATACCAAGCATGCTTGGTCTCAGAGTGATAAAGTGGAGTAGAAAAGAGTAGTCTTGCCACTATCTTGTCACTCCATCTTTTTGCATAGGAGGTAAAAATTACATACCCCAGCCACTATAGGGATGATCTTCAATTTCTGGCCAATGGTCAAGCAAAACTCAAGATCTGATATAGCAGCAGTCTGGTCATCAGAAGTTTTTATTTTCCCACAGTCTAGCTGAGTACTGTCTCTCTCTTATTACTAGACTCTTGTGTCTCTTCCATATATTTCTCACAAATCAAATGACTGTGTCAAAATGCCCTCCTCATAATGCAATAAAATGCCCTGAACAGTTCACCTTTACCTTTCTGCTTCTCTTTGGTACTTAGCAGGGAAAGAAAATGCTGAAAAACAGCACCCAGAGCTACAGATAGCTGCCACAATAAGGTATCACCCTAAATTAGGTGTGACTACAGTCACTGAAGTCTGGCCTATTTTAAAAAGCCATCCACAGAAAAATGGAAATTAGACCAAAGTAAAGAATGTGATTATCATCATTTCTTAGCATAGTTTTAACATTGCAAAAGTCACCACAACAAATGATGGTTTTTTGTTTGTCCATTCTTATAGCCTATCTCCTAACTTCAGACTTAATGTTGGGATTGGGCTCTACAGCACTTCTGGAGGGAAGGTCTAGGCTGGTCCTATTTCTGCTTGTGTAGGGTATTAAGTGTTGTATTTTTCCAGGATCTCAGGAATAGGTTGGGTTCTTGCAAGCTTTCAGTGCTCCTAAAGTGATCTGATCCAGGACAGAAAGTATGATACTGTCCTTTGGTCTGAGCTCTGCAAGTTCCTGACCTAGATTTGGGTCTGAGCAAGAGTAGATGCTGTTGGACCCCTCCTTTATCAACCAGCTGGGAAGCTCTGTTAGCTCAGAGCAGCAGAATTGTATACTCCCTTTAGGTCTGGAGTTTTGGCCCTGATTATTCTTCTGTAAACTGGGCTAAACTTTAGAAGTGAGATTCCTTTTTATGGCTACCATCATTTTGAAGAGAGGAAAAAGTTGGGCGAAAAATGAACCTGACATGAGACTCAGCTAAGCCAGATCATCCCAAAAGCCAAAAGACATGAGAAGCACCAACAAATATGCATAAAATGGAAGAGATTTGCTAGCATTTCTATAATCAATTCTGAGCATAAAAAGTGAAACTACCACATTAGGACTCTACCAGCCTCATCACCATCAGACTCTGTGAAGAAGTAGCCATAGATTTAAGGTGAAGTTGAAAAGTGTGGTTAGATTCAACTAAAAATATACAGGAAAAATGTTTGCTAGAGGGAACATTAGCACTCAATGATTAATTTTCAAGCTTACTCAAAGACAAGATGATTAGAAAAAATTAGAAAAGCATACAAGCAAGTACTTTCATCAGAAAAAGCAACTGAGAACAACTGATTCACATACTTGGTTTCTCATCCCTAAAATCATTATCAAAATGGTCTTCACCTAAATCCAAAGTCTCCTTGATGGGAACAAGCAGGTTTTTACAGACTAAGAGGTATAGGGAACCTAAGATCTCATTATGTCCATTTCAAAAAATTTCAAAATAACATTTGACTCAGAAAAAAATTGCACCTTAAAGGCTTTCCTCAAGGTTACCTTCCATCTGTGTTGAAATTATACAAGAATTTATGACCAGGGAAGCTAGGTGGCTCAGTGGGTAGAGCACCACCAGGCTTTGGGTTCAAATGTGGCCTCAGATACTTCCCAACTATATGACCTTGGACAAATCACCTAACTCCAATTGCCTAGACTTTACCAAACTTCTGTCTTGGATCCTATGTTGAGTCTAAAACAGAAGGTCAGGGTTTAAAAGAAAAAAAGAATGTATGATTGATACAACTGTAGAGATAACATTGTTCATTAAGCCATTGAACAACAGCATCAAAGAAGTATAAAAATATTTCAGGCACGTGCCCACCCAGAATATTCACTACTGTCATGAATCATGTCCTGTGAAGAATCCAGAAAGAAAGGAGATACTTTATTCATAAAGTTGTCTAGAAAGAGATTTCAGTTCATAGATGAGATTTTAATTACATCAGTCCATAGAATACCATAAGAATTCCCCACTGAGATCAGCCTAGCCATTACCACTGTGGGGAAAAAAATCAGAAATGCTTATTGCTTATATTAGACTGACACTGAGATTGTGTTGTAAGAGTTTAAATTTAGGTTTTATGTTAAATATGAAAGTTATAAAGTAATATTGTAGTCACCAATTTTAAAACATAAGAGCTTAAGTCAAAATGACTTTTAGTAGCTTTATTTACAAAGATGTGGAAAGAGTGAAAGTGTAAATGTAGATAAAGAAACAGATTCCTAACAAGCCTACCAGCCTTTTTCCAGTGAAGTCTGGCTCAGCCCCAGCAGGGGCTTCCCCAAGACTCTGCCTTTATGCGGATTTCCCAGTAATCCTCAACCAGAAGTCCCAGTGGTGTTTTCAGCCAGGGTTCCACCAACACATCCTCCTCCAAAACTAAGGTATTAATCTCAGCCACTTACCCAGTAAGCCCACACAGGATCTAGGGGGAAAATCTCCTTCAAGCCAGGAAAGGAATCTCCAGAACCAATCTCTCCAAACGCCAAGAAGGGAAATGAATGCTTGACCGTGCTGGTCTTTTTTATGCTTCTTTTTCCATATCACTTCCTGTCACTCCTTCTTCACAAAAACCAATGGCAGTCTTTCTATTTGCCTAGCACTGCCCAAGGGGGGGGGGGGTAGGCAACAGTAGCTTTTGGAGGTGTAAGTGACTTGTGAACTCTCATACTTAATGGTAAGTAGGGGTGCTTTGAGTTCTTGATTTGATTAGCTAAAATTAGACAAGGGGAGAGTTATCTTCACAGTGTGTACACATATATGTGAAAGAGAGATAGGCACAGCAGGTAGATGGTGAGCTGGGCCTAGAACTGAATAAAAGCTAGAGAGCAGGTTGCTTCATATTTGAGAAATAATACAGCATTTAAGGGTGATTCCAAGCTGTTTACAAAAGCATGTATTCCTCACCCCAAAAGCCTTGCATTTTTAATTTTTTTATTTTTCCCCAATTTCATGTAAAAATCATTTTTAACATTTAAATAAATTTTTTGACTCCTCAGTTTTCTCCTTTCCTTCCCCACTGAGCCAGTAAACAATTTGATACAGGTTTTCCACGTGCAATCATGTAAAACATTTTTTTCATATTTGTCCTTTTGTGGAAGAAAACTAAAAAAAAAATGAGGAAAAAAGTGAAATATAGTATGCTTTGGTCTAGATCCAGACTCCATCATTTCTTTCTCTGGAGGCAGATGGTAACTCCCGGTAGTCTCATGATGATGTTCTGTAGCTGTGAATCATACATTATGATATCAAGAGATTCAAAATTAGAGATGACCCAATAAGCAAAGGGGAGAGGCCTGATGAATATGTGTGTGTGTTCACAGCACCAACAGACACCTGAATGTGAAATGTGATGTAAGAGACCTTAAGGAAAGGGGCCAGATTTATGATGAAAGTAAGAGAAACAGGTGCTATAGTACCAACAAAACAGTAAAAATAACAATTAACAATAGCTTGCATTTCTATGGCACTTTAAGGTTTGCAAAGCACAAACTTTCCCTGTTTTTCAGATGTTCTTTAAATGTCCTCATAATTGCCATAGGAAACAGGTGCTCTCATTATCCCAGATAATACAGATGGAGAAACTGAGACTCAGAGATGAGTGACTTGCCAGAGTCCACAAGCCTGTAAAAAGAAAATAAGAAATGGATCACTTTGTAGCTGATATTTATTGTCATGAATGACCATTTGAGAACAAGGAGAAGATTGGCCTTCCTGATACCAACCTTGCAATAAAGGGTTTTCAAGGTTCACATGAAGAGATATCATCATGTCAAAAATGTTTGTCTTGATTTTTCATTTTTTAAAAACGATGTTTTCTTATCACAGGTATTCGAAAAGCTCCAGCTTTTCTGTCCAGAATGCCCAGCAGAACAAATTCTGATGTCTATGAATTCTCAGCTCAAACTGCATACCAACAGGTAGATGAAAGGAGGGAAGAGAGCTCCCTGGTAAATTTGACTTTTAATACCTTCTGTAAAATTTTTGACTCAGGCAGACAACCCCTGGGTACAACTTTTTAAACATGCTTCATAAAGGAATTTTATTTTGAAGACTTTAAAATAATGTAAGGATAAGCCATCATCAGAGGTCACAAGACATCCTGGAAATGGGGTAACCTCCTCAGTGTGCAGCCTTAGATAATAATCCTAACAACTTTCCTCATTCCCCTCTAGTCAAGACAGACCCTAACTAAAAGCCTCCATTCAATCTGCCTCTATTCTAGGGAAGGAGCTGCCTTTGTAAGCTCCAGGGTTCTCAGGTGTTTCCCCAATTCATCCGTAATTGAGGAGGATGGCCAAGGGCTCCTGAAAGCTGGGGCTATTGCAGGGACTGCTGTATTAGAAGTCACTTCTCTGGAGCCTTTTGGAGTCAATCAGACAGCTATAACTGGAGTCCAGGTGCGTTTGGGAAAATTTGCTAAAATGCTACATGACTATGTAGTCTTGAGTACAAAGTTAGATCATATTGGTTTAAAATTGTGAGTTTTCTTAGATTTTGGTGTTTTCCTTAGAGATCCTAGTAACTAGGACCTAGTTAAACAGGCAGGGCAACAGACTATTTCTGTTAAATGTTGTCAGTTGACAAGTAGCAAGGTTTGTGAGAGTCCAAGTTAGTGGAGAAGGGCCTACAAGCAAGCCGACCTACCACAAGATCCATTAGTTTCATCATAAACAGCCTTAGTGAAAAATGTCCTTTGGACTTTTATTTTTGTCTCTGAAACCCCAGTATGTCTCATAGTATCCTGGCACACAGTGACTATTTAATAAATGTTTGTTGGATTGAATTGAATCAAAAAAATAAAGCCCTTACCTAAAATATGCTTTTGTCATTAGAATCACAGAATTTAGATCTGGAAAGTCATCCAGCTCAACTTTCTACATAGTTCAGAAAATACTCTGATAGCCTATCATTCAATAAATATTTGCTGAGCATAGACTGTGCAAGGCCCTATATCGTAAAGAATACAAAAATGTATACTACTCTAGAGTCCTCAGAAAGCATCTAGCCTTTTCTCCTAGGCTGTTGTTAGGCTCTAATTGTTAGAAAGGGAAATTAGATGGCACAGTGGATAGAACACTGGACAGAAAGACTCTTCTTGAGTTCAGATGTGGCCTTAGACCCTTACTAGCTATGTGACCCTGGACAAGTTACTTAACCATATTTTATCCCATTTCTTCATATGTAAAATGGGCTGGGGAAGGAAATGGCAAAGCATTCCAGTATCTTTGCCAAGAAAACCCTAAAAAACATAAAGATTTGGGCACAAATGAAAAATAATAGAATAACAATTGTTAGAAGCTTCTTTCTGACTTGAAGCCACAGCCTTTATTGTGTATATATAAGGTATTCATCCTGTTCAGGATCAGGTAGCCCTTCTCCTTTCCCACCTAAATGTAAAATTCATTGTATTGTTGTTGTTGTTTTTAAACTTTACCTTCTCTCTTAGAAATTATAATAGATATTGATTCCAAGGCAAAAGAGCAGTAAGAGCTAGGCAACTAGAGTTAAGTGATTTGTCCAGGGTCATATAGTTAATAAGTATCTGAGGTCAAATTTGAACCCAGGTCCTCCTGACTCCAGACTAGACACTCTTCCCCTCTGTGCCACCGCATTGTCCCTAATTGTATTATACCTGGAAAAACAATACCAGTCTCTCCTTTTTAGGTGTCTCTGTTTTGATAACATATACCATCCTTCTCCCTTCTCTTTCCCAGTGCTTAATAAGAAGCTTTGTCTTCCACAGGTAGCACCAGTGACATACTTGCGGATGAGTACTCACCCCAAACTCTACACTGCTCCTGGAAGGGTCCTATCAGCGTTTCCTTTGGGCATGTCTCTCACCTTCACTGTCCAATTTTATGACAGCATTGGAGAGAAATTCCACACACACAACACACAACTCTACTTGGCCCTGAACAGGTGAGAAATTCAGAGCACCATTTAGTCCCAGGATGTCCTTACAGTCAGTCCTTTAAAGTTTGTTCCTTGTTATTACAGCAGCTCTGTTGAGTTCATTCTCATATTACTTTCCTGAACTCTTTGTTGAAAGTTAGGAATAATGTCATTTAAAGTAGAAAATTTATAGAATGAGACTGTTGCCAGGTCCCAGTTCTGATTTTAGAGGGACTAGATGTCTAGGATTTCTTTTTAAATTTTTACTCAGTAAATTCCAAACATAGTATCTTTATCAAAAAGCCTTTATTGACCTCTTATGAGCACCACTGTTCTGGATACTTTATAAAGAAAGGTTATCTGTTCCTTGATATCTATTTGTTTACACTCTAAGATGGTGAAATTCCCTCTGAAGCCCCAGACTGCTAAATGCTTTGTAGTGCCCATGGCTGCCTCCTAGAACAGAACTCTGTTCATCCTTTTTTAAAGATATCTCCTTTTTAGCTAGTGCTGGGCCTAGAAGACAGGGAGACCTGAGGCCAAATCTGGCCTCAGACGCCAACTGTGTGACGCTGCTCAAGTCACTTCACCTCTGTCTGCCTCAGTTTCCTCAACTGTAAAATGGAGAGAATAATAGCACTTCTCACTATCATTGTTGAGATGAAATAGGATATTTGTAAAGTATTTCGTACAGTACCTGGATTATAGTAGGTCTTTAATAAATGCTTGTTTCTTCCTTCCATGTTTGTTTTCAGAGATGACTTGTTGCTGATTGGACCAGGGAATAAAAATTATACTTATATGGCACAAGCTGTTAACAGGGGAGTGACACTTGTTGGGCTCTGGGACCAGAGACACCCAGGTATGGCTGATTATATCCCTGTTACTGTGGAGCACGCCATTGATCCAGACACCAAGCTGACCTTTGTAGGAGATGTCATCTGCTTCAGTACTTACCTCGTCAACCAGGATGGTTTGTATCCCCTTCCATGGCTTGCCTATACACTGAGTAGTAGAAACTCTGAGAGCTTTTTTACTCATCTAATGCAATCCAACAAGCATTTATTAAGCTCCTGTTATGTACAAAGTACTTTACTTGTCCCCTAGAACCGAGTCCTAATATTTCTGAGGATGGGAAAGTGAGTGGACTTAAGAAGAATCATCCCTTTCTTTATGATTTGGGAATTTCATGTCAACTGATACTTCTCATTTCTGTCTATAGCTACTCAGCCAGTACTATAGCTGCATATAATGGGTATTTAATAAATATTGATTGAATAAATGAATTACTGTATATAGCCCTGTACAGTACTGTATTTCTCTTTGCAGTCATAAGTAAACTGTACCCCAGAGACCTGGGCATACCCTCAGCAGAGTAGTAACCAAGGATGTATGATAGAGAAATAAATTCTAAGGGCAGTAGATATATGATCTTAATTTGAAAACTTTGCTTTACACATATTGATTGTTATGGAATAAAATAGAAGGCTCAACTTCAATCAGTCTTCATTTTGATAGAATTTGGGCTCTGATGGGGACAAACACTTTATGCTCAGCAAAGGGTCTCTAGGCTAAGAAGTTATCACTGAGTTAAATGGGATCACAACAAAACATTCTTCATGCCAACAGAAGGGGCTGCCTAGCCTTGCTTGGCTCATGGCAAAGCTAAAATCAGACATGAGCTGGGAGGATAGTGGCTAGATGTAGGCTTTCAAGAAGGACTAGAATGACTCTACAGCTGCCCACGTTCATATATACATTTGGGACCATGGGTAGAGGTCTGCTTCTTGATTAGAGAGATTGTAATCAATATACCTCCAACTATTCTGAATAGACAAACCATGTGTCCTCATACCTGTTTATGTCATCTAAAAACAATCTTCCATATTCCTTCTTCCAAAGATTTAAGGCAGAATGTACAAGCCATATTTCCTGCCAGGCCTTACTTTTTTCCAGTCTTCCCAGTAGCTAAATGCAAAGTCTTAGAGCATATTAGCCTTTGACAGTGTCTGAAAAAATGTAACCTGAGAGCTCTTTCTGGAATATATAAATGTCCTTTCTTATCCTTTGTTTGGAGGAAAAAGGATTGGGAGGGAGAGAGCATTTTCCAACTTACAAGTCTGCCGCCTAATCCTAAAGGCCACGGGGTCTGTGTGTGTATGAGAGGTCTTTGGCTCTAGAGCTTCTCATATCAGTTCTGTGAATAAGATGTTGAGATCAAGATAAACAGGCACCTTTGACGTACACTTAGGCTAACGCCCAGGGGCATTCTGTTTTCGGTTATTTTTGCTAGGTGAGCCTGGGACGTGGATGATTTCAGCCGACAATATTCTACAAACAGACTCCATCTCTGGGGCAGTAGTGGCTAGGGGTCCAGGAACAGCAACAGTCTTTTATGATATTCCAGGAGTAGTGAAAACCTATCGAGAGGTAAATCTCTAAACACTAGGGGTTAAGACCAAATTGATTACCACCATGTACCAAAGTAATCTGTACCACTAATACCACCCTATCCAGAATGAACCCAGGCAATATTATCTAAGAATCTTTTGTTCCAGAGAAAGTGTGTGCCTCCACTGAAACTTTAATTTTTTATCAATTTTTTTATTTTAAAATATTTTTCCATGTTTACATGATTCATTTTCTTTCCCTCCCCTCTTTCCTTCCCCCTCCTAGAGCCGACAACCAATTCCACTGGGTTGTACAAATGTTATCACTTGATACCTATTTCCATATTATTTGCTGTAGAGCGATTTTTTAAAGCCTAAGCCCCAAATCACATACCCATATATACACATGATAAGTGATGTCATAAGTTTTGCTTTTGCATTTCTACTCCCATAGTTCTTTCACTTTAGTTAGTGTTCTTTCTAATAAGTCCTTCAGGAGTGCCTTGGTTTGTTGCATTGCTAATAGTAGCAGAGTCCATTACACTGGATTGTTCCACAATGTTATACTTTCTGTGTACAATGTTCTTCTGGTTCTGCTCGTTTCACTATGCATCAGTTTATTAAGGTTCTCCCAGTTCATATAGAAATCCTCCACATTATCATTCCTTATAACACAATAATATTCCATCACCATTGTATACTATAATTTGTTCAGCCATTCCCCTATCTAGGGACACCCCCCCCCATTTTCCAATTTTTTGCCACTGCAAAGAATGCAACTGAATATTTTTGTACAAGTATTTTTCCTTATTATCTCTTTGGGGTACAAACCCAGCATCCACTGAAACTTTAAGAAATAGAATTAGTAAGTACAATGGCCAGAGCTGAAATCCCCAGCAAGAAAAAATGGAACAATACAAAGAAACAGAAACTTGAACAGAGAAGATACTAAAATCATCAAACTTAACTTATAGGAATGCAAAACAATATGGTTAATAATATGACCTTTTGGGATGCAATAGAAATGACAAACAGGCAACTGAGCTAAACATTTTTATTATAATAGTTGGACATTGTTTAATGTCATTGCATGATGTAGATGTGTTTGATACATTGTGTTGTTGCTTTACACAGACACATAATTGCATAGTATGTATATATATATATGCTGTGTAGTACATGTGTAATTGTGTGATGTGTATGTTGTATAATACATGTGTGTAATTGTGTGATATGTGTATGTTGTACAGTGAGTGCAATGATTTGTTGTGTGACATGATGCAGGTGTAGATGTGGTTGAGTGGTGCAGGAATGTCATTGTGTGATGTAGGTATGTTGTATAACATATATTTTGGTGCATGATGCCAACATGTCATTGTGTGATAAGAGTGTAATGGTGTGTAATTACATAACACAGGTATGTCATTGAATGACATAGCTATTGTTGAATGATGCAGACATGCTATTGCATGTTGGGATGTGGCACATTGTGTCAGTGCCTGGCTTAGTATGTTATTGTATAACACAAGTCTCTTGTTGTGTGATGCAGGCTATTGAGTTTAGAGGAAGAAGAGCTATTTTGTTGAGGGAAAGTTGAAAGAAGTAGCATTTAAATTGCACTAAAAAAAATCCTCATTGACTCACTTTTTCTTCCTTTCTTTTTTCCCATTCTTTCTTTCTTTTGATATCCTAAACCATACTATCTCCCTCCCACTTGCTTGAGCAAAATAAATCCATATTGACTATGTCTAAAAATGTATGTCTTATTCATCTTAACTTTATTACCAATTTTTCAAGAGGAAGATAACATGCTTCACCATCAATCCTCTGGAATTATGGTTGACCCTTGTATTGATGAGAGTTCTTAAATCTTTCCAAGTTATTTTTCTTTATAACATTGTTATTGTACAAATTATTCTTCTGTTTTGACTACTTAATTCCACATTATTTCATACAATTTTCCCTAAATTTCTTTGAAACCATCCATTCCATCATTTCTTATGGAACAATAATTTTCCATTCTATCCATCCACTCTGGTTTAGTTAGTCATTCCTCAATAGACACTCTCTTCATTTCTAGTTCTTTGCTATAACTATTTTTGTACATAACTGGTTTTTTTCTTTCTTTGATATTTTCTGAAGTATCATCCTAGTAGTGATATAGTTGGATCAAAATTTATGTATGCACGGTTTAGTGATTTTAGGGAGATAGTTCCAAATTATTTTCTAGAATTATTGGACCAATTCACAGCTACATCAACAGTCCCTTATGTGACTGATATTTGATATGACATTTAAAGATTACAAAGATGTACTTTATTTTTAAATTTAATTTCTTCCCCAATTACACATAAAAACAGTTTCCAACATTTTTCATAGAATCCTGAGGCTCAAATTCTCTCCCTCTCCCCAACCCCCTGCTTCCCTTGAAATGCTAAGCAATCTCCTACATTTTACATGTGCAATCGTCTTGAGAGCAATTAATATTTTTTCTTGGAGGCTTTAAATGCAGCAATTGACTTTGTTGTCTTCTTCTGAGTTTAAGTCTACCCTGTGACCAAAATAATTTTCTGTGTTGTTTCTTGTTTTTATGTTTTGTTCATTTTCCTGCCATTTTCTTTTCTTTTAATTTAAAAAACTGTTAAAGTTGGGCTCTGTAACTGTGGTGAAGTGAGCACTGTTCCAAGTTTCAGTTTCTTTGTGTAGTTGCCTTCAGAGCTGACACTAGGGATATATTTACTTCTTCCAAGGTGGTATGATATAAGGAGAGGTATGTTTAATACTCTCCAGGTCTATGCTCTGGTCTGTGAGTAACCTCAAGTACTTTTTATTCCTTGGAACTGTGACCAGGGTCCCCCACTCCTCTCTGGCCACAAGAGTTGGTGTCTTCTGGTGTTTCTCCTCCCCCTACAACTGTGTCCTAGGATTGTGACCTGGTCCTGCATATGGGCAGAATGCCACAAGTCTTGAACCCCCAGAGCCAGCAAAAGGACCCTCATAATCTCCTCTGAGCAGCTGTAGGATCCCTCACTACCTATGGCTGAGAATTCCAGAAGCCTTGGATGCTGCTGCCAGTTTCCTCAGTGGGGCCTGCCCCTGCCCTGTGCCTCACCTCCACCCCAGTGCAGTAGATCCCTCCTGCCAGCTTTCTAACTTGTTTTGTACTAAAAAATGACTTCACCTTGTTTTTGTGTGGGTTCTGCTGCCCCAGAATTTGTTTTGAGGCATTATATCATTGCTTTTTGGAGGGTAATTTGGTAGAAATCATTGGGTTCCTGTACCTTCTCTGCCATCTTAGCTCTGCTCTCCAGAGATTTACTTTAAATGCATTATTTTATTTGAACCTTACAACAACCTCAAGATGTAGGTATTAGATATTATTATTCTCATTTTTCAGATGAGGAAACTGAGACTCAGAGGGACTACATGATTTACCTGTGGTCACACCACCACTAATAAATATCAGAGGCAAAATTCATACCCATGTCTGTCCTGAGTCAGTATTTCCACATGCCATTCTGTCTGGATTCCAATACAGGGTTTATAGAGTCCATGATTTCTCCTTTATTTTGGTGACAGGTGGTTGTTAATGCTTCTTCAAGATTAACTCTCAGCTATGATCCCAAGATCTACCTCACCAATACCCCAAATTCAACTGTATTCAGACTTTTCATCACTGCTGGCAGGAATGGTGTCAACCTCAAAGGTCAGGAAGGTGTCTCTGGGTTTGGGTGAGTGCCCTCATCATTCCCATCTCTCCCTAGATGTTTTCCCCTTTGAAGAGATAACCTCAAATCCCTTTACTGTTCTGTTTCTTCCCCTTTACCTCCCTTTACCTAGGATGGGTAAACAGCTGAACAAACAAATCACAGCGGGTTGTCCAGCATCAAAATAGGTGAAGGAGGGAAGTTGTAAAATCTCTTTCCCTAGAGATGCCATATACCGCTCTCTTGGATAATTGTTAACCCTACCTGAAGGCAAGAGAAGACATTTGAAAAATTACATTTTGTCATGATTCCTTGGCCATGTTTATTTCAGTGATTTAGAATCAAAGAAATATGATTCATGTCTTTTTTTCCTATAAAAGTTGGATTAGCAACTTATTTATTCATCTCTCATTTTGCTTGCTAGGTTCCTGTACCTCATCTCAGGCTTCTGCCATCACAAATATGCTTCTTCCTGAAACTCTTATGCTGTGTCATGTACAGTTTAGTAATACAATGCTAGACATTCCAGCAAGCAAAGTTTTCCATGTTCATTCAAATTTCAGCATTGATAAAGGTAAGCTCTGCCAGGTATAGTTAGTTTTTTCTTCTCCTTCTTTATATAATTGCCAGTTTATCATTGGATCAAAACTGTGTTCGCCAGTATCATTTGATATACATCAGCTAGAATAATATCACTTAACATTTTCAAGTGCCTACCCTGGAACCTTAATACACATTATTTAAACTGGCACCAAGAAACTTGTACTCATTGCCACCTCTATTCCACTAACCTCATTTTTTATACTTCAAAAACAATTAGCTGGTTCCAATGTCCTTGCCTCTTTTCTTTTTTTAACCCTTAGAATCTATATTGGTTCTAAGGCAGAAGAGTGGTCAGGGCTAGGCAATGGGGGATAAGTGATTTACCTGAGGTCACCCATCTAAGAAGTGTCTGAGGCCAGATTTGAACCCAGGACCTCCCATCTCCAGGCTTGGCTCTATCTACTGAGCTGCCTAGCTTTCACTATCTTTGCCTTTATACATCTTGTCCTTTTTGATGGGATTGCCCTTCTTTATACCTTTTCATTAATCCATACCATTAATTTCCTTCAAAATGAGTTCATTTTAACAACTGTTTGCTAAGTACATATATATATACATAACCTGTGCTGAGCAATGAGGAGGAAACATAGAAATTAGAGATAGCTAGTGGCACAGTAGTTATAATGCTAGAATCAGGAAGTGCTCAACTCTAGCCTCAGACACGTAATAGCTGTGTGACCCTGGGGAAGTCATTTAACTTTTATTTGTTTCAGTTTCTACAGCTGTAAAATAAAAAGAATAATACCAACTCTCTCATAAGCACAGTGCCTGGTACATGGTAGGGTAATATATAAATGCTTATTCTCTTTTCTTATTCCCCATGTTCTGTAGTACATACCTCATGTGTGTATACATATGGATATATATGATACATCCCAATACCACTAAAAAGCAATGTATTCTTAAGTACCAAAATGAGTGACATAGGTAAAATCTGTGCTTTAGGAATTGAAAGAGGAAAAGAATTCATATTGGATTGAGAATGGAATTTGCATTTCCTAAGAAGTCTTAAAATATAGAAGTAACAGACTGGCTTCTGGGCAGAGATGGAGGGCATGTAACAAAGGCTGACAAAAATGTGTTGCTTTGCATTTTGTAAACCTCATTACAAGAACTTTTGAAATAAAAAGGCTTAAAGAGGAAGAAAAAAAGCCTATGTACTTCCACCAAACTAGATACCCTGGAGAGCAGCTACACTAATGAATAATGGGGGGAAATGAACTGATGAACTCTGAGTACAAATTGAAATATAATTTTCTTCATTTTTTCTTGCTTTTTTTGAAATATGGATAGTATGGAAATTTGTTTTGTATAATGTATATTGTATTGCCTTCTCAGTGGCTGTGGAAGGAAGTGTGGGAAGGAAGGAATTTGTGAAAGTGTTAAAAATAAGAAATTTTTTAATTTTTTAGGAGAAAGAATAGTATTCAGAGCATCCAGAATTTCAAAAGAAATAAAATTCAAGAAAGGATCCTGAATCATGAAATATATTGCTTCCAATAGCTATATGCAAATGATCAAAGTTTATGCAACAAGCAGTATAAAGAGACAAATTTGATCTAAGAGGTGTCATTGAGATTTGGTGGGAAGAAACCCTTGACCAAATATGGCTCTGGGATGAATATACCTTGTTCAAAAGAAACAGGAAAAGATTAAGGGGATTGGGCAGCATTATCAATTAAAATTATGTATTCATGAGAAAGCTAGGAGCCACAATGGGAAAACTCAGAGGAAGAAACAGAAGCAATTTTGGCATAGCATATTACAGATCACCTAGACAAAAAGAAGAAATAGATGAGTAATTTGGGAAACAGATCACAAGCCTGGAATGGAGGCCTGATCTGATAGTGATGGGGGCTGCATAATTCCAAATACCTGTTAGAGTACTCTCTCTTCCAAAAGCAAACTGCTAACAACTTCTTAACTTCCCTGAATGATAATTTCATCCTTCAAACGACAGAGCAATTAACAAGGGGAAGCTCTGTTCTATATCTGTTTCTCAGTTAAGGAATGGAAATAATGCAAACTTTGAGGTGGAGTGGAAGTAACCACTCCCTCTTTGAGTCTGTGTTAGAGGAAATCCAGGAATAATCTGACATGCAACCTAGATTTTAGGAGAGCAAATTTCAAAGGGTTCAGAGAAAAGGTTAAGCAGATTTCCGGGACTAAAATCTACAGGGGAAATAAATACCAGGAGAGATGAGAAACTAAAAAATTAAATTCTGAAGCCATACAAAGAAACCATTCCAATGACAAGGAGAAACAGGAGGCTAACAGGTAAGGAAAGAAAAATGAGAAGAATAGGGCATATGCTTGTAAAAATAATGTCAGCAGTCCTAAAGTTCATAGTAACCTGAGACTGATGAGGAAAACCAAGGAAAACAAAAAATATCCTTTTTAGTTATGTTGGAGAAAAGAGAATTTAAAAAAAAAAGCTAGAACTGTTGCTTGAGGTGTTGTTTGAGGTGGAGAGAATGATGGTAACTTCTAACAGAGCTAGCTGCTTATTTCTTATTCTGCTTCCATTTGTAGTAAGCTTCCCTTTATGAATTTTCCATTGTTAGACTGGTAGATCAGAACAGGTTGTAGGTAGAGCTTGGCTAGATTTTTAGCAAAACATTTGTTATGTTATCTCATGCTATTCTAATAGGGAAAAATAGAGAGATGTGGGCCAGATTGATGAGAACCGTCTGATAGATCCAGAGCTGGTTGAATGGTCAGACTCAAGTAGTTTATAGGTCAGTGTTAGCTTTGGAATGATGTCTCCAGTGAAATGCCACAGGGATTTGTTCTTGGCCCTGTTCTGTTTAACTGTTTTGACTTGGATAAAGACATAGTGTGTCAGCTGTAAATGAGAGTTAGGATCCAGGTGTAAGGGGTAAAAAGGGGTTTTGATTGGGTAAATATTAAAAGGTTGGTCGCCAGGGGATTGAACAATTATCAGTTCCCAATTAAAGAATAACCTCAAGTTAAAATGACTTTTATGGAAATTTATTTACAAATGAGAAGAGGAAGTAGAAATAAGGAAGTAAGAGAGAGGATAAGATAGAATCAGTAATCTAACACAGTGGGTAATTTGCTCCGATCCCCTAGTTCAATCCAGGTAGATCTAATTAACCCTCAGCCGAGGGAAATCTGGTCTTGATCCCAAGGCTGGAAAGCCAGAGGTGAATGAAGCAAAAGCTTTAGCCACAGAGTCTCTATTAAAAGGAAGTTCCTTAAGAAAAGTTCAGGAAGATTCAATCTTTTTTTTTTCAAACATTTATTAATATTCATTTTTAACATGGTTATATGATTCATGCTCCTCCTTTCCCCTTCGCCCCCCCCGCACTCCCCCCACCCATGGCCGATGCACATTTCCACTAGTTTTGTCATGTGTCCTTGATCAAGACCAATTTCCAAATTGTTGGTAGTTGCATTGGTGTGGTAGTTTCGAGTCCACATCCCCAATCATGTCCACCCCGACCCATGCGTTCAAGCAGTTGTTTTTCCTATATGTTTCCTCTCCTGCAGTCCTTCCTCTGAATGTGGGTAGCGTCTTTACCATAAATCCCTCAGAATTGTCCTGGGTCATTGTATTGCTGCTGGTACAGAGGTCCATTACATTCAATTTTACCACAGTATATCAGTCTCTGTGTACAATGTTCTTCTGCCTCTGCTCCTTTCGCTCTGCATCTGTTCCCGGAGGTCTCTCCAGTTCGCCTGGAACTCCTCCAGTTTATTATTCCTTTTAGCACAATAGTATTCCATCACCCGCATATACCACAATTTGTTCAGCCATTCCCCAATTGAAGGACATACCCTCCTTTTCCAATTTGTTGCCACCACAAAAAGCGCAGCTATAAATATTTTCATACAAAGGAAGATTCAATCTTAACACTCACTATGTGGAACAGTCTCACCAGCTCCAGACCTCCTCCAAGTCCAGTCACAAACCAGAAGAGTGAGCCCAACTCACTGAGGTCTCTTTTTAAAGGGGCCTCTTTTGCATCACTCCCTGTGCCTTCTCCTTAGTTTGCATGTCCAATCACAACAGACGCTTTTCTTAGGACTTGGGAAATTCTGATTTGTCACTCATTCTAACAGACCAACCAACTTGTGAGTTAAGTAGGGATGTTTTCACCTTTGGTGATTAAATCTATATTGGGGCAGGGTAGATTTAATCTCATTATCACAATGGTCACTTCCCACTTTGACATGCTAGAACAGTGATTCCCAAAGTGGGCGCCACTGCCCCCTGGTGGGTGCTGCAGTGATGGGGGGGCGGTGATGGCCACAGGAGCATTTTGGAAAGTGGATTCAGTGCGGTAACCAATTTATTAACAAAAAAAAGAAATCAATTGCAAATAGTCAATCTCGATGATTTAAGATTACTGCTGATGAAAATAGAGCTGAGGATTACTAAATTGGTAGCAGCACACCAGGTTCATCCTTCTCAAATGTTTTAACTTTTTTTGTATTACATTCTATTCTGAGTTCAATAAATAGTTTCATAATTTCAAAGTTCAATGTTTCTAATTTACACCTTTCTTTACTACATTTTACAAAAATGGTAAAAACATTAATACATATATCTTTCCTATTAATTGCTATTAAAATTTTTTAAAAAATTAATTTCCAGTGGGCGCTAAGTAATATTTTTTCTGGAAAGGGGGCGGTAGGCCAAAAAAGTTTGGGAACCACTGTGCTAGAGCATTGAATTGAATCCAATAAAATGAAATGTAATAAGAATAAATGTTGATTCCTATACTTGGATTCAAAAAACTTAATAAGTTTAAGATGGGTCAGGCATGATTTGAAGTTTACCTGGAAAAGATCTGGGTCAGTCATAAATGTCAGTAAACATTACTAAACACCCATCATATGCAAAGCACTGTGCTAATTGCTAGGGATAAAAAGAAAGGCAAAAACCAGATTCATGCCCATAAGGAGCTCACATTCTAAAGGGAGAGATAATGTGTAAACAATTATATGATTTCAGGATATATGCAGTATAGTGGCAGTTTGGTGACTCAGTGGATTGAGAGCCAGGGCTGGAGTTTGGAGGACCTGTTTTCAAATGTGGCCTCAGACACTTCCTGGCCATGTGACCCTGGTTAAGTCACCTAACCCCCAATTGCCTAGGCCTTGCAGATCTTCTGCCTTGGAACCTGTAATATACAGTATCAATACTAAGACAGAAAGTAAGGGTTATTTAAAAAGATATATACAGTATAAATAGGAAGTAATTTCATAGGGAAGCTACTAGCAGTGAGGTGAACCAGGAAAGCCTTCTGCAAAAGATGAGATAAGAGCTGTGTCTTAAAGAAACACAGGGAATCCAGGAAGTGGAGATCAAGAAGGAAAGTATTCCAGGCATGAATGCAGGCTTAAAGTCAGGAAATGGAAAGCCATGTATTACAAACCTAGCATGGGTCAGGAATGTGATATGGGAGCCAAAAAACTAATATGATCATAGACTGCATTAACAGAGGTATAACTTCTAGGAATCAGGAGATGTTTGTATCCTTTGGTTATTTGTTCTTTGGATATTGAATTATTGCCCAGATACAGGCATGTATCAGTTCTCCATAAAGTTTTTTATTTACCATATTCATCAAAAAATCAGAGAATATGAAAGTGAAATGAACAGAAGTTGGAGAACCAGTTATACAATAACAACATTGTATCGACATCTTTCTGTTTTTTGCAAACTATAGAGAAATAAGGGAAGTGCAACATTATGTCTGTGTGTACATGTTTTAATTTACTATTTATTTTAAATTTTTTTAATTCTGAAATTAAATACCCCAAAATAGGAACATTTCCATTTACATAGCAAAACAGAAAGAGTATTGTAGATAAAACTATGAATCAGTATTTTAACATTATGTTCTTTTTTTAGTCTATAATAAATTCCATGTATTACTTTCAAAGCTGTCCTACTTGTCCATGCTTCCTTCTGATTTTCCTTCTGTTCTCTCCTATGCATTGCTTAAAATGTTTCAGTGACCCCTTTGGTGGAATTATTGTTATCCTTCTAATTAAAACAAAAGAAAAAACTCTTGTAGAAAATAGTACAACACACAGTGGCTACGTACAAAATAAAGTGTGTCTTTTTATATATGTTGAGACCATCACCAATATCGTAGTCAAGAGCTAGGAATCATCTTTCATCATAGATGCTCTGGAGTCACAGGTAATCACTGTATGGAACAGAATTATTTACTCTTTCAAAGTTAATTTTCCTTTACAATGTTGTTATTGTATAATTGGTTCTCCCACTTCTGTTCATTTCACTTTCATATTCTCTGAATGACTCATGATTCTCTGAAATAGTCTCTTTCATCCTTTCTTCCCAATCCCCTCCCCTCATTGCATTTGTTGTATTTCTAAAGCAAAATGTTGGGGGCAAAGGGTGAATGTTCAACCTTCCTTTGTTCATTTCCAATAAGACTGAGGTTCTTCTAGTGTCTACTTTCCTCCCCTTCTTCTGTGTTTGTGTGTTCTGAGTTCCCAGTTATGAGAGAGTATGTTTCTTTGTCTTCTTCCTTTTCTGTAGACAAGCACATTCCTTTTACCAATCTCCCTTCTCTTTACTCTTTCTAAATCTTCATCATGATACTAGTCTTCTCCTGGTTCTCAACTTTTCTTATTTGACTCTCTCAGTACTCTTTGAAGACAGTGAAATTCTTTAGAGACACCTGTCTCTTCTTCCCCATTAGGTTAGCACTACATTGTGCAAGCCTTTGCAATTGCTCTAGTAACTTGACCTTTCCAGATTTCTTTTGACTTGGGTTTGTATTTTAAAGTTTTTGCTCAATTCAGAAATGCATTAAAAAGTTCCCTGTTCCATTAAAGGTCTAATTTTTCCCCAGTAGAATTATGCTTAGTTTTACATAAGTTAATCTTGATTGTAAGTCTTTATTTTTTGCCTTTTGAAATGTGATATTCTTAGATCTCCTATTGTATTGATAGTAGAAACCGTTGTCTTGTATGATCCTGATTGTAGTTTCTTAGTACTTGAATTGCTTCTTTCTAGATCGTTGCAATTTTTTTTTCCTTTGACATAGAAACTCTGGATTTGGGCTATGACATTCTTGAGAATTTTTGTTTTGCGTTTTATTTCAGGAAGGTATTGGGAAATTCTATCTTCACTTTCTCTTCTAGCTCTAAAAGATCTGGGCAGTTTTCATTTATTTTATTGAATTATAGTATCATTTAATCTCATCTAGTTTTCAGGTACTACTAATTATTTGGGTAAGGCATACCACTTTCTCTTCAAACCTAGTCATTCATTTCTTTCCTCTAGGACTTTTGTTTCTTTTATATATATATATATATATATTCATGTATTTTAGGTATTCGTGTAGTCTGTAGGAAAATCCATTTTTTTTCTTAATGAGTCTTTGCAGTTGTTACTGTATAGTTGTGAGGTAGAAGTCATTTAACTGTAGTTTCTCATATTTCTTGATCACTACTCGATCTGGTGCAAATTTAAAATTATTACTGGAATACCTCTGGCAGGGCTGAACAGTCTAATACCATTTGTTTAGTCATCGTGGCTGGAAGTATGACCACCAAATTTCACCAACCACCTAGGTCACCAGGCTGTTGACTCCATCAGAGTATTCAATGCATATACTTATCCCAACAGATATAGCATCCTCACTCTTCACCAAATATTGCCCTCTTGCAAGTTCTTAGGCTCCTCCCCTTCCCACTGCACTGAGAGCCTTCCCAGGCTTGTAGGAAGTACAGTTGGTCCCCAATTCATTATTGATCTAGGAAGATGAAAATGGCTTTAATAATAAATATTTTAATAAATTATAACATCTCATTTTGCACCTTACTCCACATTTGGGATATTCCTTTCAATCCATCCAAATTTGTAGTTAATATCATTCTATACCTAAACATACACTGTGTGGATATAGAGTTCTAGAACCTTTAATATCAAATATGCCACTATCCCTGGAACATAATCCAGAGCTGTCAATTTACTCCTCTGTGACCTCATACACCATGTGGGTAACTTTCTGTGCCAGAGTATCTCTCTCTGGCTGCCATTCATCTAAGTATGTTGTCTTTCCCCTGTTAGAATGTTTGTACAGTATTTGTAACCCCAGCACTTATTACAGGGCTTGGCATATAATAAAGGCTTAATAAATGCTCTTCTGGCTTCTTTCAAATAAAGCATGTTGCCCAGATTTGGACTGGCACCCAATTGAATTAATTCACCAGTATTTTTTTTTTATTTTTTTTTTAAACCCTTGTACTTCGGTGTATTGTCTCATAGGTGGAAGATTGGTAAGGGTGGGCAATGGGGGTCAAGTGACTTGCCCAGGGTCACACAGCTGGGAAGTGGCTGAGGCCGGGTTTGAACCTAGGACCTCCTGTCTCTAGGCCTGACTCTCACTCCACTGAGCTACCCAGCTGCCCCCATTCACCAGTATTTTTTTAAAGCTGTTGCAGATGGATAATATGCTTAGTCCAGAACTGAATGGGAAGAAGAGTTAAATGAACAGTACTTTTCAGTAATCTCTCTTTCTTTCTCTCTCTCTCTCTCTCTCTCTCTCTCTCTCTCTCTCTCTCTCTCTCTCTCTCACACACACACACACACACACACACACACACACACACAAAATTTTCACAAAGATTCTATGTAGCTATGAATCAGGAAACAGCAGAAGCTCATTTTAAATGCAAATTTCAGGTGCCCCAAACAGCAGTGGGAAAGCCCACCCATTGAGGTGGGATTCCAGATTGTAAGGTCTAGAATTGAATAAGAGTAGAGAAAGTGGAAGCCCTAAATTTAGTTTTTTAAAGAGTTTATCTAATGGAAAGACCTTCATGGACTGAAGTAGAATGAAATAAACAGAACCAGGAAAACATTGTACACAGTAACAGCAATATTGTGGAACAGTTAACTGTGATAGGCTTATCAGCAAATCCAGGTCAATTCTGAGGGACTTATGATAAAGAATGCTATCCACCTCCAAAGAAAGAACTGTTGGAGTCAGAAAGCAAATGAAAGCATACAATTTTTTCACTTGTATATTTGGCTTTAAGTTTTGGGGTTTTGGTTTTATAATATTACTCACAAAAATGAACAATATGAAAATATGTTGTGCATAGTAATACATGAATAAACCAGATTGAATTGCCTGCCAGTGCTGGGAGGGGAAAGAGAAGAGAAGGAGGGAGATAAGTTCAATTATATAACTTGGGAAGATTTGTGTGGAAATTTGTTATTATTTGTAATTGGTAAAAAAAAATAAAATTTAAAAAGTTTAGCTGAAAAAAATGTGAAGTAGAAGGCAATAGAAATAGAGCTAGTAAGGTTTTCTTAAAGGTTGGGAGTCTTCCTACTGAGAAGAAAATGAATTTGTAGATAGAGTTTGAAGAGAAAGAAGGGCAATCTGCTAGTAAAGACAGGAAAGTATAAAATCAAAGGTATACGTAGAAGAATTGACTTTGGCAAAGAGATGGCCACCTCTTCATCAGAGCCTAGAATGAAAAAGGAATGAGTAAGGGGCTCCTAGGTGGCTCAGTGGATAGAGAGCCAGGCCTAGAGATGGGAAATCCTTAGTGCAGATGTGACCTCAGACACTTCCTACCTGCATGACCCTGGACAAGTCACTTAACCCCAGTTGCCTAGCCCTCTTTACTCTTCTGCCTTAGAACCAATATGTAATTTTAAGGTGGAAGGAAAAGGTTTAAAAGAAAAAAAGGAGAGAGTGGGGGATGATATAAAAGGGATGTGAGATGAGAAGAGGGAACAGTCAGAGAATGGCTTCAACTTTATTTATTGAGTTAAAACTTTAAGACCTTAGCTAAGAGTGAGAGATGTGGTACTCAGGGAGACTTGAGGAGATGAGATTTGAAATGGGAACTGGTGATAGGATAGAGAGTAAATCAGGATTGCCTTGCTGCTCTAAAGGGCCAGTTGAGATTAAATAACATAAATTTGTAGACTTAGCACACAGTTGACTTTCTCTAGCCCCTATTCCTGTAGCACATAAGCCAAAGCAGAGAAGGCACAGCACATGGTGGGAGTGATACAGAAGTGGTATTTCCTAGAACTTGGGAAAAAATCCCACAGATGAAGATAGGATGGATTACAATCTATACTAATAAAAGTAATCAATATATGAAGGAATTCAGCACCACTGAATTATGGAAAAGTCATGAAACCTTTAGAATAAATCATCAATAAAGGACTGCATGATTGATTGAATATCAAGGCAAAGGAAAAAGAGAAGTCAGAAATTAGCAGAGTGAGCCAGGGAGAACATCATGACTTAAAATCCCTCTTTCAAGTTGATGCCTTCTTTCAAGAAGCCTATTTGGGGGGCATCTGGGTAGCTCAGTGGATTGAGAGTCAGACCTAGAGACAGGAGGTCTCTAGGAGGTCCTAGGTTCAAATCCAGCCTCAGACACTTCCCAGCTGTGTGACCCTGGGCAAATCACTTGACCCCCATTGCCCACCCTTACCACTCTTCCACCTAGGAGCCAATACACAGAAGTTAAGGGTTTAAAAATGTAAAAAAAAAAAAAAAAAAAAGGCCAATTTGGGGCCTGCCTTTCATTCCTATTCTATTAGCCTTAACATTCTTGGTTTGTATTAGTCTGTTCTTGTTGATCTGTTGCTTTTTAAGTATTCACTAATAATTTTCACATGTGGGTGTTCATTTGTATCCATGTTCTGCTTCTTTGGAATTCCCCCACTTAGGCAAGAATGGTGGAAAATAGGTTCTCTACACTGATTCCATTTTCATTTCCCCCAATTCTCCTCTCTTTTCTCTAAAGTGTCTATGCCACTCTTTTTCCCACTCCATCTCGTTCAGACTGGCCATTAAGAATCCTGTGAATCTTCCTCCTATGTGTTTCCCTCTCTCTATAGGGGTTTATGTCTGCCTAATCACAGTCCGACCCCAGTCTGAGGAGCTTCTTCAGGCCCTGAGTATAGCAGACACCTCAGTCTATGGGTGGGCCACACTCATCAGTGAGCGTAGCAAGAATGGGATGCAAAGAATCCTCATTCCCTTCATCCCTGCATTTTACATCAACCAGACAGAACTGATTCTTAGCAACAAGCAAGACATCGGAGAGATTAGAGTCCTTGGAGTGGACAGAGTGTTAGAGAAACTGGAGGTATGTTTTAGGGTAAGCCTAAATAAATAAAATAAGTTTTTAAAATATGTTCTGTATTCCAAGTGCAAATGGTAAGGAACTGGTGAAAATCTACTCACAATTTTCTGTTTTGGAATCAGTCCAGTGTTCTGCCCTAGGATCTGCTTAATTTAAGGGTCTAAAGCAGAGATTGGCAACCTTTTTGGCTGTGAGAGCCATAAATGCCACATTTTTTAAAATGTAATTTCTTGAGAGCCGTACAGTGCTCATAGTGCACGCTCCTGTAACAGCACCTGAAAAAAAAATTGGCTTTATGGCTCCTGCAGAAAGAACCTTATCTGGCCCTCAAAAGAGCCACATATGGCTCCAGAGGCATACATTGCTGACCCCTGGTCTAAAGGATACAAAACTGTGAAGTGTTAAGTAGACACAAGTAAATGATCTTAAAAGGTTAGAAAGAAATATTAAAGGACACCTATACCTGGAGATGAGAAAACTGAGAGAATTAAAGTTCTTAAGCTGAAAATAATAGTGTGACCATCTGACCTTTATCTTCACAGAGATCCAGACAAAATTAAATTGGAATAGTTACGGTTAAACAGAAAGAAGAGTTCCCTTCTTTGTATTTTGTTATTCAGTCTTCCCGCAACCCCTACCCCCACTCACCCCCCAATGTGTCCAACTCTTCATGACCCCATTTGGGGTTTTCTTGGCAAAGTGGTTTGCTACTTCCTTCTCCATCTCATTTTACAGATAAGGAAATTGAAGCAAACAGGGCTAAGTGACTTGCTCAGCTAATAAGTGTCTGTGGCAAGATTTGAATTCAGGAAGATAGACCTTCCTGACTCCAAGCCAAATACTCTATCCATTGCGCCACCTAGCTGCCCTCTTTGTATTTGCTGAAGGAAAGTTGTATATTCCTCCTTAAAGATTTTGAGTGGACCAGTCTAGCCCCATCCTATAGTTTGTTAAGCAAGATGGACTTTAGAGAATCTTTCCATTAATGGAAGATTACTAGTACATAAAATTTTTCCTGAGCAGTGTCGCATTACTTATAATTAACAAGCCTCAGCAACCTATTAGGATTAGCACTTTAGAGCTATCTTTTTAATTCTAATTTGAAACAAATCAGATAGGCTAGGACTTATTATTCTTCTCATTTTACAAAAGGGGAGGAAATGAGACTGTGACTTACTTGTATCAGTAGAACACATCAGCCTTCTTGTTTCCATTAAAAGCCCAGCTTCTCGGGCCAGTACTACGACCAATCCCCTTCCTCTATCACTTCCAAACAACCTTTCTAACACCTTAGTTCCCTTCATGTAGTCAACAAACCATTACACTAAGGAGCCGATTGCATGAAACTGACAAGGAGGTCCATAACACACAAAAATTAAGAGTCTCTTTACTAAAGACTGTTATAGGTAACTGAAGTAAAGAGGTTTGGAAAGGAGGGAGATTACCTCTGAAATAATCCTTCTTTAGGGTTTCCAAGGGCTAGTATCCACTATTAACTATAAAGAAATAGGGACTTAAAATAACAGAAGTTTAATTTTTAAAATTAATTTCTTTTCAAATCAAGTTCTGCCTTCAGTCCCTTCTGCTTCCCTGCCATCACATCTTTTGTGTAAAGCAAAAAAACAAAATAACCCTGTTATAGATATGTAGTCAAGCAAAAAAACAAAAATCCTCATTCACCATCTCCAAAAATGCTCAGTCAGCATGCTTCAGTCTTATCACGTCTCTATCACGGGTGGCATAACATAGTTATTGTACTGACCTCAAGTTCTTTGTCTTTACAATATTACTACTATTGTATAAATTGTCTTCCTGGTTCTAATTCCAATTCAATTTATGTAATATTTTTCACTGGTTTTTTTGAAACTATCCCCTATATCATTTCCCATAGCATAAGAATATTTCATCTCTTTCATATACCATAACTTGTTCAGTTAATGGAGATTCCTTCCCAGTTAATGGAGATTCCTTCCCCTTCCCCCCATTTTCCAGTTCTCTTGCCACCTCAAAAGGAGCGGCTATAAATTTTTTTTTGGACAAGTGGGTCCTTCTTTCTTTGATCTCTTTGGGGTATAGCCATAGATATATCATTGGGCCAAAGAGTATACACAGTTTAATAGCTTTCTAGAGAGTTCCAAATTGCCTTTCAGAGGAACTGGACAATTCCACAGCTCCAGTAACACTACTTATTGTATCCTACAATGTCATTTTCCATTTTTGTCAGTTTTGAAGTTTTGAAGGATAGGAAGTAAAACTTCATAATTGTTTTATTATTTGCATTTCTCTAGTTTTTAATGATTTTGAGCATTTATTCATAAGGTATAATACCTTGGATTTCTTCTTCTGAAAACTGTTATCATATTATTTTACTTGATATCAATTGGAGAATAACTTTTATTCCTATAAATTTGAATAAGCTCCTAAAAAGGGTTAAAATTAAATGAGAAGTCTTTAGAACAAGCCTCTTTTTGTGTGCGTGTGTCATAGCCCACTTTGTCAGTTTCATTGCATAGAGTAATGGGTTGTTGCCTGTATTCATAATGGAAGACAATGCTCAACTTCAGCTGGAGATTAGTCAAAATAAAAATATATTTTCCCATCCAAGGTAACAGTCCCCCTGAAATCTAAAAGGTCCAGGTTAAGAACCCAGGCTTTAGAAGGTAACCTGTGGATTAGCCTATCTCCATTAATAAATTGTTATCTTATACAGTGCTGGATGGGCTTATTCTTTATTCCTCCCCATTGTTATAGACAATGGTTTAGGTTTTGGTTTAGGTGGTGGAATATTTTTTGGCTGGGGGTGCAAGGTATCAGGAGTCAAAACTTTTCAAAATCCTCATTCTTTATCTCTACTTAAATCTTTTTCATAGAAAATTGAAGTTCCCTTCTCCAACTTCTATTTTGTTGGGAGGGGGGGAAGTATGGTCCATTGAAATAGTCATTATTTTATGTTAGAGGCAGAAGTGGGTTAGTGAGCTGGATTTTAACATCACTAGTTACTAGGTTTTTTTTGCCATTGCTAAGTCATTTAGACTCTGGACTTCAGTTTTCCTATATGTAAAATTGGGCGATTATCTTATACCTCAGAATAAGAAGTATTTTTCATACTGCAAAATGTTACTTGTTACCCTACCTTGTGTAGTAACAAACAACTTAGAAGATTCAGACTTGCTATCAATGTTCCTCTTTTATACTCAGAAAAACCAAAGGTTAGTCTCAACAGACTTCCTGAGATTCCTTAGAACCCCCCTCCCATGCACTGCTGTGGGTATGTAGAGGTTTGTAATATGAGATATTTTTAAATTTCTTTGCCCTTCAAATCAAAGCAGCTTTATTTTCTTTTTCAGGTTTTCCCTAGTGCCCCAGTCCTGGTTGTCTCTCCCCATAAGAGATCATCCCTCACTCCAGGGTTGGCCATCTACCCTGTTCATGTTCTCAACTTCACATCACTCCAGCAGATGACAGCGCCGGTCTTCATCAACATCTCCTGTATACTGACAGGCCAGAGAGACGCTGTGCCAGTGAGGGCATTGATGGAGAAATCCAGTATGGGTGGTAATTTCCTGAACCCTTCATGATGAAAACTCTTTCTAGAGCAGCTGAGGCCAAAACTTTCATTTCATTCGGTTTATGCTAATGGAGAATTTAAATCTAATCCAAATGCTATCTCCATTGTGGATGGGAACATGTTATTCCCATGTTCACTTTACATAGTCACATCCAGCACCAGTGATAACCCAGCACTTTCTGAGATGCTTCCTTTCTTGTCAAGCTCCAATAACCCTTCCAACTTCCAAACCCTCCATGTGAGTATTAAGGTACCTGATCTCTAGATAGCCTGCTTTCCTTTATAAATATTTTTGTTATCTGCCTCCACAAGCTCCACCCAGCCCAGTCTTTACCTTTGATATGCTGCTTTACATTTATTGACCTGGCCTAAATTCTTATGTCTTTTTGTTTGTCATTATTTATTTCCTAATCTAGGTAGGGCATAGAATTCCAGGCCTTAAGTCAGAACTCATCTTCCTGAATTCAAATATGTCCTCAGACATTTACTAGCTATGTGACCCTGGGCAAGTCACTTCATTGTGTGCCTCAGTTTCCTCTTGGAAATGGAGAAAGAATTGGCAAACTGCTACAGTATATTTAAGAAAACCCCAGGAAGGCAGCTGGGTGACAAGAGCTCCTGGGTTCAATCTGGACTCAAGATACTTCCTAGCTGTGTGGCCCTGGGCAAGTCACTTAATCCCCATTGCCTAGCCCTTGTCACTCTTCTGCCTTGGAACCAATACACAGTATGAATTCTAAAATGGAAGGTAAAGGTTTTAAAAAGTCCCAAAAGAGGGGGCAGCTGGGTAGCTCAGTGGATTGAGAGCCAGGCCTAGAGACCTCAGACACTTCCCAGCTGTGTGACCTTGGGCAAGTCACTTGACCCCTATAGCCTACCCTTACCACTCTTCCACCTATAAGTCAATACACAGAAGTTAAGGGTTTAAAATAAAAAAAAAGTAATGTAGCATTGTCACAAGTCACACATACAGTAAGTCTCAATCCCCAACTTGTTTTTGATGGCCTCAAATGCCATTTTGTTTTCAAGCCAGAAATCCAAACCAGCAAAGTTAGGCTTAAGTTCAGCTATTTTTGTGCATCTTAAGCATAACCATTACTTGGTAAAAAGCTCCAAAAGGATTAGATTAGCCAATTATTCTCATCTTTTAAAAAATCTGACTATGTTTTATTCCTACAAAACATTTAGATCAGTGTGAAGATTCAGGTGTTGTACAGCAACTGATTGGCTCTTACCAGATTCTTCTCTTTACACTTTTTGCTGTTCTTGCATCAACAGCTGTCATCTTCTTAGGTGAGTAAACCAGTGGATAAAACCTTGCCACATTTCATTTCCCCATCCAATTTGTTTAAAAATAGTCAAGTTTTCAGGATATCAGTGATATGAATCTAATTGAAAGGGATAATTGTTTCTTATATTTCAGTTCAACCGGGGTAAGGCCAAATGTCACCCAAAGAACTGATTCTTAAGACAGTCAAAAAATTCAACAGGAGGGGGCAGCTGGGTAACAGTTCAATGGATTGAGAGCCAGGCATCCAGCCTCAGACACTTCCCAGCTGTGTGACCCTGGGAAAGTCACTTGAACCCCATTGCCCACTCTTACCACTCTTCCACTTAGGAACCAATACACAGAAGTTAAGTGTTTAAAAAAAATTCAACAGGACTTTAGTTCCTCTCAAACAGCCCCTCTTCCCCAAGCCCTGACCCTGTTTATAGATGTTGGATCTTTTGGTGGAATTTATGGCTTTGTTCTTTTCAAAAACTGAAACTATTTGTTTAAGAACTGTGTGCCAAGGTTATCTTCATAAGGAGTAAATGGTGAAGCATTTTTAAAACACTCAACTATATGCAAGGATCAGAAACAGTACAAGCAGTGGTTATTAGTGATTATTAGTCCAGAAGGTCCATGTTCAAATTTTCCTACTTGGCAGGACAATGCTAATTCACCTTGACTGTGTGTTCCTTAGAGCTAGGGACTGTTTTTAAGCTTTTCTTTTTATCCTGCTCTCAAGTGCAGAGTCTTCAAATATAAGCACTTTTGTTGATGGATTCACCTCTTCTTTGTAGCCCCCTAGCCCAGAGTAAGCACTTCTTAAATGACTTTTCATTCATGGGAAATTCCACCAGAATACAAATACTTTTTAGACCAAATATTTAGTGTACATTCAATATTTTGGGTACCTGATGGGGGACTTTAAATAATCTTAAAACATTCAGTGAAACCCTTAAATATTAAAATTTAACACTGAAGTTCCATTAAAGTTTGACCATCTTCTTAGCATACCCAAGGTAACACAGCTTGCCCTGCCCTTCTGCCCTCAACAGTATTAGATAACCTTTTTGTTCCCACCTTTCTTTTCTCTTTCTGGGTTATTCCTCCAGGTTTCTGACTATTCTTTTTTCATTCTTCCAGCATACAATGCCTTTCTCAACAGGGTACAGACTGTTCCAGTTGTATATGTCCCAACCCCAGGAACTTCACAGCCAGGTAATAATAAATTTGGGATTAAATCTCTCCTCAGTCATTATGTAAAAATTTTATTTTCAGCTCTCACTTTTCTCCTTTCTAGGTTATTCTTATCCTTCCACAAATCCTCCATTCATGAGTCCACAACCTCCACTTGCCTCAAGCAGACTGCAGTACTGGTTATGGAGTGTGAGGCATTAATCTACCTAGAAAAGGCCTGTCTACGTTCTCAATTAGGGAATGTAACAACTCGGGCCAAGTAGCAAAAAGGTGGTGGTGAAAATGTCAAATAAAGAGATCAAAACTGCTGTTAAGATGCTTTCTTTCTCATTTCTCTTTATGCACAAATATTCTACAGGCAGCATTTCTGATAAAGAAAATGTGCTAATTTAAGTCTTGGCTGTCACTAACTGGCTGGGTGATCTAAAAGAAGCCATGCAACCTCTCCAGAAACTCAGGTTCTTCATCTATGAAAAAAGTGTTTTTTAACACCTCCCCACAAAAAATACTTTGTCTTATAGACTCAATTTCCTGCTCCTCAAATCTACTTTCACTACTATTTTATACAAAGCTTTATGGATTGAGGTAGAAAAGTTCAAGTCTTTAAAAAATTATGTTGGGGCAGCTGGGTAGCTCAGTGGAGTGAGAGTCAGGCCTAGAGACAGGAGGTCCTAGGTTCAAACCCGGCCTCAGCCACTTCCCAGCTGTGTGACCCTGGGCAAGTCACTTGACCCCTGTTGCCCACCCTTACCACTCTTCCACCTAAGAGACAATACACTGAAGTACAAGGGTTTAAAAAAAAAAAATTATGTTAATAAAGCCAATCTGTTCTGATAAAAATTTTAATATCTAGCGCTTGTCCCAAAGACTGTTGCAGCCTTCCAACTCTTCTAATCCCAAGTGTTTACTAACTAATGGGGCAATCTTCACATTAAAAGAAAAAAGAACAGTAAACAAAACTGTACCAAATTTGTTTTATTCTTTAATAGTTCCCCATTATTCTTGACTCAGTCATTAGTGCTGCTTCCGCCTGAAGGAACATCCTGGGAAAGAGAAGAGTAAACTGTTAGCTGTAATCTTAGCTACCAAATGAAAAATTGAGTTTCCAACCCCTTTCAATGATCTTCTTTAAGCCTTCTTAATTACTCTTAATTTTTCCTGCTTTGTCTCAGCCTTCCCCCTCCCTCCCATCTAGTCCCCTCTTTCATTTGAGAGTTTTGAGGTTCTCAGAAAAGCCACAGGAATCATTTAAACATCTCCTTAGAGCAAAGTTTCTTGCAACCCATTAGAATCTTAATAAGTGTTCATTATAGAATTTGTCAAAAACCTGCTATTTCAGAATAAGGCACAAGCATCAACACTAACCTTCTGTAAGTCTTGCCTTTCCTCCAGTTGGCTGACAGAGTACGGTGGAACATCCCACACAGAGAACCACTGTTTGTGCATGGCTAAAGACAGTGGTGATTTTATAGCAGCCTGAAGGGAGAACATCAGGAGTTAAAAACACTTCCTCCACTATTCCTCACCCATAAGTACAGTGCCCTAACAGCACGTGAGATCATTTTGTCTTTTTAAGTTTCCTAAAGCAGAAAACTCATTTAAGTTATTCCCTATATATCTCCTGGAGAAAGAGTTAGTACAGGCCCAAACCCTAGCACAGCTGGAACGTAAAAAGTTTGGCAAAGTTTCAAGATACAGAAAAACCCACACCTCGATTCTATCAACAAAACATCAATTACAAAAGCAGAAATTGCCCCCCCCCCCGCCCCGCCTTCAACATTTCTAAGCGCAGAACTTTTTTTCAAAGAGTTTCACACACCCCGCCAAAGCCATCCTCCCTCCTCTTTGGAGATTTCAGTTTCTCGGGTCTGCATCCCGGGGGAAAAATGTATTAGCACTCCCATTGGCATAACAAAGCCTCCCTCTTATAAAGGGGGAGGGGGGAAGGGGATCGGTTCGCCACGAGCCGCGCAGGGCTGGGCTGGGAGGAGAAAGAGGATCACACTGGAGTGTGTCACGAGTGGGGATGGGGGGGTCGGCCCACGCGGTGCCCAACCACACGTGACCTCACCGGGGCACTTGACATCCATGAAGTAGGAGTTTGGACTCTGCACCAGGCGCTTCTTCTTGTGTTTCCTCTTTTCCTCCTCGGGAGAGGGGTGCAGGAGATCTTTCGCGAGCTGCGAGGGGCGGAGAAGTACAGATTAGAGACCACCGGGAAGGAAAAGAAAGGAGGCGGCCGCCATATTCGGGCCCTATCTCCTCCGTCCCGCACAAGGGGCTCGCTTCGGCCCTTACAGGTAAGGTCCCAATTGAGGCTGTGACCGGAGTACCCTCCCCGGCCTGCAAATGATCTGGGGAAGGCAGAACATGGCCTTGTCCGAAACCAGGGAACTCACAGGCATGTTGGCGCCGAGAGGACTTCACCGCCGGAAAAGAGCGAAAGCGGAAATCCTGCCCTTTATATATTAAGTAAAGGCGGAAGTGACGTAGCGACATCGCCACGCCACCATCTTGAGGAGGTCATTCCTATCTGCGCTTCCCAGGGTAATGATTTCTTCCGAAAGGTGACGATCATGCGAGGAAGGTCTCAAGGAGATTATAATGTCTCTAAGACTCTTCAACTTTGGGATGGTCGTGCCGACATCTTGAGAAGGTCCCAAATAGTTCCTGAGAGCAATAGTTAATGCATTAGACTGTCCCTTTTATTTAGCATCCCAGAATATGATGCCTGAAAAGAACACCACAAGTAGAAAATGGCAGAACAAATTACAAATGTAGTCCAGGAGATGAGCATATATTAAGCGCATACTGTGTGGTGGGCCCTGTGCCAAGCCCTGGGGATACCAAGGAAGACAAAACAACAGCCCCAGCCCTCTAAGAGCTCACAATATAATAGAGACACCATGCAAAGGACCACATTCAAGTCAACTAGCATTTATCGAGAGCCTACTATATGCTAAGTGGTGAAGTAGATAGAATGCCCTGCCTAAAGTCAGGAAGAGTCACTTTCCTTATTTCAATATTGCCATTTTTCAGATGAGGAAAATGATGTTCTGGGAAGTTACCCATGGTGGCAGAGTTTCAAAATAGCTAAATTCAGTGGATAGGGTGACTGGATTGAGAGCCAAGCCTAGAGACAGAAGGCCCTAGGTTTCTTTTTCTTTGTTTTTTTAAAAACTTATATTCAGTCTTAGAGTCAATACTGTGTACTGGTTCCAAGGTAGAAGAGAGGTAAGGGTAGGCAATGGGGGTCAACTGACTTGCCCAGGGTCGCACAGCTGGGAAGTGTCTGAGGTCAGATTTGAACCTAGGACCTCCTGTCTCTAGGCCTAGCTCTGACCATTGAGCCACCCAGCTGCCCCCAGGCACTAGGTTCTAATGTAGCCTCAGACACTTCCCAGCAGTGTGATCCTGGGTAAGTTACTTAACCCTGTTGGTCTCCATTTCATCATCTGTAAAATGAGCCAGGGAAGATAGCAAACTACTCCAGTATCTTTGCCAAGAAAACTCCCAAGTGGTATCACATCAACCAGGACCAAAAACATGTCTGATCCTGTGCCACATGCTGGGAATATAAAGAAAGTCAAAAGACAATCTCTCCCCTCCAGTCTAAAGGGAAAGACAGCATGCAAGTAAGTAAGTAAGTAATGTAGTAAGGCTAAGGAGGCCTCAAAAAGGCTTCTCTCCAGAGGAGGGAGAGACAGGAGGGGGAGGATAGGGGGAGGGGGAGGAAGAGGGAAGAGAGCAGTGAAAATGCAGAGTCAGCAAGAGCATCTCATTAGGTCAGGAGTGTCAGAAGGTACCAACAAAATTTATTGAATGGCAGTGGGCAGACACAGTTTGTGACATGGGCTCAGCCCTGTGCTTTAGGAAGATCGCTTTGATAATTGAGTGGAGAATGGACTGGTATGGGGAAGGGCTTGAGGCAGACCACTTTGAAGGCTCCTGTAATAAGCTAGGTATTGTTACAAATGTTACAAATTCCAATTATACAGTATAGAGTTATAAGAGTCAACAATGGGGTGGTAGATACAAGGATTCAATGAAGGTAGACTAGAAGGGACTTAAGATTAAATATAGAGAAGGGGGAACAGTGAAAGAAGGTGAGAAGTGAAGGATGATACCAAGGTTTCAAACCTTTTCAACTGAGAAAATGATGAGGCCTTCCTTGACAGGAATAAGGAAGTTATGAAGAGAGGAAGTTTTTGAGGAAAAAAATAACAAGTTCTATTTGGGATATGTTGAGTTTAAGGTTTCCAATAGGCAATCCAGAATGAAACTAAAGATCAAGAGAGAGGTTAGGTCCTCTCTAGGCTTTCCCTATTTGAGAGACTGACATCAGTGAGGGAGGAAAGGAAGCAAGACAGAGTCCTCAATGGTTGGGGTAAGGATATCAAAAGTCTCTGTTAAGTGGCTTTCCCTAGATGGACACCAGGTAGAAAAAACTAGACTGTTACAGTTCTTCCCTTCTAGATATTTACCAAAAGGGTGGACTAAGGTAATGCTTTTGCAAATGAGTAGGTAGGGTAGGACAAAGGGTGGAGTGAAGGCAATAATAGAATTAAACAATGAATGACTGGACCTATATGTACAAAATATCTATAGCGTTCTTTTTGTAGTAGCAATGTGGTAGGAACTTAGGAGATGACCATTAATTGGAGAATGACTGATCAAATATTGGTATATGATTGTTATAGAATATTACTGTGCTACCATTACTGGTGGCACAGTATACTGGTATATAATATATACAACACTGGTATTGATTCTAAGACAGAAGGTAAGGGTTGTTTGGTTTTTTTAAACAAGGCCCACATAATAAAGACTTGCAGTTTCATACACAATTCTGTTCCACAATGCTCATTTTATGATATTTTCTAAATTCAAAATATAAACACAAAGAAAAAAAGCTATTCTCAATACCAAGAACATACCAAGGTTGAGTGCAGTTTGGCTTGGTGAACAGGGATAGGCACTTTGTTAATGTGGAAATTACAAATTCATTGATTCATTTCAACAGATCACAAAAAATTGTTGAGCATCTACTGTGTGCAAAGTGCTATGGGGATTACAAAAATCTACAAGACCTGGTTCCTCTCCTTTAAGCAGTTATAATCCTGTAATTGAAAGAGCTCTCCAAAGTAAAGTTGTGGCTTTAATAGGATGGGTAAGATCTAAGGACCCAGTATTTACTAAAAAATCAACTCCAGAGACCTTCTTCTAGATCCATCATTAATCCAATCATTAATAATTAAGTCACAGGGAATGAATTTCTGGAATTGTTTGACAGGAGAAGAGTGCCTTGAGCTAAGTGAGAAAAGGAAGCAAATACTATGAAAAAACTACTTAAAGTTGTCAAAAGTAAAATGAGATGCCTTGGGAATTTGTGGTTTTCAAATAACTAGAAGTCTTCAAGAGGAGGCTAGTTGACAGTGTAGAGGGGAATTCTCTTCTGACAGAGGTTAAGCTAAGAGGAGATGAAAATCTAATTTGGGGATTGTAAAATTGGTAAGTAAAGAGGATTTTTGAACAATAGTGCTTGAGAATGGTTTGTGGATTCAACACATTTTATAAGGACAATGAAAAGGTATAGTAACAGCACTAATTCACTCATGTTTAAAACCTCAGTATCTTTGTCCCCTCTTTTTTCATCTCTCATATTCAATTGATCGAGTCCTATTCATTCTATTTTCACAATTTCTCTTCCCCTGGAGCCAGCTAGATAGTATACTGGATAGGATGTTGTTCCTGGAGTTAAGAAGACCCAAGTTCAAATCTGACTTTAGATACTTATTAGTTTTGTGACCTGGGGAAAGTCATTTAATCCATGTGTCTTTATTTCCTTGTCTGTAGCATAATAGCACATACCTCAAAATGTTGTTGTGAGGATCAAGTGAGATAATAATAATTAATAACTTAGTACAGTGCCTGGCATATAGTCAGTACTATTTTGGTTGTTCAGTCATATCCAACTCTTTATGACCCCTTTTGGGGTTTTTGTGGCAAGGATACTGGAGTGGTATGCCATTTCCTTCTCCTCAACTGGGGCAAATAGGGTTAAATGACCTGTGCAGGGTCTCATAGGTAATGTGTCTGAGATCAGATTTGAACTCATAAAGATGAGTCTTTCTGATTCTAAGCCCATTTTGCTTTATCCACATCACCACCTTGTTGCCAGTAATTCCCATCTAAGTTAGCTATTTATTTACCCCTTTCTCTATTCCTACTGCCCCAAGTATTCACAATCACTCTTCTGTGACTAAGGTGATAATTCCTACCAGGTCTTCCCACCTTTATCCCATCCCTCCTACTACTGCCAGAGAAATATTCCTTATGCATAAATCTAGTCATGTCATTTCACTGCTTAAAACCCTCCAACACCTCCCTGTATCCTTCAGGGTCAAAGTCGAACTCACCTATTGGCTTTCAGTCCCTAAAGTGGCTCCACCCTAATTTTTCATCATCATCCCTTCACTACGCTACTTTTCTCTGAACATTTTGTATTCTAGGCAACATGGATGGCTTACCTTCTCCCTATATATCTGTCAGACCCTAGACTGTGAGTTATATCCCATCTAGGCACCCACCAAGAACCCCGAGGCCCCCAGCACAAGCCTCTGGGTACCTGCCCTTTAAAATAGTCATTCTTCGGGGGCAGCTGGGTAGCTCAGTGGATTGAGAGCCAGGCCTAGAGATGGGAGGTCCTAGGTTCAAATCTGACCTCAGACACTTCCCAGCTGTGTGACCCTGGGCAAGTCAGTTGACCCCCATTGCCTACCCTTACCACTCTTCTGCCTTGGAGCCAATACACAGTATTGACTCCAAGACGGAAGGTAAGGGTTAAAAAAAAAAAAATAGTCATAGTCATTCTTCCAAACAGGAACAGCAACCATCTGGACCTGGACCTTCAGAGATAGAGTCCCACCCCTCACCCACACTCCTGGGAGGGATCTAAGGCACTCAGTTTGGGGTTTGTTTGTTGTTGGGTTTTGTTTTTTTTGGTGTTTTTTTTTTTTTTTTCAGAAGCAGGTATGGTGGTGCAGAATGCTGGACTTGGAGTCAGGAAGACCTGCGTTCAAATTTAGCTTGCAAAACTTATTAGCTTCTTGATTTTATAACCTGTGTAACCTGACTACACTACTTTAGGACTGCTCTGACTTCTGATAGACCATGCCCCAATAAGCTCATTATTAGGATAATCTCATTATCCTGTAAAATCTCACCAGCCTTGGTATTCCACCTTATCACTACCCTCTGCCTCTGGTGGGTCCATGAACTCATTTAAGCAGATCCTAGGCTTAGACATCCCTCTTCTTACTCTGCAGTACTATTTAACACTGTGCCTGGCACATACTAGGCTCTTTTAAAAAAAAACCTTCTATCTTAGAACCTAATCTTAGAATCTAAGTATTGATTCTAAGACAGAAGAGCAATTAAGGCTAGGCAATTGGGGTTAAATGACTTGCCCACAGCCACACAACTAAGAAATGTCTGAGGCCAGATTTGAACACCAGTTCCCAAGACCCAAGACTTCATGCTCTATCTATAATGCTACCTAGCTGCCTCTATGATAGGCTCTTACTATTTGTTGAATGAATGGATGACTCTAGTCATGTCACTTAACCACTGCTTGTTTCAAGTTATTTAACTAAGAAATGGAGATTTATCTCTCCAAATTATGAGGACTAACAAGATACTTATAAAACATTTAGCACAAAACTAGGCACATAAATAAGTCAGCTCTCAACGAATGAATGAGAACTTTCTTGGTGTGGAAGAAGAAGAAATCGATATGGGGATAGGGATAAATTGGTTAGACTAAGGAAACTTCCCTCCCTTTATTCTTCCCTACCTACCTAATAGCATTTTCTTCTTAACCACATGATTTCTCTTAGGTTAATTAAAGTTACTGATTTTTTTTTTTGTTTCAGAGGGTTGACAAAATTAAGTAAAAATTTGTTATTGTGTGTCTTACAATTTGGATTTCATTACATCTTTGTATATTGGTCCATGTGTATGTGTGTCTCTGCCCCTTTTGGGAAAGCTTCCATATGCTGCAAACTGATTGTTAAATTTTTTGTTCCCTTGTACATTTTTTTTTAAACCCTTAACTTCTGTGTATTGGCTCCAAGGCAGAAGAGTGGTAAGGATGGGCAATGGGGGTTAAGTGACTTGCCCAGGGTCACACAGCTGGGAAGTGTCTGAGGCCTGATTTGAACCTAGGACCTCCTGTCTCTAGGCCTGACTCTCAATCCACTGAGCTACCCAGCTGCCCCCTCTTGTACATTTTTTTCAAGTATTTTTGTATATCAAAAGAATGGCATCTTTAGGGCCTCCTCCCGAGTTAACAATGTATATTTGCTTTAGATGATTATTATGTTTCTCTAAATAGACAAACCACATTATTTTGAATTCAAATATATTCCTATGCTGATAATGCCTTGTTAAAAATTAATTAATATTAATAAAAATTAATAAACATTTATTTCCTTTCCTTTCCTTTGGGTTCTGTCCAACTGAAAAAATCCACAACTACCAAAGTAGTTATAATAATGAGTCTTTAATGGGAGCAAGGAGATCATGATTGAGAAAAACCACGGAGAGCTATCACCCTGGGATTATAGCCTCAAGGAGCCACACAGAACTGAAGCACTGGGACTTTCCCCAAACTAAAGAAAAAGAGGTGCTTAAATAGATTTTTGAAAAGGGGGAGGAGATAACAGTTAGGTTACCTGAATTAACTGAAGCTTGCTGGGGGTGGGGGGGTGGGCAGAGCCTTGGAAGCCTTAGGAAAGGTCAAAGGCTAGCCTGATTAAAAGGTACTTCAGGCTGGGACAGCTAGGTGGTTCAGTGAATAGAGAACTATAAATACTGAGGGAGACAATTCTTAGCTGTGTGACCCTAGGCAAGTCACCCTAGACTAGCCCCCTTGCCACTCTTCTGTGTTAGAACCTTATCTGTAGGGCAGAAGAAAGATTTGATTGTTTTCTTTAAACTCAGCCCATAGAAAGGGACAAAACCAATTCATAGTTAATTCAATCACTATAGACTATCTTTTGAGTTCTTTTGTTTTTAACTGTCTGAAAAGAGTCCAGGAATGAATCAATCTGCAGATTCCTTGAAGACAGCATTGTTAGTTCTCTCCCTCTGCATTCAGCTATCCCATTGAATGGCTCACAAGGGCAAACTCACCTAATTCACTATATCTAGTTGGCCCCAGACCTGTGTTGGCAAACCTGTGGCACATGTGCTGGGGGGGGGGGTGCTTCCCTCCCCCTCTCCAGATGTGCCTGAGGACATTTCTCATATGACCTCACCCCTTTGACCAGCTGCCCAGTGGGGGCACTTCCTCCCTTTCCTGTCTGGGACAAAAGGGGGAGCAAGGAGGGCAGGCGCACATGCAGTGTGAGGGTTGCAGGTTGGGCACTCACTCTCTAAAAGGTTTGCCATTCCCTTCCCTACTTGCTACTTCCTTATAGGCATGGTATTCTCCTCTCAGCTTGTATTCTCAAGGGCAGGAACAATCTATCTTTTGTATTTCTATCCCTAGCACACAGTAAGTATAAAGATAATGGCGTAGAATACACGCACTGGCAGCAGAAAAGACAAACATTTATAGACTTGAGAGCTAGCTCTGGCAATTAAGAATTAATCTGTGAGGAAGAACAAATCCTGGGGCCCAGTTGATCTCTTTCCAAAAAGTGTGTGGACTTTTCAAAGAAAGAAAAAGAATTCAAGATCTTGCAATTACTACAAGTGGGTTAGTTGCCTTGGCCATAATTATTCCATATATATATATATATATTTGGGAAGAGCAAGTACAAATTTAGAACAGAATGATTGTAAAGCATATATATATATTCTTCCCATATATGCACATATATGCTTTACAGTCATTCTGTTCTAAATTTGTACCTACTTTTCCCAAGGACACTGTGTATTTGTGTATTTGTAGAAGAGTACATTCATGATTTATTGAAGAAATGATTGTAGCTACTTTTTTTTTTAAACCCTTATCTTCTATCTTAGAATCAAAATTTATTCTAAAGGGGGCATCTGGGTGGCTCAGTGGATTGAGAGCCAGGCCTAGAGACAGGAGGTCCTAGGTTCAAGTCTGGCCTCAGACACTTCCTCGCTGTGTGACCCTGGGCAAGTCACTTAACCCCCATTGGCAAAAAATAAAAAAACAAAAAAAATTTATTCTAAGGCAGAAGAGTAGTAAGGGCTAGGCAATTGGAGTTAAGTGACTTGCCCAGGGTCACACAGGAAGTGGCTACGGTCATATTAGAACTAAGGTACTAGCTACTCTTCTTTTTTTGGTAATTTATTTATTTGCCAGTTACAAGTAATAACAAATTTTCCACATAAATTTTTCGAAGATATTTAATCCAAATTGTATCTCTCCCTTCCCTCCCCACTTCCACAGCTAGCAAGCAATTCAATCTGAGCTATACATCTATTATCCCACAAACATATTTCCATATTGTTCATTTTTATAAGTGAATAATCATATAAAACCAAAACCACAAAACAAAAATCCAAATAAACAAATGAAAATTCCTATGTTTTCATCTGCATTTCTACTCCAATAGTTCTTTCTCTGGAGGTGAATAGCATTCTTTGTCATAAATCCCTTAGAATTGTCCTGGATCATTATATTGCTGAGAATAGACTAGCTACTCTTTTCTGTGTCATCTTAGTAAATGGATTTGCTTTGAGCAAACTGTGTCTTTTGACTACTAATAAAAAACATCTTGGTAGGGACTTATGAATTATAACATTAGAAGAACAGATGCATAGATTAGATCTTAGAATCTGAGACAGAATCTGACCTCCTAAGACCCAACCCTTAAGTGTGAATGCAAGTTGCAGGAATACTACAGAAGGCATATTACACATTGATAACCAAGATGGCAAAATAGTAGGAGGAAAATCCCTCTGAAACAATCTAAAAAACTCACTTGATGGGGAATCCAAAAAAAAAAAAACCCCAACAAATCACAGTGAGTTATTTTTTTTTACAGACCATGTTGGCATAGAGAGACAGATAAAGAAATCTATGAACACTGGAGATAGAATCTGACCTAAAGCATGGCAGAACATTCTAGTAGGAGAGACTGGGCACCACTGCAAGAGGAGGCTCTAGTCTTGTAACACGGCACTGGGACCTCCAACAGGAATTGGAACCAGATGCCAACTGGCAGCTTTGGCTCTCCCTCACTACTCAGCTCTAGGTCACAGATCTAAGGTGAACTAAGGAGGGAACCTGTGCCCAGAGGTGGCATGCAGGAGTAGTGGCAGGTTCTATCCTTTGCACCAAGTAAGAAGCAAATTCAGAAACAAGCAGCAGTGGTATTGCTCAGCTCCCAGGGACAGAACAAGAACTCAGTTCCAGCTTCTGGAATAATCTGAATACTAAAAGGAATAAACAAGGTAGAATCATAGTGGCTGAGACTAACACTAACAGCACTCTACTCTTGCTTAGATCCAAACCTAAGACAGGAACCTGCAGAGCTGAGACTACGTAGGGCAGTGATCCTTGGATCAGACCACTCAGGGAGCACAGAAAACTTGCAGGTTCCCAGTCTGAATTGTCTCTCAGAACCTGGAATAATGAAACACTCAATAATCCCAAGAAAACAGCAACAGAACCAGCCTGGAACTTCCTTCTAGAAATACACAGAGGCCTGGCCCTAACATCAAGCTTGAAGTCAGAATGTAGACTGGAAGAATGAGCAAAAGGAAAATGAATCCTACCATAAAAAGCTATTATACTATTACAGCAAAAGTAACTCTCAAGACACAAGTCTTGAAGAAAAAAATATCAAAACATATAGAAGTAAAACCTCAAAGGAAAACTAAGCCTGGCCACAAATTCAATTAGAATTCCTAGAAATGATAAAACAAGACTTCAAAAAAAAAAGTCTTAAAATGTTTTTATCAATGAAATAAAAATTTTAAAGGTAAGAAATTGAAAAATGAATAAGAGCTATAGAAGAAAATGGAAAGAGAATTAATAGCTTGGCATAAGAGAAATAAAACTTTGCCCAATTAACAAACTCTCTGAAAATTAGAATTGACCAAATAGAAGCCAATGCTTCCCTGACACAAAAAGAGATCTTAAGATAATGCCAAAAGACTAAAACATTTTTTAAAATGAGATGTTTTGCTGGAAAAAAAAAACAACTGACCTGGAATACAAAGTAAAAAGAAAACATTTAAGGATCATTAGAATACCTGAAAGCCAAAAAAAGAGCCTAGTCATCATTTATAGAGAAATTCTAAAGGAAAGCTGCCCAGATCTTTTAGAAGCAGAGGGCAAAATGGAAACAGAAAGAACTCACCAGTCACCTGAATGAAACCTCAAAATGAAAACTAATGGAAACACTATGGCCAAAATCCAGAATTTCCAAGTCAAAGAAAAAATCTTTGAGGAGCCGGGAAGAGAGAATTTAAGTACCAAGGCACTATGATCAAAATTGTATATGATTTAGCAGCCACTACCATGAAGGAATAGAAAACTTAGAACATAATATTCCAGATGGCAATGGATGTGGGCTTACAGTCAAGTATCATTTACTCCCAGAAAAAAATGAATATAATTCTACAGGGGGGAAAAAAATTGATCTTTAATGAAAGAGGACTTCTAAGTATTCCTGATGAAAAGACCAGAGCTTCATAGAAACTTTGAAGGAAAAACACAGGAGTAAAGAGAAATTTATAAATGTAAACAAACAAACTACCATAAAAGGACTAAGCAAGCATAATTCTTAAATTTTAGTATGGGAAGATGATACATATGAACCCTCTGAACTCTATAATCTTCAGGAGTCATAGAGTCTAGAGAGAAAGTTGAGAGTGAATCTATTATGTCTTGATGATCTTAAAAAAAGAATATAAAAAAAGAAGGGGAACAATACATTATCAAGGGTAGACAGGAGGAAAAGGAAGGTATGGGGAAATTATCTCATATAACTGAAGTATTCAATCAAGGAGAAAGAGGTGGGAGGAGTATGAGCACCTGAACTTTGCTCTCATCTGAACTGATCAGTGGAGGAAAGCATATACACATATAAAGTTGGGCATAGAAATATATTCCACTCAAAAGAAATAGAAGAGAAAGGAAAGAATGAAGAATTAGAAGGAAAATAGAGTAAGGGAAGGATTAGTCCTAAAAAAAAGAAACTCAAAGAATACACAAAAATATGTATAGCTGATTTTGAGGTGGCAAAGAATGGGATACAATTGGGTGCAGATGAATTGGTCAATAGCTGAACAAGTTACAGTATATTATGTGATACAAATATTATTGTGCTGAATGAACCTTTATCAGCATAATGGCCAACAAGGTTTCCAAAGATCCAATGATGAAACATGCTACCACTTCCAACAAAAAGTTAAAGGATTCAGAATGCACAATAAGGCAATTTTTTTGACATAAGCAATATGGAAATGTATTTTGATTAACTATACACGACCATAATAGATTTTGTTTTTCTCATATTCTCATTTGGGGAAGAGAAAAGGTTAAGAAAGCATGTGTTGGCTGATTAAAACTAATTATTTTTTATTTTTTAAAACACCTTCTATCTTAGAATTGATACTATCAGTTCTATAGCAGAAGAGAGGTAAGGACTAGGTAACTGGGGTTAAGTGATTAATCAAGGACCACATAGCTAAAAAGTGTCCAAGTTCACATTTGAATCCAGGTCCTCCCAACTCCAGGCCTGGCTCTTTATTCACTGAGCCACCTACCTATCCCTCAATAAATATTTTTTTAAATAGAAATTTTTTTTTTAAAGAAACTCTTGGGGGCAGCTGGGTGAGCTCAGTGGATTAAGAGCCAGGTCCAGAAACAAGAGGTCCTAGGTTCAAATCCAGCCTCAGACATTTCCCAGCTGTGTGACCCTGGGCAAGTCACTTAACCCCCATTGCCCACCCTTACCACTCTTTTGCCTTGGAACCAACACACAGATTTGACTCCAAGATGGAAGGTAAGAGTTTGAAAAAAAAAAAAAAAAAGGAACTCATCAATATAATGACTAACCATGATTCCAGAGGACTAATGATGAAATATGCAACCCACCTTCTGATAGAAGTAAAAAATTCAAAGGATAAAATGAGATACTTGTATATACATGTATACACTGTGGATTGAGGCCCAGGCCTGTGTTCAAACAGGGGACCCTGGGCAAGTCACTTAACTTCCATTGCCTAACCCTTCCTTACTGCTCTTCTCCCTTGGAACCAATTCACAGTATTGATTCTAAGATGGAAGATTAGAGTTTTGAATTTAAAAATAAAGTTTAAAAATAAAGACTGTATTCCCAACTTTCCCTAGGCAAAAAACAAACAAATAAATAAACTAACTTAATTAAAATAATTAAAAATTAAATAAAATAAAAATAATTTAAAATAATAATAAATGTGTGTGTGTAAATAACAAACATTTATTGGTATCACTTATGATAGAAAAAAGTTCTACACCAAAATGCATATGACCCAATTGTTAAATAGAACATTTCTAAGGTGAACACATTTCCTAGCCCATGTTTCTTTCCCTCCCCACCTTAAGCCAATTCTAGTCCCCTATACCTCTTCCCAGCCCCCTCCTACCCAATGAGTAACTGATAAAGAAAGCAGAAAACAGCCACTTGGGCTATAGCATTTTCAACTCCACTCCATAGTGAACATTCAAGATTGAGTTCTCTCCATTTTCTCCTAACAAAAAGTTCCTGAGTCCAGTATTTACAATATTACAACACAGAGGAGTGAGTGGTGTCTACAACTCATCTTTTTCTACTGTATATGACATGGCTAATACAGAATTTCTACTTTGCTTCACTGTAATGTTTATAACAGAGGTTTTGTAGAAGTTTTTTTGTTCTCATTGTGGGGGGAGGCAGATTTTGTTGATTGAAAAGCAATTTAATTTTTAAAAATATATACTCTGACTATAATTTTTTACATCCTAACCTTTGCTTGTAATGTTCTCTATGTCTGAAATGCCTTAGATGCACCAACAAACTATTTATTTATTTATTTGTAAACCCTTACCTTCTGTCTTAGTACCAGTTCTAAGATGGAAAAGCAGCAAGGGCTAGGCAATGGAGGCTAAATGACTTGCCCAGGGTCACACAGCTAGGAAGTGTCTGAGGTCAGATTTGAACCTAGGACCTCTGGTCTCTGGGATTGGCCCTCAATCCACTGAGCCAGCCCACTTCCCCTTCTTCTACTGATTCTTAATGCTTGGATCGAATAGCACCTTTAGGCTATGGTGCTCAGAACTCCATCCTCAAGTTGTGAAACCCAGGTTTGAATCCTGCTTCAGATACTTACTTGTCTGTCACCCTTGCTGGTCAGCAGACCTCTCTGAATCTCTCTTTATCTGAAAAATAAGGATAATAATAGCATCTACCGGCTATGGTTGTTCAGAGGCTCTAAAGAAATAATAGAAGTAAATTGCTTTGCAAAATCTTAAATCACTATATGTTAGTCAATTAAATATGTATTATGTTACTACTGTGTACCAAGCACTGTACTAAAATGTTGGGGATTCCAAGAAAAGGCAACGTGAATAGTTAATAATAGTGATAAACAACCCAAGTCGCACCTTTTTGCTCCCAACTCATGTTCTTTGTCCTTTGGGTAGAAGAAGATGGCACTGACCCACTTTTACGAGGGCAGTGCGATCTGTCACCCCATCTTCATCGATGCCAAGACCACAAATTTACAAAATGGCTGGTGAGCGCGAGGAGCGCCCCCTTGTGGCCATGGCACATAGCCAAGCTAACTGCTTCGCACTTGCAGGAAGAAGGAACCAACAATTTGTTGTGATCTCAGTTCTGAGTCTTAGACCAATGGAATAATAATTGAAATAGGTTACCACTTTGCAGTTTACAAAACACCTTCTTCCCAATCCTAGGAGAGAGGCAGATTTCCTGAATTCACTGGTTAGACATAGGACAGGTGTCCCAGGACTTCAAGCTAAACCACATCTGCCCACTCGGACAGATTCTCCCAGAAGACCCCGGGAGGGTGGAGTAAAGAGTCTGTGCGTTCATCGTGTATCGTGTGCACCTATTACCACAAGAGGGCGAGCTTTCCCAACAAACGTATAACCAACGTCCCGACGGCCACCCTAACTTCAGCAACTTCCTCCCTGGAGCAGAGGTCCCGTAGGCAGCAGCCCCAGAACTCAAAGTGAATCAGTCCTTGCCTTTAGCCATCTCCAGAGGCCCTCTTATTTGCATTTTCTCAACTCCTAAAGCCAGCCTCCAAACTCTGCTTTCCCCATGCCTTTACTCCGCTCCCCTGTTCTTATCCTCAGTTTTCCACTCTTCGACCCTAACCCCAGCTCTGTCCTTAACCTAGCGCTCCCTCATACCCAAACCTCCCATCCCCCTCTACGGAGTGGGAGGAATGAGTCGAAAGGAGAGAAGGCCATCTGTAGGAGGATGGGGAGAGGGAGCCAACGACATTGGGCGGGGGAGGCAAGAGGAGAAGGCAGCTCTGGCCTCCAGACTGGCCCTTGTGAGGTGGGCGGGCCAGAGGTGGGGCTCATGAGAGTGCCGCCTCTCCCCTTTCCCGGAGCCAGAGAAAAGAGGGAGGAATACTTCTTCCTGCCCAGGGCCCCTGGGTTCCTTCTTTTCTGTCTGCCCACTGCACCCGGGCCGTGTCTGGGTGCCAGGCTCCTTCCCCCATCCCCACAGCAGTGCCCGCCATGGCTAAAGCCTACGACCACCTCTTCAAATTGCTGCTGATTGGGGACTCAGGGGTGGGCAAGACTTGTCTGATCATTCGATTTGCGGAGGACAACTTCAACAGCACTTACATCTCCACCATTGGTGAGCCCACCGGCCCAGACAACAGATCCCACGTGGCCCCCAGACCCCTTGCTCCTGACCCTCAACTCTTCAAAGTCCCGCAGATCACCTCTCCCCATTATCCCAACTTTTCAGCCTCTCAGGAGTGAAGTCTCTCAACTTCTTACCCGTAGTCCTTCTTCACCATCAGTCTACCAATTTTCCTCAGTCACTGCCCAAATTCCTAGCCCCGACCTCCCCGAGGACTTTCAGCATCACTTCAAGTTCCCAGAAGTCCCGTTTTGTGGGACCCCTCTTCTTAGTATTCTTAGAGGTTTTCATTACCTCAGCTTCCCATCCCCCACTCTTCTCTTTGCGCTTGGGCTTTCCTCCCTTCGTACTATCTTCATTCACTTCAAATCTTCCAAGCCTATTTCCCAAACTTTTTCCCCTTATCCTCCTAACCCCAAGCCCCTAATTCTCCTGAAGAACACTCTGCATATGCGTCTGGCCAGAAATACCCAAGTCTTTATTCCTATTCCTTATCCCATCCCTATACCTCTTAGTCTCCCTGCAACTCAGACCAATAGAAGGCGGGGTGGGGAAGATTCTCAAGGGGAGGAGATCATCCTGGGGGTTAGGACTTTAGGTTTGTGATTCTGAATCCTCAAGGAGTCTAGTGGGAAAGCTAAAACCGGGGGAAGGATTACTGGGGTCTCTGACTCAGCCTGATGACTCATTCTGTCCCCCTGGGAGCCCCCAACATACAAGAAGTATGTACCCAAGTTTCCACTGAGGGTATGAGAACAATATATCCCTAGGACATACACACACAGGGATAGAGATAATTGTGTTAAGGAGATGAGAGAAGGGAAAGACTACTCCATGTTAGCTTCTTTTGCTCAGAAATAGTCTTGTGAATTCAGCCTTTCTGCTCCCTTCAACCCTATAGATATAGAAAGGGATTCCTTCTCCCCTTCTCTCTTTCTCCTTTCCCCACCCACTAACCCTCCACCTGGACTCTAATATACTTATCCCATCTCTAGGAATTGACTTCAAGATCAGAACTGTGGACATTGAGGGGAAGAAGATAAAACTTCAGGTCTGGTGAGTGAATTCTTGGAAACCTCAGCTTCTTCTTTCATTCCCCCAATACAAAATCTCATTCTACCTGTCTCCTAATCATTCCCTCTACTTGTCATTCATCTCTCTTATATATCTTCATTTTCTCCCTGCCTCTTTTGTCTCCCATATCTCCATCTCTCTGACAATCAAATGTTTACTGATCATTCATACTGTGCTGGATACTATGAAGGACAGAAAAGACATAAGGTAGGTTTCTGCTTTCATAGTGTTCACAGTCTAGTTAAGGAGACAAGACTCAACACATAGGAATTATTATTATGCAAAGAGAAGACAGTGTATGTTTAGGGGTCATCCACTGAATACACATTAATAAGTTCTTATTAGTGGGCCCATGTCCACCTGGAAGGTCTTTAGTAATATGTACCTGGTATGCATGCTGAGCTTTTTACTATTTAAAATTGTAGTTAATGGTCTGGATAATACATAGATATCATCCTTATCTGATTTCCAGGTGACACAAATCAAGGAGGGATAGCTAATATGCTGGATTTGAATCATAATTCAAAAAAAAGGTCTTGGCTGGCTTGGACCTTGGGATTAATATAATAAGATAAAAATTTTAAATGGATAAATGTATATATATATGTGTGTGTGATAAATGCTATTATGGTTTATAAAGAATAATGAAGGGGATGGTTTTAGAAAAACTTGAGAAGACTTTTATGAACTGCTGCAAAGTGAAGTGAACAGAAATGGGAGATATACAATAAAAAAGACACTCTAAAGATAAACAACTCAAAGTTTAGGGACACTGATCAACACAGTAGAGCCATAGATCCTGGGGACTCATGATAAAACATGCTATTTACTTTCAGATAGAGAAGGAATGGCCTAAAACAAAGGAGAGATTGAAAAATACATGTGTGTATGTATGTATATATATATGCATACATATACACACATACACACATGTATGTGTGAGAGAGAGAGAGACTTTTTTGGATATGGATAAGGTGAGAATTTGTTTTGCTTGACTATACATATTTGTAACAGGTTATTTTTCTTGTTTTCTTAATGAGTTGGGGAGGAGAGGTAGGAGAAATACTTTAGAAATTAAAATAAAATAAAATTGAATTCAAAAATATAAAGTTTTATATTTTGGTTCAAAATATTGATTTCACAAGTAGAAGATAGGAGGTCTGGTTAAACAACAGTTTGAAAAATCTCTAGGAGTATTAGGGGATCACAATCTCAATATAGAATGATAGTCAAAAAAGTTAATGAGATTAATAATGCATTAAGAGACATTTGTACTCTACTGGTGTCCTCAAGATGTTGGGAGATATAAAGAAGGTCTCTACACCCAATGGAATGTGGACATAAGAAAGGGAATAGACACAGACTACAATACTTTCATAAAAAATTGTATCTCATGTAAATCAGTTGCCATAATGAGGCAAAAGGAGCCTAAAAAGCATCTTCCTAAATAAACAGTTGACCTGACTTACTTCCCAAGAGGAGAGATTTGGTAACCAAAGGCAACATCTATCTGTAATATAAACTTGTTTGTAAAATAATGATAAAAGGTTATGAGCATCTCCTAGAACAGAGAAGTAATAATGGGTAAAGCCAGTCTAAAGAAAGCTTACTGAGTCTCAACTAAGAAAAAACATTCAAAGGACTTTCAAAATGAAAATGTAAGGAGAATGACACAGAAAAATGGAAAAGATCTGCAAAAATTTTCGTTAAAAGCTTTTTTTACTTTCAAGAACAGTAGAGCCAGCACACTTATACTCTAATATCATAGTCTTGGCTGTACCTATAGAGGAAGAAAAAAATGGCACTAAAGACAATAAATATAGGAGAAGCAACTGAGTTAAATCAATTCTGTACAAAAGTCAATTCTGTACAAAGAAGGTCTATGGTAGAGGTGACAAAGTTGAGAGGGCATTGATTGACCCAAAAGGTAACTGAAGGAGAGGAAAATACCAGAGATGTAGAAAAAAATCTTGGACCATATTAATGCCCTTCCCTAAAAAAAAAAAAAAAAAAGATATCAACTAACAACCTATATGCTTACTTTCTTATTTATGTAAAAATTTTCTGAGAATCATTTATATATGTATCCAGGGTATTCTCAATGAAGATATTAATATAGTGGAAAAACAGGCAGAGTTTCACAAGCCAAAATGTTCCTTGGTAGATTAAATCTGTTTCATTGTATAATTGATTAGAATAATCATATTAGCTAGCATTTATATAGTGCTTACTATGTGCCAGGCACTTTGCTGAGAGCTTTTTAAATACTATCTCATTCGATCCTCACAACCCGATACTTTTATTACCTTCATTTTACACTTGAGGAAATGAATGCAAATAAAGGTTAAGTAATTTGGCCAAGGTCACAGAAATAGTAAGCTTCTGAGGGTAGATTTGAACTCAGATCTTTCTGACTCCATACCCAGCATTCTACTTCATCACCTAGAAATAGGAGAATATGACCTCCTAGGCTTGTTGGTTGTATTATTGTTTGGAAGAGCAAATTGCCTCCTTAAAGGCTGTTTCTCATTCATACAAATGTCCCCTATACATATATCAACATTATCCAAGATTCTTTGAAAGAACAACAGAAATAATCTCTCAGCCTGTTTCATGTTAATAGCCTTTATCTCACAAAGTTGTTATGAGAATCAAATTAAGTAACATGTGGAACACTTCTCAAACTCTAAAGCACTATATAAATATTCTTCTTCTTTTTATTATTATTATTAATATATATCATGGTAGGGTACTACAAATGAACAGCAAACAAGTTGAGCCCAGTATAGAACAGAAGGAAAATTTGCCTTGAGGAAACAGATCTTTTGATTATCTGAAACTTCTCCCAGAAACAAAGGCCCATCTTTTACCTACCAATATTCTACTAGTCTTGTAAGGTCAAGAAGTCATAGAACACAACAATCTCCATAGAAGTAAGGATGGGTGTCACTCAGAGGATAATTAAGAGGCTCATGGTGGGTATTAGCAGACTGCAGCACATTAAAAAGTAAGGAAATGCAGAGAAAAATTACAGTAAATGATATCATCATCAAGATCTTGGTACGGAAGGGGAGAGGAGGAAGAAGAACAGTAGGAAAAGAAAGGGGGAGAAGAAGAAGATGAGGAGGAGGAGGAGAAGGAGGAGGAGGAAAGCCTGGTCATGTGTTGAGAACAAAAGATAACTATGGGGCATCCCCTATGCTCGATGGGAACCTGTGTGAGGAAGCCAGGAAGGAAGCTATATCCCAGCACACTGCGTGGACCCTCATGGCCAAATTATGGGAGGATAGAGGTAACCACTGATTTATTGAGAGTGGCATCATTGGAGGCAGTATGCCCACTGATTAGATTACTAGTTCATTTGTATATTTGAGTGGTAGAAGATAGGGAAACACTGAAGATTTTTGAGCTGGAGAGATAAAATGATGAAAGCAGGGTCTTAGGAAGAAAAATCAGGCAGCAGGATCATTTGAGAGGGTAGGAAGAGTCATGAAGGCCTCTTTCCTTTTTCTGTCTCATTTTTTCCCTCCATCTTCCTCATGAGTTCCTTGAATATTCTCTTTTTTTCTCCCTCATTTGATCTCTCCACTCAAATTCCAAGCTTCTTGAGGTACAAGCTTCCAATTGGTGTTGGGTGGATATAGCCTGAAAAACATGCCCTAACATCCTTCTCTCTCTGATCCCTCACCCAGGGACACAGCAGGACAAGAGAGATTCAAGACTATCACAACTGCCTACTACCGTGGGGCCATGGTATGAATGGGGAAGGCAGGACATATTATGGGCAAGAAATGAAGGTAGGGAGGTATAGAATGGGGGAATGTGGGGCCAAAATGGTTGGCAGTCAAGGAAAAGGCAAGAAGGGGCTTAGAGTAGAAGTGAAGTGGAGGGTCTGTGTGCACTGGGATTTAGGTTAGAACTTCCAAGGATGTTCTATAGGTTTGGGGGAGTGGCACCAAGGAGGTACACCATATAAGAAAAGGGCTGGGTGTAAAGTTCCTCCCCCACATTGTCTCTGTCTGTGCCTCTCTTCCCCATCCCAGGGTATTATTCTTGTCTATGACATCACAGATGAGAAATCCTTTGAGAATATTCAGAACTGGATGAAGAGTATCAAGGAGGTTTGTGTTTGAGGAGAAATACTAAAGGGGACTCAATTTATTCTTTGGGAAGGAGCCTGGGAATGCCTGAGAAAGGGGTTTAGGATGGAGAACTGGTTCATGGAGAGGTCGGGGCAGGTAAAAGGTCCTTGACATTTTAGGGCACCTTGATTCTCACCATTATCCTCATCCTTTCAGAATGCCTCAGCAGGGGTGGAGCGTCTTCTGTTGGGAAATAAGTGTGACATGGAAGTGAAGAGGAAGGTGCAGAGGGAACAGGCAGAAAAGGTAGGAGACTCCAGGGTAAGAGAAGGATAGGGGGTGGGGGTACTCAGGGTTTGTGGGGAAATGACTGGGGCTTGAGGTGGCTGAGTGCAGGTTGGTGGGCAACATGGGGAAGAGCTAGGCAGGAATGAAAGAAATAGGGAAAGGACCAAGGAGTCCAGATCAAAGTGAGGAACAGGGGAGGGATGAGGCTTAACCATCTTCTTTCTTTCTCTGCCCCAAAGCTGGCCCGAGAACATGGAATTCGATTCTTTGAGACGAGTGCTAAGTCAAGCCTAAATGTGGATGAGGTGAGGACCGGGAAGTGAGGGAACTAGAGGCTCAGTTATCCCTGTGAATGTGCCCTAATGTTACCCATAACTACTTTTTTCCTTCTTCCTTTCCTCTAGGCCTTCAGTTCTCTAGCCAGGGACATATTGTTCAAGTCGGGTCGGAGATCAGTGAGTTGGTATTCTGGAAGTGGAAAGTGAAGGGGTGGGGGCCAAAATACATTTCCTGCACTGGGAAGGGGGTGCCCTGGATGCCACTCTGAGTCTTCCACTAGCCTGACACTTCTTAGATCATAACACTAATCCCACTGTCCCACTCCAGCCCTGTCTGCCACTCTCATTTAATCCTTTCTCTTAGGGCAACAGCAACAAGGCCCCCCCAACTACTGATCTGAAGAGCTGTGAGAAGAAGAGTGGCACCAAGTGCTCCTTGGGTTAATAGCTGCTGATGACCCCAGTCCAAGACCCATCCTCTCAGCCCCTGGCCCAGAGGCTGGACCTGCTGGATTTCAGGGAGAGGGAGAGAAAAGGAGGGGAAAAAAGGAAGAGGAATTATCTTGGGGACTTGGAGAATTGGGAGGGGCAGAAGGAGAAAAGTGGGGGAGGGAGAGGGAGAGAGAGAAAGAACAAGAGATGGAGAAGAAAGAAAAAGAAATCAGAAAAGTAAATGAGAAATAGGGGAAGGGGAGAAAAGAGATAGTGAGATGAGGGAGCAAAGGAGATGTGAGAGGGGAATGGGGAAAGTGAAATGAAGAGACACATCCCCTCCTGATTCCTTCCTCTTCCTCTCCTCCAAATCTCCAGCACAAACACTAAGTGTATATATCTAATTTTTCTTCTGTTACTGGGTCATGCCCTGGGGTCAGGGTGGGGTAGGGAGCTCAGCTGGCTTAGCTCTGTCCCCTCCATACTCCCTCCTCCCAAAAGGGGAGTGGGGGCTCTGTTTTGTCACTCTAAATCTGAAAGGTCTTTTTTAGTATTAAAGACCAACATTTGCACAAACATTCTTGTTTTGGATACTTCATTCTCTCCGCCCTAGTCCATCCTCATCATTTCCTCTACTCCTTCCAACCCAATCACCATTATAAACTAGTTCATCTGTCTTATCCATAGGCCCTGCCTCAGCAATTTCACAGGTGGGAAAAATGAGCTAGGAAGGGATAGGTGAAAATGATTGTCAGCTTCTCTACCTTCCCATTTCTCTTACATCCTCAGCACCCTTGGGAAGCTACCATACCAATAGAGTAAGGAAACATCACCAGAATAAAGAGAAGATCTTGCCAGATAAATATCAATATGTAATTAATAATGAGAATTTATATAGTGCTTATTATTTATAACATATTTATTATATATTATTTATATGGTGCTATATAATCATGTATATCATATGTAATAAGCAACAAAATTATTACATGAATTATTCTAATATAAACTATATATTATAACAACTTATATATTGCTTGTTACATGCTAGGCATTCCTTGAGCTAAGCACTTTGTAAATATTTCTTATTCGATCCTCACAAAAACTCTGGAAGGTAGGTGCTATTATTCTTTCCATTTCATAATTGTGAAAACTGAAGCAAACAGAAATTAAGTGACTTGTCCAAAGTCACACAACTACGACATGTCTGAGGCTGATTTGAACTCAGTTCTTTGAGTTTAGGCACAGAGTTCTATCCACTGTGCCACCAAGCAACAGGAATGGAGAAGACATCAGTGGCAGAGTAGGAAAACACGAGACATCAAAAGAGAGTTGGGTTCAACATGGGTTGACGTGGACATGATTGGGGATGTAGACTCGAAACTACCACACCAAAGCAACTATCAACAATTTAGAAATAGGTCTTAATCAATGACACATGTTAAAACCAGTGGAAATGCTCATCTGCCATGGGGGGGGGGAGAGGAATTGGGGGGGAAGGGATGAAGGGGAAAGTAAGAGCATGAATTATGTAACCATGTTAACTTTTCAAAAAAAATATTAATAAATGTTTTTTTAAAAATAGAGAGTTGGGTTCAGATTTGCTAGCTTTCTTACCATGGACAAGTCTCAACTTCTCTGAGTTTCTTCATTTACAAAATGGGTACAATAATATTTAACTTTCTAACAATTAGAAGGCTTCAGGTAAAGATGAGTATCATCAAGAGGCATTCTTGGTCAGGTATGGACTGGATAGCTATTGCTAAGACTCTTTCCAACTTTGAATTTTAATTTGATCAGAGGTCACTGGAGACACTGGGGCAGGAAAGGTAGATTTGAGAATCTTCAGCATAGAGATGGTAATTAAATCTTTGGCACCTGAGATCACCACATAAAGTATTATAGAGGGAGAAAAGAAGAAGGCCCTGGACAGAAAACTGAGGGACATCTATGGCTACAGAATGTGATCTGGAGGAGACTGAAAAGGAACACTTAGGGAGGAGAAAAACCAGGAGAATGGTATCCCAAAATCTAGAGAGAAGAGAGTATGAAGGAGAGGATAATCAACAGTGTCAAAAGCTGCTAACAGGTCAAGGAGAATGAGATTTGGGGAAAGGCCAATGGATTTGGCAACCAAGAGGTCCTTAGTAACTTTGAAAAGGACAGTTTTAGTAGAATGATAGGGTCAGAAACTGGATTTTAAGAAGTTAAGAAGACGGTGAAGAGAGAATAGAATTGTAGACTTTCTTTGGTGTTCAGCTACAAAAGCAGAAGAGATAGAGAATGATAGTTATTGAGAATGGAAGGATCAAGTAAGGTTTTTTTCAGGATAGGGGAGAAATGGGCATGTTTGTATGCAGTCAAGAATAAACCAATAGAGAGGGAAAGATTGAAAAAAGTGAGAGTTTGGATGACAGGAGGGCAATCTGATAGATGAGACAGGATGAAATGGGATCTCGTGAATAAGTAGAGGGGGTGGCCTTGGTAAGGGGTAATTTCATTACATGAGAAAGAGGTAAAAAGGAGATGGTGTCAGAAAGCAACTGAGTGATGGGAAATGAGGAAAGAAGAATAAGGCAAAGTTATCAGCTGAGAGATTGAGAGCCAGGCCTAGAGACAGGAGGTCCTAGGTTCAAATCCAGCCTCAGACACTTCCCAGCTGTGTGACCCTGGGCAAGTCACTTGACCCCCATTGCCTACCCTTACCACTCTTCCACCTATAAGTCAATACACAGAAGTTAAGGGTTTAAAAAATAAATAAATAAATAAATAAAAAGTTACCAGCTGAGAGAGTCCATGTAGGTGGAGGCCTGGGAGGTTTGAAAGATGAATAGCTGGGAAGAACCCACTGTTGAGAGTTGGATTGTGAGTTGACAAGGGAGATATGAGTAGGACTGCCCAGCAGCAGTGAGGGCCCAGTTGAGGTTATGAAACAAAGAGCATTCATGTGAACTACAAATGTTATGGCTCTATCATAGGAAAGCTTTAGCCCTCCCATGCAGAAACCTCCTTGTCAGGTAAGGGCTTTGGGAAGCAGTTTGAAAACTACAGGAGAAATAAGTGAACAAGATTTATGGAGATTAAGACATTTCAGACCCAAGCGTGAGCATGGAGTCTTAGGTACCTTTTAAACTCCCTCCCCAAGTATCATGCTCTAATCTGTCAGAAGCAAAGCTGAAAAGTCCACAGACCTGTTCTGGGGTTGTGAGTTGAGCCAGGAGAAGCGCTCTTATACCTCTGATCCCTTGGAAGATAGGAATGGTGACAATAAGCTGATTCTGAACATGGTCTGCCTAGGGGAGGAGACCAGAAATGAGCTAAACCTAGTGGAGATTGTACCACCCCTGATGAAAATGGCAAGAAGAGTTCCTTTTGCCATCCTGAAGCCTTCAGTCCTGCCCATGGCCAATATTCAGAAACGAGCTCACTTCCCCTAACACTTTCCACCCTTAGTGGAAAGTCTTCAGGGTCAGTCCACATGAGTGGTTGTGATTTTATTATTCTGGGAAGAAGTAAAGTGAGGGGAATGAGGAAGATGAAGAGGCCGTTGAGGAAGAAGAAAAAAACCGATGAAGATTCTGATGAGAGATCCCTGGACACTTCTCTACCTAAGTCAACCAAGCGACTGGCCTCCAACAGCCAGATGGTATCTCAAAGAAAAAGAAGCTGGAGGAAGAACAGAGACCAAAGCTATGAAAGCAAGCATAGAACCCAAGAAATAAAGGCAATCTGGAGGAGAGGTAGTAAAGGCTCTCTTTGTTTTTGCAAAATCAAGAAGAGAACAGTAACTGATAATAACTATACTTAATATAATAATTATTATAAGAAACCATATAATCTGATAAAAAAAACCATAATAATAATAAAAAGTGGTATGGGCTAGGAAGGTCAAGCTGGTCAGATACTCTTTTTTTTTTTTTTTTTTTTTTTTTTAATTTTAAACCCTTAACTTCTCTGTATTGACTTATAGGTGGAAGAGTGGTAAGGGTAGGCAAAGGGGGTCAAGTGACTTGCCCAGGGTCACACAGCTGGGAAGTGTCTGAGGCCGGATTTGAACCTAGGACCTCCTGTCTCTAGGCTTGGCTCTCAATCCACTGAGCTACCCAGCTGCCCCCTGGTCAGATACTCTTAAAGCTTCAATAAATCAGTCAACAAGCATCTGTCAACCTAAATGCCAGTCACTGTGCCAGGTACTATGATATGAAACAAAAACGTAACAGTTTTGTATTTGCTCTCGAGGAATAAATGAATGAAAAACATTTTATTAAGTTCTTACTGCCAAACATTTTGCTTAGGCAGCTGGAGATAAAATTACAAAAGCAAAATAATCCTTGCCCTCAAGCTTACATTCTAATAGGGCAGCAAAGACAACACACAGAGAACAATGGTGGTCAGGGAAGGGACTTGGGGTCTGAGAAGGCCCAAAGATGGAACAGTAGGAGAGCCAACTGACACACCCCTTCTGGAGGTAATGGGGAGGATGGGGATGGAAAGGGATGATAAGTAGTAGCCAGAAGGAAATGGTTGGGTGAATATGAGGTTACATAGTTGCAGGGAAAGGAGAGTCAAGTAACTTAGCTTCTAGACGATCTCTAGTGCTCCAGTAGGAAGAAAGTTGAAGAAACTGTTTTTAGTCTATCAGGAAAGATGTGTTATATAAATATGTTTATGTGTACATGTATTTCATATGTGGGTGTATATCCTTTCACAAGATCTCTTTACATTTTACCCAACTTAAGAAAATTTTGACTCAGAAATTGTGTGTTGCAAAGCATTTCTGAAGGATATACCCCTTAAAGTGAGAGATTTTACTTCAAGGAAAAACTTGGGATCTTCAAAAGCACTTCGCAATTTCCCAAATGAAATCTAGCCCTCTCTCTTCTTCCTATACAATACTCCACTTACATTGTACACTGAGATACCAGTTGTTCCAACAATCTATCCAACTTCATGTGATAACCTAGGAAATTGGAATCCTTCATCTAAGAGGGTCAGGAGCGAAAGAATTTATTTCTGCTTTTTTGCAAGTGAAAAAATAAATGAAGCTTAGTGTTGTATTTCAGCAACCACAAACCAGTTTTCCTTCCAGTCAGTCAGAGGTCAGAGAATCTAGGTTCTTATAAAATGTGGGCATATGAACTTTGCATGGATATGGTAGGCTCAGGAAGAACCTACCTAGTATGACTCTGAATTCCTGTGTCTCCTTAACAAGGTTAAATGTCAGATAATGGGTGAATTCTTGCCCTGAGTATTTGCCTTTCCCTCTTTTAATAGCACTAGAAGGATAATTTGTTATACACCTGGGCTACACCCTTGTACTTGTTCATTTAAAGAGAGACTGGAGAGATACAAGATAAGACTACAAAAAGCCACAAAGAAATTAGAATTAAGTCCATAGAGAAAAAGGCAGTAACAGAGAGGGGGTAAAAAATGGCAGTGAAGAGAGGCTACATGCTAGACCCTTCTTTAGAGAGGAAGATTGAACATTTGTGAGGATTCTCTAGAGAACTGCACAGCGCCAGAGAGTAGCACAATGGAGTTTTTGGACCAAGAAGAAACAGCAAGGGATATAGAAGAATAAGGCTAGATTCTGTACTATGTGGACAATGTAGGTCTGCAGTAATTCCAATTACTTGTTTCTTCTTTGGGAGATTGAAATAAAGGGAATTCAACCCTAATCTAGTCTTTTTTTTTAAATTTCCCAATATAGTCTTCTAAATCTAGAGGACTATATTTGTCCCTGGGGAAAATGGAGACCTATAAAAGAAGGAAGAACTGTTTGACTGTTTATAAGTTTGGTGCAATTCCTTCAACTATATTTTTTATTGGGCTAAACAAAATTTGTGTTATATTGTACATTTTATTAGCCCAAGTCTTACATAGGAGCTGAGAGCTCTTACCCTTTTCCAAGTGGATGTAGACAAGGTAAATTCTGATATTCCCAGGGAAAATGTTTGTTGGGAATGGGTTATTAATTTATTTAGCCTACTATGTGCCAAGCACTATGCTGAGTGTTTACAAATATTATTTCATTTGACCATCACACCAATCCTGGGAGGAATGTGCCATTAGTATCTTATTTTACATTTGAGAAAACAGAGGCAGACAATGTGACTAGCCCAGGGTCACACAGTGTAAGGCAGGATGTGACTTCGTGTCTCCCGGACTTCAGGTCCAAAGCTGGGAAAATGAGCCAAAAATAAAAAAATAAAAATAAAAAACCTCAGTGAAAAGCCCCAATAATGACCTAATCTAAATAATTCCAGAATTTTGGTTTTGGGTCATAAATGCTGTGAGGAATGGCGTTAACTCTTGCAGTAAGAAAACCAGAAGGATTTCTTTGGATTAGGCATCTAATCATCTAGTGGCTGAACTGGGGTCTAAATGTATAGATAAGGTATTCTAGTAAAGAATCCTGCCTTCTTCCCTACACCTCAAAAAAAGGTAGTCCATCCAGGAATCTCAAAAGCTGCTATGCTCCAAGGCTCTACACATATAAACCCACCCATCTGAAAACTGCAATTCCCAAAAGAGAATGTTGGGGGTGGGAACCGACCCATCAGTAAAAAACTACAAGTACCATAATGCCACACGCATGGTCCGGCTGAGAGAGTTAGATAGAGGGGGAGGGGACGACACGCTTTTTCACTGGCACCACCCTTTGCCGGGACTCAACCTTTCACTCTCTGGGGTTGGGAAGGAGACAAAAGGGGCGTGCTCCAGAGTCTCTTGCGTCACAACATGGCGGTGCTGGGAGCGGAAGCCCGAATGAGACCCTGTCTCATTCCTGGGTCGCATCAGTCCGCAGAGATTTTCCTTCCCAAGCCCTCCTAGATCGGGCGGAGCGTTCTACGCTTGGATGAGGTTAAAAAATACTTGCCGATTTATCTCAACCTCCCAGGCAGGCATGCACAGATTGCGATCGCGCTAGCTATCGCGACAGTACCTTCTCCCTACCCCAACTCTCTCCTCCCTTCGCGGGGACTCCTGGGAGGGTTGCGGGGGCGAGTCTGCCTAGTGACAGAGGGGCTGGGGTGGGCAACTGCGCGCCTCTCGCCTGTCAGTCGGGTCTCAAATCTTTGTCTGGGCAGGTGCGGCGCCATGCAGCCTTCGGTCCCGACGCATCGGGAGCAGCTTCAGATGCCCTATTGGGTCGTGGAGCCCGAGACGCCCGAAACACCGTTCTGCCACCCGCGGACGCTCCTCGTCTTCTCCAGCTGGCTGCTCTTTGCCTTCATCTTCGAGCTTGGGTGAGCGGGAGGGGGAGAGGGAGGAGACCACGATGGCCGCCTGGGCCGGGAATGGGGCGAGGTGCGCAGCGCGCGCCCCCTAGGGTAGGGGCAGGTAGGTTAGTCCTGGGTCGGCTGGGTAGGTCGGAGGTCGGGTGAGGGGCTTGGGAGGGGGGGGAAACGTGTGGCGTCTTCCAGCTGACCCACGCCCCCTCTCTCCATAGGGTGACCGAGGTTGCCGCCAAGGAGAAGCCGCCGAGTAGGTGAAGGGCCCGGGGGCTGCCAAGGGAGTCTGTACTAGTCTCTCCTGGGCAGGATGGGAGAAAAAGGAGGGGGGTAGGGGAGGGACGTCCCCTGCCTTGAGGGATGGGGAAGGATGCCCCCAGTGAGAGATGGGGAGAATGGCCCATCTTAATGGCCAGAGAACTAGAGGGTGGAAGGCCTGCCTTTTCATCAACGTTCTCTCAGTAGGGTCCTCCTTCATCTCACAAACAGTAGAGTGATCTGGGGATGGATGTGTGGCATTTTTCTCTTTCAGTAAACTCCTTGGTGTCCATGCCTTGCTGGGTGGTGGAGGACTTTGTAGTGGCGAAGGAGTGTGCCCCTTGTACTACTTTCCAGGCTGTGAGTGTACTGCTGGATTTACACATGTAAACATACACACTATATTGCCCCATTTATACACATGGTGTACTGCTCCATTTATCTTCACACACTCTTCTCCCTTCCCACCTTTCTTTTGGTGGGTGAGCCATTCTTCCTCTTCTCCTTCCCCTTCCTGGGTATCTGAGCCATAGGACACAATAGCTGTCCCTATCCCAGCCTCATCCTGATTATTCACTCTACCTACCTCCTCCACAGAAAACCACTCCTGAGTGTGGTACTACTGGCTTTGTGGAGAAAATCAGTTGTTCTGGATCCAAGAGAGATGAGTTCAAAAGGTCAGTATTCTCTTACTTTGCACTGCTAAGGCCAGATACTCTATTTTAACTGATTTGGCAGATTGTTCCTCCTTTTCCTTTTTTTTTTTTCCTCCTCCATCTTTCTCCTTTGATGGGTTTATTGGGAGGGGGGTTAAACTGAAAGGGGTTTAATAAAATTTTGTCATCTTCACTGCTGGCTGTGATAGACTGTTTCTCTGCTCTCACAGCTGCCGCTCAGCAATGATGGAGCGACACCTGTTTTGGAAGTTTGAGGGGGCTGTGGTGGGAGTGGCTGCAGTCTTTGCCTGCCTTGTGATCCTTCGTCAGAGATCACTAGACCGAAAGGCCCTGGAAAAGGTCCGAAAACAAATTGAGTCCATATAAGCTCCTCACACCAATATCCTGGCATTCAACCTTTTACTCCAAGGGGGCCTGGTGGAGAAGGGTAACAGCTGGCCTGAGAGGGGAAAAGATCATATGGGGTGACCCTGGCCCCTGGAATCCTATTACTTCATCCCCTTTGCCCTTCACTTTTGTCTCCTTAATCATCAAAGAATAAAGTTAAAAACAACCCCACAACTATAATAGTTATGTTTTATTTGATGGAGGTGTAGGTTTGTGGATCAGAACAAAAAAATATCTTGGGGAAGCAGCTATGTCTCCAGTCTCCTCAACTTTTTTTTTCCTCCCTTTACCATTGTTGGGACTTATCTGAGCACACATTACTAAGAGATCCATGAAACTAGTTAAAACTTAATGTATTCATTTATTTTTAAGCAATACACCTCTCCCATCCCACAAATTGCTCCATTTGTAGGGGCGCCAACCCTTCACCTTGTTTGTGTATTTGAAGGGAGAATAAGTTACTGACCCTTTTAGGGAACAGAGGAAGGGTATGACCTCAATTTCTACTCCACCCTGAGGTCATAGGGTGTGAAGAGGGAAGGGTTATCTCACTTCAAGGAATTGAATGGTTTTTGTGGTGGCTTCCCAGGTCCTTTATCCTTTTTTCAAATCAGGTTTACATCTCATCAGCATGCTGCACAGCTCTGCCTCTTTCCTGATGGTGGCCTGGCTGGTTATTGCTCTCCTCAGGTACTCCCCCTGAGGAACCATTGGCACCCCTATCTCCTGACTGTGATACCAGGGTCCTCAAGCTGTCTGGCACATCCCTGTGAGTCAGGATGTTTCTGGAGATCACTGTGAGGGATGAAGGAAAGGATTAGGATGAGGATTTTCCTAGGCCCCAGCCTGTTGCTCTTTGCTTAACAAAGATACCCTTTCACCATCCACATACTTGGTTCCCAGCACCTCCTCACCTCCACTAGGCTTGTAAGTGTCAGACCCAATTGGCTGTTCCCTGTGAAAGGGGCTGAAGCTGGGAAGGATGATGAGGGTTAAGGAGAATATGAGGATCTAGTAAAAAAGGAGATGAGAGAAAATTGGCAAGCAGAAATCTCTGGTATCAAAATGAGGAAATAAGGGAAGAGAGGGGATGACAGAAATCTAGATGGGGGTGAGGGAGGCATAGCAGTTGGGGAGAAAGAACATTACCAGGATACAAGTGCTGGTCTGAGCAGCTTTGTTAGAGGTTTGAGCAATGAGTGCCTGCAGCTGTTGAAGTTGGGCCACCAGAGAGCTAGGAAGGGAAGAAAAAACTGTTTCTGGCCTCCAACCTTAGCAGGAAACATCAGCATACCCAAATCCCCTCCACCACCTCCATTTCACTCACATGTTGTGTCTCTCCAGCTCCTGCAGTTTCTTCTGTAGCTGCTGATTCTGCACAGAACAGGCAGCTACCCTAGGTTAAGGGAGAAAGAGTCTTGAGGATGGTCCCCAAACCAGCTGAGCATGTCAGTACACATTTGTTTACCCACATAATAAAGCACTTAAATTCCTTCTACTTGCTAGGCATTAGAGATAAAAAGACAAAATGAAACAGTTTCTGCCCTTCAGGTATTTACTTTCTATTGGGAGAAGAAAAGATCCTATAATAATACAAAAAAAATGCAAGGTAGTTTTGGAAGGAAGGGCATTAGTCACTGGGACAGGAAGGACCTTAGAAGGTGGTTCTTGAGTTGAGTCTTGAAGGAAACTAAGAGACTGAGGTGAGGAGGAGGAGGAGGGAGTATTTTTTAGATATAACTGACTGCCCCAGTTTCTGCTGAGTTTCACTCCATGTCCACACCAAGCTAAATGGCCCATGACATCTCAAACTTGGTACATCCAAAACAACTTCTTTTATCTCAAATGTCTTCTCTGAACTTCTTCCCTAGTTTTCTCAAGTTCATACTATTCTTTCAAGGCAACTTTGTGTCAAGTACAGTGTGTAAAAAAAAGGCCAATTTGTTCTGCATGGTGCAGGAAGAGCAGTAATAATAATATACAATGAGGCAGAAAAGATAGGCTCTATGAGCCCAGGTTCCTAAAGGCTTTACATGCCAAACACAAGAGTTGTTTCCTAGGAGCCATTAGAACCAATCACTGGCAGCCATGTGCAGAATAGTTTGAAGTGGGGAGAGACTTGAGACAGGGACACTAATTAGTAGGCTATTACAGTCATCCAGGTGATGAAGGGTCTGGCACAAGAAGTGATGGCACTGTGAGTAAGGAGAAGAGTTTGGATGGGAAAGACATAGAAACAAGATCTGGCAACTGATTAGACGTGAGGGAGGGAGAAGAGTGAGGAACTAAGGATAATGCAGACAAAAAACCTGAGAGAAAGGAAGAATGGTAGTGACTGACATAAATAGGAAAGTTTGGAAGAGGAGTTGGTTGGGGGGTGGGGGAGAGAGAAAGAGTTCTATTTTGGATGTGTTGTGTTTGAAATGTTTGTGAGGCATCCATTTTAAAATGTTTGAGGGCAGTTTGGTAGCAGTGGATAGAGCACCAGCTTGGAGTCAGGAAGACCTGGGTTTAAATTTGATTTTAGACACTTCATAGCTGTATGACCCTGGGCAAATCACTCAAACCTAATTGCCTAGTCCTCACTGCTCTTCTGCCTTAGAAGTAATACTTAGAATTGACTTTAAGACAGAGGGTATGGGTTTTAAAACTTTTTTTTTTTCACTGTCTGGTGGGCAGTTGTTGATGTAGAACTAGAGCTCAGAAGAGAGACTGGGACTGGATATATAGATCTGTAGATCAAGTAGTCATCTGCATAGAGACAATAAACCCATGAGTGATGATCACTAAATGAGAGAAAAAGGCAAGTAGGACATTATCTTGGGATACACTCACAATTAGGGGGCATGATATGGATGATGAACCAGCAAAGGAGCCTGAGGAGCAGTCAGACAGGAATAGGAGGAAGGAGGATAGTCATGGAAATCCAGAGAGAAAGTGGTCATCAGGATCACATGCTCCAGAGAAGAGACTAAGAAGATGGAGATTAAGAAGAAAACTTCAGATCTGACAAATGAGAGATGACTGGTGGTTGGAATTCAAAGGATGACTTTGTCGCCCATGTGATGCTCTGGACCTTGCTATAGTTTGGGGAGGAAGCTAAGGGCTCACTTTGGGGTATGATGAAATATACCTCGTCTCTAGACCATCTATGTATTCTTTCTTTCGTCGCCGGCTGTCCTGAGCAGACTGCTTATTCCTGATTTTCCTCCGAACCTTCTTAAGGACTCTTTCCTCTGCCTGGGGACCCAAAAGAACAGGGCTTAGCATTGAGTCCTTAGCTCCTCAGTGCTTAGGAAAATGTCTGCTACATAATTGCCTGTTGACTTGACACAAGTTGAACCCTTACCATTTCTCCATTGTGTTAGCTGAGGTCCTGGTTCCTCAGGGGATATACCGAGGACTCCCTATTAGGATATTCAAAGAAAGGGTTACCTTAGTGAGGGGTAGATGGTAGGGCAGAGATACCCCCTCTTGTCCTAATAGTCGCTTCTCCTCATCTGTCAGGAATAGCGCTGGGCAGTGCAGCTGGGAAGCAACAGAGAAGAGAGGGAGGAAACAGAAAAGAGAATCCCCTCCTGTTAGCATTCAGACCCCTTTACTTGCCCTTTTCCAGCTGGAAACTCCAAACCAGAAATAAAGTTCAGAATTGAGTACTTGGGGCTTAGAGGGACATGGAATAGGAACTGAGATCCTTTTTAACATTCAATTAATCTCAAAAACATATCAAGTCCTGGGAATTCCCTATGGACAGGTTTCTAAGACATTTCTTTTCATCAATCCTCCAGATACTGAGGGAGGCATCAGAAAACAGTCATGATTAAGACAGACCCTTCCCTAGTGAGAAGGCATGGCACCTCCTTTAGAAGTCTAGAGGCATTTTCAAGGACTTTGAAACTTGCAGTTAGGAGAGAACTGGTTTGAATCCTGGTTTTGACTTATTATCTGTATGACTCAGGGCAAGTCCTTTCACTTTTCTGAGCCTTACAAAATGAGGGTATTTAACTTATTTTACTTTACAGCGATGGAATAGACAGCCTTATGGATGGTGACAGCTTCTAGGAAGTGGGAAGTAAAAGGGGCAGGGCCCAGGAAGGCTGTATAGTTTCCAGCGACAGCCATTCCTGGGGCAAAGGCCCCTCCTTCTACCTAGGATCTCTAGCAAGAACTCTATACCTCATGTCAGGTGAAAAGACTCCAGAGGAGGGTAATATCTTTTTACCCAAGGGCTTCAGGAATGTGGGCCTCTGCTGCTCCAAGAGCTATAGACTATGGAGGGAAAGCTCTTGAGCAGAAGAGAAGCCTGGATCCCTCAGTCCTCCCCCAGGAAATCCCTTAATGGCACTTTTCTGTCCATTCTAGTATTTTTCCTTCATCTCATTCATTTTGCGATTTGCTTTCGTCCCATTAACTATTTGGGGCTGTAGTTCAGAATGTAGTTTATCGTAGCAGAACCAGGAGAACATTGTACATAGTAACAGCAGTATTGTAGAATGATCAACTGTAATAATAGACTTAGCTACTCTCAGCAATACAACAATCAGAGACAATTCTGAGGGACTTGGGACAAAGAATGTTCTCCAGCTCTAGAGAAAGAACTGTTGGGAGTCAGAATGCTGATTAAAGCATGCGATTTTTCACTTTAGTTTATTTTGGTTTTTATATGATTATATTCTATTCTCTTACAAAATGAACAATATAGAAATGTTTTCCATGATAATACAAGTATAACCCCAATCAGATTGTTCACCAGCTCCAGGAAGGGATAGGGAAGGGAAGGAGAGAGACAATATGGACCATATAACTCTGGAACACATACGTGGAAAATTGTTATTACATCTAATTGGTAAAGTAAAATATCTTTACAAAAACAATAACAAAAGAATGTAGTCCATCATTAGTAATAACAAGCAACATTTGTAGGGCACTTTAAGATTTGAAAGCATTTCACATACATTATCTCATTTGATCTTCACCGCCCAGTGAGGTAAGTGTTATTATCCACATTTTAAAATAAGGAAACTGAAGGTTAGGAAAAGTGACTTTCCTAAGGTCACCCAACAAGCATCTGGGGCAGGATTTGAAGTCAGGCCTTCCTGAATCCAAGTTCAACCCTCTATAGTAACAGAGGTTTCTAGAATGCTTTAAGATTAGAAAGGGGGGGAGCAGCTGGGTAGCTCAGTGGATTGAGAGTCAGGCCTAGAGATGGGAGGTCCTAGGTTCAAACCTGGATTCAGACACTTCTCAGCTGTGTGACCCTGGGCAAGTCACTTAACCCCCATTGTCTAGCCCTTACCACTCTTCTGCCTTGGAACCAATACACAGTATTGATTCCAAGATGGAAGGTAAGGGTTTAAAAAAAAAAAAAAGATTAGAAAAAGGGCAGCTAGATGGCTCAGTGGATTGAGATCTTGGCCCGGAATCAGGAAATCCTGATTCAAATCTGGCCTCAAACACAGCCTTCCTAGCTGTGCCACCCTGGACAAGTCATTTAACCCTCGTGGCCTAGCCCTTACTAGAATCAATATTAATTCTAAGATGTAAGGTAAGGGTTTAGAATTTTTTAAAAAATTTATAAAAGTACATTGCTCAAGGCAGTGCTGTGAAATAAATACAATAAATATCCCCAATGTATTGATGAGAATAAGTCAAAACCAAAATTCAAACCCAGTTCTCTCCTGACTGCAAGTTCAAGACCCTTAATAATTTTAAGATTTAGATTGGGAATTTTCTTTTTTTAAAGTTCATTTATTTATTTAATTTAGAATATTTTTCTAAGGTTACATGATTCACGTCCTCTCCTTCTCCTCCCATCCCGCTCCTGTAGTCAACGAGTAATTAATTCCACCAGGTTTTACATGTGTTATTGATCAAAATCTATTTCCATACTATTAATATTTGCAATAGAGTGATCTTTTATAAAGAAGGCACCATGTCTTCTTTTCTTTTCATTTTTTTAAACCCTTATCTGGATCAATACTGTGTATTGGTTCCAAGGCAGAAGAGTGGTAAAGGCTAAGCAATGGGGATTAAGTGACTTGCCCAGAGTCACACAGCTAGGAAGTGTCTGAAGCCACATTTGAACCTATGATCTCCCATCTCTAAGGTCTGGCTCTCAATCCACTGAGCCACCCAGCTACACCCCCCATGTCTTCTTTTTTTTATTTTTTTAAGATTTTTTTAATTCATTTTTTTAAACCCTAATATCTTTATATATATCCTTCTATATTAATTTTATTTGTTACAGGGCTAGGCAATGGGGGTCAAGTGACTTGCCCAGGGTCACACAGCTAGGAAGTGTCTGACACCAGATTTGAACCTAGGACCTCCTGTCTCTAGGCCTGACTCTCAATCCACTGAGCCATCCAGCTGCCCCACCACCATGTCTTCTTAAGGTTGGGTGGTATGCTCCTGGGGACTACCTTCAAGGCAGTCAGCACCATGTTCACTATTTACTTTCTGTAGAACCCTGAGCAGGTCCTTTAAACTCTTTTCTTATCTATAAAATGAGAGATAATTGTATTTGCTCTGACCATCTCATAGTACTATTGTAGAACTCAAACATTACTCATGTTAAGCACTTTTGTAACTTATAAAAATAAAGTACTATTCATTTATAAAATGTCATTTCTGGCCCTATTTCATATGCTGCTTATGAAGTGGCTCCCAGAGGAACAATAGGACATTGCCCCCTTTTCCTGGGAAGCTCTTGTGCTTCTCCCAAGTCTGCCTCTCCTTGGGAAGGCAGTAGGCAGTAGGCTCCTGACTCCTGCTATTTCTCTGGCAAGTGCATTGAGGAAGCCTTGCCTTCCTCAACCCCAGTTGGGCTGGATCAGTTCCCTGTACAGGTCTGTCTGGTTCTGGCAGGCATGATAAGTTTTCCCTATCCTGAACTGAATGGATAGGAATTTTACTTCTAACCTATATCTCACTCCAGCCTTTCTTGTCTCTAGTCAGTCATCTCCACTATTGCTATTTTTATGGCAAAGTTGGTCCTTGGTGCGTTTCCTCAACCTCCTCATCACTGCACCTGCTTTCGTCCTATTGTGCTGCTTCTTTTTGGCAGTATTTGAAATAGGCAGAGGGAAGGAAAGCACCCACAGGACTCACCAGTGTCTCAGGAGGCATCAAGATTCCTGTACCTATTCTGGGTTCTGGATGGGCAGAAGGGCCAGGTGGGGGATCACTGATGACGCAAGCATCAGGTATCAGCAGTGGGGGGCTCCACTGACCTGGACAGATGGACAAACAGAAGGTGAAAGGAAAATCAGAATTCAGTTGAAAGGGTGGAAAGATGATGGATTGAGAGCCAGGTCTAGAGATAGGAGGTCCTGTATTCAAATTTGACCTCATATACTTCCTGGCTGTGTGATTCTGGGCAAGTCACTTAACTTTCATTGCCTGTATCCTTATCCCTCTTCTACCTTAGACCTAGTACACAGTTCTTGATTCTAAGACAGAAGGCAAGGCTTTTATTAAAAAAAAAAATTCAATGGAGGAGATGAGAAGCTGACCAAGTGAGCTGACAGAATTAGAGATGGGCACTGGCGACAGTGCAGTCAGCACTCCCTAAAGTGTTTATTAGCTATAAAGGGAGCCCAAACTGGAGATCTAGAAATCTCTATTATACCCCTGTCTACCAATTAATTATTTATCCAGTGTCTTTTATGTGTCAGCGACTGTGGAAGGTGCCATTTACAAACTGAAAGAATGAAATCTCTCTTTAAAGAGATTACTGTCTGGTGGGGAAGCCAGTGTATTCTTGAATATATGTATATATAATAAATACAATGTAGCTACATATGAAAGCATAAAGTGGGGGGTACAGTAGCCATTGAGGAGATGGAGGAAAAGCTACTTAATCAGAGGTGTTGCTTGAGCAGCATCTAAAAAGAAGAATTCTGTGAAGCAGAAGAGAGGAAGGAAGGAATTCCAAGGCATGTGGGATGGTCAGCAGAAAGACACTGAGATGAGAGGTGGAGTTGGGATTGCGAAGGAGCAAAAGGGTTAAAGGTTAGGCTTTGCCTAGCAGAAAGGGTACAGAGCACTAACCTAGCTGGATAGAGATGAGCCCAGAGCTGGTCTGGTCAGTTTCTCCCTGCGGTCCTTCTAGGGCCCCCGTCTCATAGACAACCTCATAGAGGGCAGGAGGACTGAGAGCCATGGAGGCTAGGGGGCTGTAGGGATGCCCAGCTTCCTCCGAGATACCGCTGTCACTTCCTGGAGAAACTCTGGACTGATAGACTTCGTTGGGGTCAATGAGTAGGTTCAGGAAATCGTCAGGCTCACTCTCCTGAAGGCCCTGCAACAGTGAAAGGGAGATATGTGTCTGTAGGAATAGGAAATCTTTCCAAAGTCTTCTCAGGGCACCAAATGGTAAAGTTTCTACTGCCTTCTTTCACAGAGGTGGGAAGCAATAGAATAATTCATCCCTGACCTGGAACCTCCTTACAGGCTATTTTTGAGCTGGGAGTTCCATCATTCCTTACTCAGCTTTCTCCTCTTGGGGGGATACCACCCACCCCCATTTTCTGCTCCCCTTTCCACACATATCCTGCCCAGCCCTCACACTCACACAGCTGCTGCTCCCACTGGGTTTCCAGCCTCCCAGCCCTGGATCTTGCAGTCCAGTTTGCTCTGGCTCTCCGAATGAGGAGTGTCCTGCCAGCTCTGGGAAGGCCCTTATGGTTATGTCTTCTGAAGGTTCCAACAAGATATCCAGCAGTTCTGCGTCACCAAGTTCCATCCTCTTACTGGGGACAGTAGAAGGGATGGTGAAACTCCTTTCCAGCCCCTCTCTCCCTCTTTTCCCCCCAAGTCTGAGTTCTTGATGATCCCTCCCCTTCTCCTGCTCATCTCCCCCAGTCCCCCTTACCTGCTATTCACTCCACTTGGTTTGTGTGCCTGGTTCAGTGAATCAGGACCCTCTGAGCATTACTTATTTGGTATGGCTCCCTGGCAGATCCTAAACACTACACCTTTTCTTTCATCCAGGATCTCACATCCTGGACCTGCCAACACCCAGCCCCGCCTCCCTCAGGAGCCTGGGGAAGGGGGTGGTGGTTAGCAAAGAGATTCTCAGGGCTGGGACTGGACTCTCAGAGGATTCTGCACTCCTGGCATGCATGCCTCAGTTTACTCTTAGGCCGCACAGTCAGGAACTATCAGACTGGGAGTTACAATTGATTCTGGTGTGGGGCTCTCCCTGCTCCAGGGGCAGGGAATTTCCTTCCCACCACCGGGAGAGAACTGGAGGTTTCCCTTGGGACTATTTCCCTAGATACTTGTTCTTAGGTATTTAGGACAGTTCCGAAGAGTTGGTTGGAACGGGCTCGAACAATATGTAAATATGTTTGGCATGACGGTACGTGTATAACTCAGTTCGTTTTGCCTGCCATCTCTGGGAGGGGGGAGGGAGACAATTTGGACCATATAACTTCAGAAAACTTATGTGGAAAATTGTTATTACGGTTAATTGATAAAACAAAATATCTTTATTAAACTTTTAAAAGATGACGTGGAAATTTGTTATTAAAATAAAAAATTTAAACTAAATTAAATTAAAAAACAAAAAAAGAAATGGGCTCTAAAGTCTCCAGGCTTCTGGGTACCCTCACCCTTTCCACCCCGGCTCCGTTTTTTTTCCAGGGATTCTTTTGTTTCAAACAAACAAACAATAACAAAAAAAAAATCCCAACAAGGATTTTGAGGACCGTCTTTTCCAGCCAATAGTTTTCCTCTATACTCGCTTGGACTCACCCCCAGGCTCCTCTGGGATGACAATAGGTCTCTCCCCAGGCGGGTTTTAATAGGCTTCCGCCGGGAGCGCTCGGTCAGTGAGGTGGGAACACTTATTTGTCAGGAAGGAATTGGGCGCCTGGCATGGACAGGGGGCGGGGCCAGGGAACTTGGCATGAAGCCAAGGAAAAGTGGGGGTGGGGAAGAATCTCTTCCACGTGACGTAGAGTCTCAGTTATCACTGGGGCGGAGAAATAAATTCTGACTCGAGCCACGAGACATTCTTGTAATAATCAGGCAGAAAGCCATATGGTAACTGGCTGGCCCCTCCTCCCGGGCAATCAGGGCGTTCTATGCTGCTTAATAAACAATAATAAATAACTTTACGGATAAACTCAGTTACTGAGACTCATGGAGGGGAGCACGGGTTTGGGAAATCAGAAATGGTAAATAATTCATTTGGAAATTGAAATTGAGGAATACGTTTCAACTTCTGCTTTTTCATCTGGGTGTTTCTTATTTGGCCGAATCCACCGCAAGCTTAATAACGGATCCTTGCTGTCACATACGTAAGCCAAACCCCTCCCCTGCAAATGCTTGTGGGTCCCAAAGAGCAGCCCCGGTGCTTGGGTCCCCAATGTTCTTTGGACAGTGGCGCGGTGAGCTGGGTAGGAGAGAAACCCCGGGAGAAATGTTATTTGGCCCTGGGAGGGATGGAAAGGGGTAGGATTGGAGTGGTCTGGGTCTAAAACTCGAGTCAATTTGCATTCTGACAATCTTATTCAAGAAGTTTTAGGGAAGCCTTTGGGTTTTCCCATCCTGCCCTGCTGCTAACCTTTCATATTCCAAATCAAGATATCTCAAGGGATTTCTCAGATTAATGAAAATCAAAGTAGAGATGCCATTTCTCAAATCTTTCCTGGAGTCCTGGCTGTGGTACAGGCATCCCTTCTGGTAATTCTGTGGCTCACATCCCAAGTTTCGCTCCCACTGATGAGCTGGGTCCCCAGAGCTTGGCTACATTTCTTCTCCCAGGGTACCATCAAAGAGTCAAGAATGAATCTCTAAAGTCTAAAATTTGAGCCCCAGTGATGTGCAGCCCCTTCCTACCCTAACCTTCGGTCTTTGAATGGCTATTATCAGTTACAAGGCAGAATAGTAAGGACTAAGCAATTGGGGTTAAGTGACTTGCCCAGGGTCACACAGCTTGGAAATGTTTGGGTCCAGATTTGTTAAGTAGTTTTAAGAAAGGGATTATTTACTAAGGTAATTTACTTATATAGTACTACATTTTTTTTACAAGGAAAAATTTTATTTTTTAAAAAACAACTGGAGGGAATCTCAACTATCAGATATAGGGGGCAGCTGGGTAGTTCAGTGGAATGAGAGTCAGGCCTAGAGAAGGGAGGTCCTAGGTTCAAATCTGGCCTCAGACACTTCCCAGCTGTGTGATCCTGGGAACGTCACTTGACCCCCATTGCCTACCCTTACCACTCTTCCACCTATGAGCCAATACACAGAAGTAAAGGGTTTAAAAAAAAATAAGTCAAATATCAGATATGTTAGAAAGGGAACAAAATGCTAGAGGAAAAGCATAATCTAGATACAGTTACTTGCAAACAAAACCAATAAGTCCATTGTTGTTGCCTTGACAGCATATATTGATGAATAAGACACAGGTATTGTTTTCTGTGGAAAGCCACTGAAAGGGGTATTCCAGGTTTTAGTGCAGAATGAAACGAGAGGGCAAAGGCAATCTCTCATATCTGGACACCAGAATACAGGAACCACAGGCCAATCAATTGCAAGGTCCAGGTCCTGGTCAATAGGTTGATGCTGCATTTGTTCAATTTAGAATATAAGCATATAAGATACTCCCTTTTATATAAATTGGTACAAAACATCTCTGAAAAATCTGTCACACTTCCACAAAGACATCCAAGAGTTCAGAGGAAATGGAATTCAAGCTCAGAAAGAATATTTGGCAAAGAAGTCATTCAGCTAATGGTTGCTGAAGACCCTCCTATTCCTGGGACATCAAAGCCTAGGCTCTCCTTCCCTGACTCAATCTTACTGTCAGGCAGTTCTTTTTTTCTTTTCTTTTCTTGTTTTTTTTTTTTTTTAATTAAAAATTTTTTTAAACCTTTACCTTCCGTCTTGGAGTCAATACTGAATATTGGCTCCAAGGCAGAAGAGTGGTAAGGGTAGGCAATGGGGGTTAAGTGACTTGCCCAGGGTCACATAGCTGGGAAGTGTTTAAGGTCATATTTGAACCTAGGACCTCCTGTCTCTAGGCCTGGCTCTCAATCCACTGAGCTACCCAGCTGCCCCCTAGGCAGTTCTTAATCAGACATGTGTCAGAGAAATAAGAACAGTCTCTAGCCTCTGGGATTACCGCCTCCTCCATATGCTTAATTTTTAGACTTGTTGCCTTTTTTAAGTGAAAAGATTAGGGAAATTCTGAAGAACTCCTTGCAAGATAAGATACCAAACACTGAGGTCCTTTCTTGAGCTGAACTGCCAAGCATTCACATGCTACTTGCTGAAGACAGTACAACTTTGATGGGCTGTTGCTATTCCAATGTTGAATGTATATTTGCCCAACAGACTATTTTTCTGACAACTCCCACAAGGCAAGTGCTCACACGGAGGTCAGAAGAAGCAATACAAGGACATTCAAAAGATTTCTTTAAAGAACTTTGGTATCCATTGTGAGATACGGAAGACGTTGGCACAGGACTGTCCAGAATGTCGTGCCCACAACAAAGAAGGCACTGGGCTCTGTGAACAAAGCAGAATTCCAGTACTTCAAAAGAAACATGAGTTGCAGAAATTTAGAGAAATCTCCAATCAAAATGTTCCTATGGGCTATTTGTACCAGATCTATGGGACAGCCTTCTGAGCTCATGTGAGTCTGCTCAGCCCGAGCAGGACATGCTGTACATTGATACTAACATGGTGGTGTTTTGGTTCTTTTCAAATATGAAGGACAACAATCAATCAACCAACCAACCAACTAATTTATAGATGGTGTCTAGAGCAAGGCTTCTCAACCTGGAGTCTGGGTACTTAAAAAAAATTTTTGTACAATTATTTCAAATTGATTAGTTTATAATCTTATGTATGTTGCCATATTTATATTATTCTGAGAAAGGGTCTATAGGCTTTACCAGACTGCCAAAGGAGTTCATACATGGGTATTCTGGCAAATGTTTATCAACCTAGCTCTCCAGGAAAAAAAAAAAAAGTAATTTACATTATTACCATCTTGTTCATCACATTCTTAAGCCCAGATAGCCAAATGATAAATCAAGCCCTAATTTGTAGCTCTTGCTGGTTCCTGAGATGTAAATCTTCACACTAAACATTTAGCCATGGGCCCTTGGGAGCTACTTAGAGCTCCTGGCACCCCTCTACCACCTTGGCACAAAAATGGTTAAGGACCCCTGCCCTAGGGCCTGGCCAACCCTGAGCAGATTCTTCTGCAAGGTCCCTCCAGTTAAAATCTCTTATCACTTACTTGAGTAAATAATCACTGGACCAGTACTTGTAAGGGGAAGGAAGAAAGGAACTAGTTTAGATAAGATTTGGACCCCCTCAAAGTTTATAATCAAACTAGGGGAATGCTGACAAGTAAAATTCAAAATAATGCCTGAGAAGTGTAAAGTCTGAAGGGGAAAAGATTGGGAGGAGGAAAAAGGGGAGGCTTTTGGGGAGGACCTGGGCTTTACTTTGTATTTTAAACAATAGTAGGTAAATGTGTATAGATACCTTGAGCAAAAAAAATGCAGAAAAAAGAAAGGCTGCCTGGAAATGAATAAAAAGTCTATGAGGGGGGTGGGGTGTGTGTGACATGTTGACCAAGCAAATAATTAAGCAAAGTAAGATAAACTTGTCCTTATTTTCCCATGAATCTTGAGAGACTACCCAGTATTTTACAGGGCTTATTATTCTTTGAATATTTCAAAGGTATTGCTGTACTGCTTAGGTGTAGACATTCTTTTTTTGGATGGTTTGTTTGAAAATACTTACCTACTTTTTTTTTTTTTAAACCCTTGTACTTCGGTGTATTGTCTCATAGGTGGAAGAGTGATAAGGGTGGGCAATGGGGGCCAAGTGACTTGCCCAGGGTCACACAGCTAGGAAGTGGCTGAGGCCGGGTTTGAACCTAGGACCTCCTGTCTCTAGGCCTGACTCTCACTCCACTGAGCTACCCAGCTGCCCCCTTACCTAATCTTTTAATATCAATTCTAAGATAGAACAGCAGCAAGTCCCAGTCAATCTAGGACTTGCCCAGGGTCACACAGCTAGGAAGTGTCTGAAGCTAGATTTGAACCCAGGATGTCCCAACTTCCAGCCTGGCTCTACTAATTACTGTGCTACCAACTGCCATAGGCAGGCTCATTCTTTCAGCATGAATAACTTCCTTTTTTGGTTATAAATGAATGGAAAAAAATTAAGTGCTTACAAAAGTATTAGTTATACATATATACACACTCTCTAGACATTTCTCAGGCTAGGACAATGGGGTCAAACTCAAATAGAAACAAGGACTAGAAAAATCTACATTAGGATCCTTGTGGGCATATTACCTTAGAAAACCACAGATTAATATTATATTATATTTTTGTTGCTTTAATATATTTTAAATTATTTTGTTAAATATTTTCCAATTACATCAACGACAACAAAAAAAAACTTTTATCTTCCATCTTAGAATCAATACTGTATATTGGTTCCAAGGCAGAAAAGTGGTATGGTTCAGGCAATGGGGGTTAAGTGACTTGCCCAGGATCACCTAGCTAGGAAGTGTCTAAGGTCAGATTTGAACACAGGACTTCTTAATCTACTGAACCACCATCCCCCTATTACATTTTAATATGGTTGGGGCTATATTGAAGAGTGTTATAGGCTGCATTTTTGACATTTCTGGCCTAGTGTGTATATATATACATATATAATGTTATTAGATCATTATTAGATTAAATTAGTTAGAATATGTATAGTAGGATATGAAAAATCACATATATATTATATCTGAGGATTTATAGGAAAATGTAGATATATTCTTTGCTTAATTATTTGAGGTCACCCCACTCCTAAACTTTACTATTCAGGCAGCTACCCAGCACAATGGATTTAGAATTGAGAAGACCCTGATTTTAAATCTATATATATTCAAATACTTAGCTTTGTGACCTCTAAGACTTAAGCCCCTATATACCCAACCTAAGCTTTATCTTCCTTAGTTTCCTCATTTGTAAAATAGGGATAATAACATCCACCTCCCAGGAATGCTGTAAGGATCAAATGTGATCTTTTTAAAGCACCTTGCAAACTTTTTATAAATGCTATGATTAAGATTATATCAGTTTTTTATGCAGGTCATCACTGATAATATGATGTAGCCAGGTTACTTTTACTGGGTCTTTCCATAACTCTTTTTGTTTTAAACCTTTACCTTCTGTCTTAGAATTAATACTAAGTATTGGTTCTAAGACAGAAGAGTGGTAAGGGCTAGGCAATGGGGGTTAAGTGACTTGGCCAGGGTCACACAGCTAGGAAGTGTCTTGACACATTTGAACCCAGGACCTCTTCTTTCTAGGTCTGGTTCTCAATCCACTAAGCCACCTAGTTGCCCCCATTACTGCTTTCCTTGTCATAATAATCCCTCAGAAGTTCCTCCATGGAGCCCTTTTTTTTTTTTTTTTTAAACCCTTGTACTTCAGTGTATTGTCTCATAGGTGGAAGATTGGTAAGGGTGGGCAATGGGGGGTCAAGTGACTTGCCCAGGGTCACACAGCTGGGAAGTGGCTGAGGCCTGGTTTGAACCTAGGACCTCCTGTCTCTAGGCCTGACTCTCATTCCACTGAGCTTACCCAGCTGCCCCACATGGAGCCCTTTTTAAAAATAGAGGTCTTGGACCTTTCCAGTCTTTCTATAGCTCCTCTGCCTACATATATCCTTTAATCTAATGTCACTCATCTCCTGACTCTTTTCCTAACAAGACCCTCAGTCTCTTGGCTTCATGGCTTTTTCTCAGGGTTTCCCTTATGCCTAAAATATATTCTCCCTCTTCAACTCTATCTGCTGACTACTCTGGCTTCCTTTCAGTCCCTACTAAAATCCCATCTTTTACAGGAAGTGTTTCCCCAACTCCTCTTAATTCCAATGCCTTCTTTCTCATAGCTATTTCCCCTTTATCCAGTATATAACTTGTATATATTTATTTACATGTTGTTACTCCCATTAAAGTGTAAGCTCCTTGAAGGCAGGGATTGCCTTTTGCTTCTTTTTGTATCTCAAGTGCTTAGCTGATGGGGGGAAGGAGAAAACTATGCTGAGCCACCTTTTTAAATACAGGCCTTGGAGCCCATAACTCTACCCTCCAGTCATAGGATCAGATCACAAGGGCAAAGCAAACTAAATTAGCAGGGAACTAATCTTTTTGCCACTTCTCCTTATTCCCTTTATTTTACTTTTTTAAAGGCTGTATACTTTTTGACATTTTTAAACCCTGGCATTATTAAATATTTCTCTTGGAGCCAGAATGACCTCTTTCAAATCAACCTGGGTGTCCCATGGGTATCTCAAATGAAACAACATGTCCAAAACAGAATTCATTCTATTCCCCTCCCCTTTCCCAAACTTTCCTATTACTTTGTTGTTGTTAACGCTTACCTTCTGTCTTAGAATCAATACTGTGTTTTGGTTCCAAGGCAGAAGAGCAGTAAGGGTAAGGCAATAGGGATTAAATGACTTGCTGGTTTGCGTCTTTTTTAATATGACCATTGAAATGATAAGAGGCTCCAGCTGGAGTGACCTCGCAGAAGAATCTGCTCAGGGTTGGCCAAGTCCTAGGGCAGGGGTCCTTAACCATTTTTGTGCCAAGGTAGTAGAGGAGTGCCAGGAGTCAGTTCTAAGTAGCTCCCAAGGGCCCATGGCTAAATGTTTAGTATGAAGATTTACATCTCAGGAACCAGCAAGAGCTACAAATTAGGGCTTGATTTATCATTTGGCTATCTGGGCTTAAGAATGTGATGAACAAGATGGTAATAATGTAAATTATTTTTTTTTCCTGGAGAGCTAGGTTGATAAACATTTGCCAGAATACCCATGTATGAACTCCTTTGGCAGTCTGGTGAATCCTATAGACCCTTTCTCAGAATAATATAAATATGGCAACATACATAAGATTATATAAACTGATTACTTTGAAATCATTGTATATATATATATTTTTTTTAAAGTTCCTAGACCTCAGGTTGAGAAGCTTTGCTCTAGATATCATCTATAAATTAGTTGGTTGTTGTCCTTCAACAACAAAGGACCAAAATGAAATCACTATCAGGATCGACGCACATTTTGCCCTGCTTTGGCTGAGCAGACCCACATGAACTCTGAAGGCTGTTCCATAGATCTGGTACAAATAGCCCATTTGAACATTTGGGATGGAGATGTCTCTAAATGTGTGGATCTCATGTATCTTTTGAGCACTGCAGTTCTGCTTATACATACAGCCCAGTGCCTTCTTTGAATCAGGCTCTCATCATCTCAAGCCTGGACTGTTGCAGTTGCTGTTTGATTGATTTATCCTTTCCAATTCATCCTCCACTCAGCTTCTAAAGTAATTTTCCTAAAATTAGGTGATCACTTTACTTTACTATTCAGAACACTCTAGGATCAAATATAAATCCTATTTGGCTTTCAAAGCCTTTCACCACTTGGCTTCTTTCTATTTGTCCAGACTACTTATACTCTACTAACCTCCACTTATTCTATTGTTGATCAGTTGTGTCTGACCTGATGCCTTTTTGGAGGGATTTCTTTCTTTCTTTCTTTCTTTCTTTTTTTTTTTTTTAAGATATTTTATTTTACCAATTACATGTAACAATACTTTTCCATATATGTTTTCTGAAGTTATAAGATCCAAATTGTCTCCCTCCTTCCCTTCTTTCCCTCTTCCTGGAGATGATAAACAATTTGATCTGGGTTATATGTGTGTTATCATTCAGAACATATTGGTCATTGTTGTAAGAGAATACTCATATAAAACCAAAATCTTTTGGGGAGTTTTCTTGGCAAAGATAGTGGAATAGTTTGTCATTTCCTTCTTCAGCTCATTTTATGGGTAAGGGCAAGCAGGGTTAATTGATTCACCCAAGGTTACATAACTAGTAAGCTTTTGAGGTTAGATTTGAACTCAGGGAGTTATCTTTGTGACTCCAGGCCTGCCCTCTATCCACTGGGCACCACCTAGCTGCAAACATGCTCTACAATCTGGCTATAGTAACCTTCTTGCTCTCTCCTTGAACAGGACTTCATCTCCTGACTCCACTTTTTTTACTTGTGTCTCCCATGTCAAAAATGCTGTCCCTCTTCAATTCTGCCTTCTGGTTTCCTTCAAATCTTACTTTCTCTGGGAGGCCAGGCTAGGTCCTTTCCCTCTTGTATTAAATATTAAAACCTCTCTTTTAGAACATCTTGGGGATTTATCTTTTATGTAAATGCTAGACACTTGTTAAATCTTGTCAAGCTCTAGACACTTACTGGTCCTGTGACCTGGGGAAAGTCATATATAATCTTTGTGTCTCAAACTACTTAAGTCTTTTTTTTTTTTCCTTCCTTCCTTCCCTTAGATCTTTTTTTTAACCAAATCACTTGGGCAGTGGTAGGGAAGGGATTCATATTGAGAGTGTCCAGTGCTGGCCAATAAGCTAAAGAGAATAAATCTTTCTGAGAAGGGGATTTCCTAACCAGTCTTTGCTTTCTGTGTCCCAAGACTTCTCGTGGTCAAGTCCTTCGGCTAAAGACTTCCCTTTATTCTGCAGAAACCTAGACTCTACTCTGGACTAGGCCTTCCCTTAAAAAAAAGAAAGAAAGAAAGAAAGAAAGAAATATATGTATATATTCTTCTTGTTCTGAAGTTACCTTCCCCCATGGGAGTACGAAAATGGGACTGTTGAATATCAAGCAGTCCGCTCATCAGCTTAAGCTTATTAACCGCTTACTACGTGCTTGGTATTGTGCAGGCAAAAAAAGTGCCCTCCTTCAGTAGGAGGTCCTGAGTTGCACTAGTGGAAGCACCCCTCCTCTTTTATCAGTTCTCCTAAAAAAAAAAACCCGAAATTCATCAGTGTTTCTTGAGCAGTCAGCGTCGGGAGACCTCCGTGCAGGAAAGCCCGATAAATGAGCCCAGGAATCGGTCAGGTAAGCTTCCACGGGTGCCGGGCCCCAGGTTCCCGTGGTGGCCCGCCCCCACTCCCCTTCACCTAGTTCTGATTGCTCTAGGGCAATGTAACTCCTGGGCTTGTCCCGCCCTCTCCGCGCTGTCATTGGTCCGAGAAAGCTTAGTGCGGGGAAGTGGGGAGGGGGCGGGAATTCCCGGCTGGAGGCCGGAACGGAACGGATACTATGTAACGAGGCCCAGGCGAGGTGAGTGCTCCCTGTCCGGGGCGGAGACCCGGCCCCCAGGAGCCCGTTGTCTCGACTTCCTAGACTCTCTCGGGTTGCAGGGACCTCGAATCTCAGCCCACCGATCCTCCCTCTCTTCTCCGCGACTCTTCCGCCTCCCCCCACCCCAGCCTACTCCCCACCCTCGCCCCCAGCTTGGGTCGCGGGACTAGCGTTAGTGGCCTCCCGCGCTCCTGACCTACCTCGCTGCCGCCTCTCTAGCAGAGCTCTGGACCCTTTCCTCCTCCTGTCTCCTGCCACTCTCCAAACTACCCCTCTTAGGATGGGGGGGGAAATATTGTTCCTCCCAGGATTTGGGGCCGGGGCAAAAGCCTTGCGTCCCTGTATAATTTCTGCCTCACTTTGGGCGGATTACACTGTGGGACTCCTCCTTTCCTCCTGTGTCTATTCTTTTTTATCTTTGTTAGTCACCAAGTTTTTGGATCCCTTTGTAGAGTGGACACTGAAAGTCGGGCTTCTTTTGGGTTATGATCTCCTTGTAGTTTCCTTCCCATTATTCGGAAGCCCCCGGGGAAAGGGTATATAAATCCCTCACGTGATGTTAAATGTTTTGATCCCTTTCCCCCGTGCCTCGGTTTCCCCCCTTTGCTGGGCCCCTGCAGAGGTCACAGGAGGAATAAAGTCCTGGGGGGGGATGAGGAATGTTCCTGGAAAGGGGTGAGTCAGCTTGGTGTAGAGGTCAGGAAGTAACTGGGGTGGGGTGTGGTGGAGGGGCAGCACTCAGCTGACTAGCCTTCTTTTCCAGCTGCACCCCCCCCCCACTCTGGTAATCTTCCCTATTTCCACATAACTTTTACCAGGTCAAGGACTTTCACAGGTGTGGACAGGGAATTTAGGCACCCCCTGCCCTTCAAGCCACCACCACCATGGTGCCCTGGGAAGAGCCAGAAAGGCTGGTGTGGCGCCCAGAAGCTGTGCCTGCAGTGCCTGTGGGGCTGGAGGTAAAGATGGGTGCCCTGGCAGTGCTGTTGGTGCTCACCCTGTTTTGCAGCCTAGTGCCCATCTGCGTACTCCGACGTCCCAGTGCCAACTTTGAGGCCTCAGGTTGGATAATTTTGTCTTCCTCCCCACCCCCCAATACCATGGTAATCCCTTTTGGAAGTGGGACTGAGTGAGGGTGGCTAGATTCTGGGATCTAAAGAGAATAAAGACTTGGAGGGGGAACTGAGAGAGGAAAGGACTAGTTTGGGTGGCTGTGGGGATCCAAGAACTATCAGAAATAGAAGTGGTTCCTGAGAATTAAGGCCAGGGTCAAGGATGTCACCTACTTGAAGGCTTTGAAACTTAATTGTTTGGTAGGTAGGTAGCACAGTGGATAGAACACCAGCCTGGAATCTGAAGGCTTTGGGTTTAGATTTGGCCTCAGATATATCCTAAATGGGTGACTGTGGGCAAACCCTTACCACTAAGACAGAAGGTCTTAGAATTGATACTAAGAAAATTGATACAAAAAAAAACCAAACCAAAAACCAAACCACCAAAAACTAACCAACTAATTATTTTTCTTTGGCCATCCTTATCCTTCCCAAAGCCTCCCGAAAAAAAATCCTGAGCCTTGTGAGCTGCTTTGCTGGTGGTGTTTTTCTGGCCACATGTCTTTTGGACTTGCTTCCAGACTACCTGGCTGCCATAGATGAGGCTCTGAGTGCCCTTCGAATCACCGTGAGTATCTAGCCCTGGAGATTGGGAGAGGTGGTGGTGGTGGTAATGGTGATATAAAAAGAATTCTTGGTGTACATGTTTTTGGCCACATGAATTGTCTAAGTTTGTATGATTCTTTGGCCATGTACATAACCTGTCTGTGATGTATGTATAAGGCTTTTGTGTATTTGTATTTATTTTAAACTGTTTGTTGTGCATGGCTCTGTTAAGTATAGAGTAGATCTGACCTTCTGTGTGTGTGTGTTTGTATGAGAAAGACCCTACTCTGTCTGACCTCCAAGTTAGAAAATAGTGTTTAGCAGTGGCACTCTTGGTGCTCTTCCCTTTATCTTTTCTTATCTTTTTTCTCACTGACCTAGAGGACTGGGAAGGGAGAACTGGGGAAGGCTCAGATGACACCAGAAAGAAACCTCTGTTTAGGATATTTAGGATATCCTAAGTAGGATAATTTAGGATATTAGGATATTTAGGATATTAGAAGAAAAGGAGAAGCCCCAAACAGAGAGAACTTTGGTTTGTGTCATGGGGGGAGGGGCCTAGGCAAATAGAGATTGAGAGATCCTGGTATCTAGTCCAGGTCCTCCTCAACACCTCTCTCTTTTCTTCCCTACTTATTTCTCCTTGGATCCATGAAGCTTCTTCTTAATGCTTTCCTCCCCCCCTTCTTTCCTCCACAGCTTCAGTTCCCACTGCAAGAATTCATTCTCGCCATGGGTTTTTTTCTGGTTCTGGTGATGGAACAGATTGTGCTAGCCTACAAAGAGCAATCGGGGCCCCTTCCAAGAGAGGAGACTCGAGCTCTCCTTGGTACAGTGGGCAGTGCACCTCCCCACTGGCATGATGGACCCATGGCTGATGGGACTTCTCCTACCCCTTCAGCCTTAAGGGCCTGCGTCCTGGTCTTCTCACTTTCCCTTCACTCAGTATTTGAAGGGCTTGCTGTGGGGCTGCAACGGGAGCGAGCCCGGGCAATGGAGCTATGTCTGGCACTGCTCTTGCACAAGGGGGTTCTTGCTGTCAGCCTATCCCTCCGGCTACTGCAGAGCCGGCTTCGGGGTGGAGTGGTGGCCATTTGTGGGGTTCTTTTCTCTTGCATGACACCGTTGGGTATTGGATTGGGGGCTGCACTAGCAGAGTCAGCAGGGCCTTTGCACCAGCTGGCACAATCAGTACTAGAAGGAATGGCAGCGGGCACCTTCCTTTATATCACTTTTCTGGAGATCTTGCCCCAGGAATTGGCCACTTCTGAGCAGAGAATCCTCAAAGTCATCCTACTTCTTGCTGGTTTTGCTCTGCTCACTGGTCTGCTTTTCATTCGTGTTTAAATGGCCTCTAAGGTCTGGTCGGGGGAATCAGATGCTCTGAGAGGAGCTTTAGAGAAGGATGAATGGGGGATTGAGGAGGGAAGGAGAGTGCATTGGTGGGTGTTATAGACAAGACCCCAGAGAATGACTAATGGAACATGAGACAAAGAACAAAGTTAAAACTCTCAAGGAGTGTGGGGATGGGATAGAGGGTCAAAGAAAACTTGAAAAACACTAAACAACAGAGACATGTAAACAGGTGGTAAGAATACAAGGACTGACAGACACTAAGGGTAGGGACAGACAAAACTTGGCAGGGTAAGGGGTGGCAAAGGAACCTGGAGCCCCCAGGGATATGGATTCCACCCCATTCCTGCACTCTCCTGGAGAAGCCCCCTTTTCCTTCTCCTGGCCCCTGTCCCTTCTCAGTGTTCCCCTTTTTTAAGGGCAGGTTACTAGAGGACATTTTCAGACCTAATTCCTTGCCTTCAGCTGTATTTCCTTTCCATACCTCCCACAAAGTGCCAAATACCCTCTTCCCACCTTTTTTCACAAAGCACATTGGTATTGGGCCTTGCCAGGCAGCTAACTTTGGGGCTACCCTGCCTGCTGCTGATTTCCAGTGAAGCTTCACCCTTTCTAGGGCTGAGGGTGAATATCTAACTTGGTGATCTTGTCCAGGTGCCAAAGGCAGAACCGTCTAAATTTTTTTTGTACTACAGACGCCCTGGAGGGCCTGCCTCTCCAGGGGTTATTTTTGGAGAAGGGTGGGTGGATGGGAGGGAGGGATATTCTCTGTATAATCTATTTTACTAAACTGACGCTTCCGGGATCTGCTTCCCAAATAAAGGTGTTCCTATATCTCTGTTTGTGTCTTCTGGGCTGGACAAGAGCTGGGGTGAGGGTGGGCATGGGGGCGGGGAGAGGGAGAGAGTTCGTGCGGACGCGCGAGCCTGGAGAAGGAAGTATAGAATCTACGCTCCAGAGGTTTTCAGCTGTTACTCAATCCAAGTCTGGCTGCTTGACACACCCACAGCTATCCTCACCCCGCCTACCCAAGACAATCTTTTTCTTCGCTCTTCTCTTTTTCTTTCCTCCCTATCCCCGCCCACATCCTCCCTTTCCCCCTCCTATTCCCTTCTTCCCTCCTCTTGCCTTCCCCTTCCTTTCCCTTTTCTTTCTCCTCTCCTCTTCCCACTCATTTGTAGTCTCAGAGCCTATTTAGAACTACGTTTCCCAGCTTGCCCAGAGAAGAGGCGGGGGTGGGGGTGGCGGGGAGAGAAATGAATCTAGGACCCGACGTCTCAAGTGCTGCTGGGAAATGAAGTCAGTATCTTTCCTGCACCGCTGGTCGGCTGGCGAGGAGACATCACGTAAACAAACTACTACTCCCTGCGGCCCCCTCGCGGCGGTTCGGGGCGAGGCGGGGGTCGGGCTCGCTGTTCTCGTCGAGGAGACGGTGGCGGCGGCGGCGGCGGCGGCTGCTGCGGCGGGAGGAGCCGGGCCCGTGGCCCGCAGCGGTGGTGGCTAAGAGTGGGGGGGGG